>NW_023596297.1:8065687-8072368 GCF_011947565.3 Pollicipes pollicipes | reverse complement strand
GGCTCAGCTGTATCGATAAAGTACTGGGTCCGGACAGGAGCACGCCTGAGGATCGTCGCAAACGTTTTACATTTTACTGGGTTGAGAACTAGTAAAACCGACCTGGCCCACCTGACCGACCACGCCACCAGGTGATAAAGATCCTTTTGGAGCGGGAAGCCGTCAGCCGGGAACGTTATTAACGGAAATTGTTTGCATCGTCGGCGTACAAAAGGCAGCCGGATTCAGTGACACACGGAAGATCGTTGACACGCGCTCGGATGGCGAGGGTCAGTTTGACCCCACCCCAGAAGGTTTTCCCGGAGTGGTTTCCGAACAGCACGACGTAGCCACGCCAAATTTTGCATAGTCGTAGACAATTGAATATCGGATCGTTCGGTGTCAAACATGTAGATGTACCGTGTATGGTCGCTGACTTATGGCAGGTCAAAGTCATTGCTGTTACTGCCCTCCTCCGGCCGGCACCGGCGGGATGCTCCGGGACATTGGCAAACGAACGGATAGACGGATAGGCGAACAGACAAGGCTGTTAAAAACTCGATTTATTATCAATTATTTTTAAACTCAGGGTTTTTATCAATGACCTTGTTGCTAAAAATCTAGGGTGTTCGCCGAGGTCACGGGTTTTTTGGGCTCGTGGGATGGACATCGCTAAGGAGGGATGGGTCCCCCTTTTCTCAATAAGAGGGGGGCTGCTCCCCTTAACAAAAACAAAATTCCCAGATAGTTTTTTCATTGGCATGCACACCACCAAAATCCGTTTTGCTTTGGACCATATGTTTCTTTACTGGTACACATTTATTGTTATTGCTGTTCTGAAGTATGTTCACTGAACTAGCATTTCAATGAGCGAGGAGAGGAACTGGCCTGAGCCTGAATTGTCATGGCCAATCTTTACGACATGAGTTAATATTTTCTAGGCATGCAATGCTCTTAATACGAGCTCATAAAAGTAAGTTGCCACCCCCATAGACCCAGCATCCCAGGCGTGGCGTCGAAGGATCAGTTGTGGTCAGGCCGGTCGCATAGCATGGTACATGATCGGTGTCTTTCTCGGTGTTCTGTATGTAGCTGCCAGCGCTGCGGTGCGACCGGCCCGCAGCGCCGCCCAGCAGGCGAGTAATAATTACGCGTCGCATCAGGACCGGGCAGCGCTGCCAAGTGCCACGCACGTAAAAGCTCTCGGCAGTTTTATGAATGCCTAGTTTGCCGGGCTGAGAATGCCTCTTTTAAGAAATAGTTGATTGCATGTTGAGGCTTCTGTGCAACCATCCATCGAAATTTGCCTAAAAATATTCCATCTATGATTAAGGAGTTTTGTTGTGATTTATCAATGCTCATCAATCAACGTTTTATCATGCTTTGTCTTCTTGACTTTGGCCAAGAAGAACTCAAAATAGTCAGGCAAAAGGATTCATTCTCATAAAAAGAAAACACATTCAGAAAAAAAGTAATAAAAAAACCCAGGTGTGCTGGATTTTGTTTAAAAAAAACAAGTTAAAAAGCTGCTAATATGTATATAAAAATAGTATATATATATATATATATATATATATATATATATATATATATATAAAATCAACGTCTGGTCCATGACAATTCTGATATAAATTACCCATTGACAAATTAACAAAAGCTGACTGGGTTGGGTTTTTGCTCTTGACAACCCTGCCAGCAGATTGGTTGCATATTGAGTGTAAATACGAATGCAGTAGTGACTCGAGTAAACCTTATTCAGAATCCACTCAGGTATTCAACGAAGTTTCATTAAGTACGTTGGCTGTGTTCAATGCTGACAAAGTTGGTGAGGGTTGTCTAGTTACCGCCCCGGTCCTGTCTCTCCCTGTGGCGGGCGATGTCGTTGGCCTGTCCCCTCCCAGTAGCGGGCGATCCTGTTGGCCTGTCCCTCCCAGTAGCGGGCGATCCTGTTGGTATGTCCCCCTCCCTGTGACGAGTGATGCCGCTAGCCTGTCCCTCTCTGTGGCGCGCGATGCTGCTGGTCTGTCTGATTTCCCCAGCCGTTATGCTCAGCATCAATCAGCCATTGCGTGGCTCTATTTCTGATGGCCAAGTGCGTGGCCGGGCCGCGCTATTTTTGTGCGCGTCGGTACCTGACGTGCGGAGTGCGCAGTGGCGGAGGGGTCGGTCGGTGGCGGCCGGAGCCCGTGCCTCGTAGTTGGCGCGAGGATCACGTCTCCTGCGCGGCTCCCGCGTCGCGGAGATGCCGGTCGTAGTGTTTCACGTGTGGTTTTTGTCCCAGATGTAACCTGTGATGGATGTCGGCCACGCGCCGGGGCCTTGGTGGGCTGTGCTTGCTGTGCCGGCTTTGGGGCTGCACGGACCTTCGTTTTTCACCTTCAGTGAATGCAGCGCAGCTCAGGGACGATGCCAGGAAGCCATTTAACCAGATTGGTCGTAACCTCCACCTAGTGGGTTTTTTCATGCTGCGCTTTCGTATCAAACGACGAACGCGACTTTGTCATCTAGTTGTCAGCTCAATGGTGTGAGATACTTGTATCATATACGATTGAGATCTTTTCTTTTGGGAAAACGAATCTGCCAGATCTATTTTGTGCGTTGGATGACGTCAACTGATCCTTCTACGTCACGCTGTGGGTGCTGGTCAGTGGGAATCACAACTACTGAAATGCTACGAGTATTGCACTCTAAGAAAATCTTGTCCCACATGTTATGAAGGACTGACCATGTGCCAATTCAGGCTCAAGCCGTGTCCTCTACTGGCTGTGGTGAAACACAAATTAAGTGTGTCTCTTTTCAAATACGCGATGAAATGAAATGTGTGCAGGTTAAGAAAACGTGGATCCCATACAAAGCGTATTTCGGTGGTTTGCAAGGGAAGCAGCTGAGCCGAGTAAGCCCGAGAATCGAGATTCTACCGGCATAATTGGCTTTGGGCGTGATATGGGCATTGACAGCCAACAGCAGGTGAGATATTTGTAGAAATACCAAGCAGCGTCCAGGTGACTAAGGGACGTGTCTGCCAATGTTCCTGTTTCACTCCCCCACCCCTCGCGGTCATCAAGTGGACAGGATCCCTGATCGTGCGATCCTGCGGTCTGCGTCAGCAAAACGTCGGCGCAATGTGAAGACTAACGACCAAGGCACCCAACGCAAGCGGCAGTGAAGTAGGCCGCCGGCTGCGTGCGGTAAACAGACCGAAGCATGTCAACATATCGCGGTTACAGGCCGGCCGGGCGCAAGGCCGCCTGCCTGCTGCGAAATCGAATCCGCGGCCGGACACGGACCGAATCCCCGCCCGGATACAAACGGAATTTCCTGGCCGGATACGGACCGAATTTTCCGGCCGGATACGGACAAAATTCCCCGAACGAATACGGATCGAATCCCCGACCGCATACTGACCGATTCTCCGGCCGGATACGGACCGTATCTCTGGCGGATAAGGGCCGCATTCTTCGGTTGGATACGGACTGAATCCCCGGGCAGATACGGACCGAATCCCCGGTTGGATATTGACGGAATTCCCGGACCGGATACGGACCGAGTATCCGGCTGGATACGGACCGAATTATCCGGCTGGATATAGACGGAATCTCGGGGCCAATACGATCCGAATCTCCGGCCGGATGTGGACCGAATCTCCGACCGGATACGGAAGGAATCCCGGTCCACACTGGGACGAACTCCCGGGGCCGGACATGGGACAGCCTCCCCAGCTGGACATGGGACAGTCTCCTCAGCTGGACGTAGGACAGCCTCCCCAGCTGGGCATGAGACAACCTTGCCATTCGGGCGCGGGACAGCCTCCACGGGGGGCGTGGAACAGCATCCCCGAGCGAACGCGGTACTAAATATCCGGCCTGCGTGGAAACCTTACGCTTCTGGGACCTCTTCATTGTCTTGTAGCAGTTTGATCTCAGATTGCACCGGGCCATCTGGACTCCTCGTCCAGATGGTTGCCTCGTCTAGTGTGTTTGTGTAATGTAATACACCAAAACGAGAGCAGTAGTCCGAACAATTCCATCCGGTAGGCATTTGCTTACATCGAGTTTGAGGTACGCGCCACGCTTGGCTTCCAGCTAATCTTGGAGAATTCTCCGGAACGTTTGTGTTTTTCGGAATGGCATTTGGCACTGCGAGCACAGGTTATTCCACTAGTTGTCGCAAAAAATTCAGGCCAAGGGCAAATCTCGGATAATTTTCGGAAATTGGTCAAGGTGGGAAGTCATTTCCTCGTCGTGCTTAGCTATTACCCTTTAACTATGCGTGGCGGACCCGTGTGGAAATTAGGGGATGATTTCAGGGGTTTCCTGAAAATGGAAAATTTCAGTAGATGGCTATGAGGGATAATTATTCGTTGAATAATTTTATTGCGACTGAACGCGCCTTTTACTAGGCTGGTTATGGTTTAGGGGGTTGCATCAGGGCGTTGAATTTGTGTCACTTATTTGCAAGCTATTGATTATTTGCCAGCCAAGTATGCATACTTCTTGAAGCTTTTGCTGTGTTTGAATTTTTCAAAAAGTATTACCAAGGATGTATGTGAAAACTGGTTTTACATTGTTTAACCCTGTAGGAGTTAGTGATATAATTGAATAACTGAATTTCCTTCGGGCAGCTTTGTTCTGCTTAATGGTTATCAAAATGAGGTGCGCATTTACGCTGTGGTTGACCCGTCTGCCTCCCGAAAATTACGTGCAGTGATGACTAGTCCGCAGCATTCATTGCAGGTTTTGTGCGTGACTGCTTCCAGTTAGGTCACTGTCCCTTAAATCGTAAACAGGAAACTGATGTTTCACCGGGCTCCGTTCTTCACATGTTACGTCTGCATTCTGGGATCTAGGGCGCCGACGACGATAAGCTAAAGTAATTTTCGAGTTTGTTGTGCCCTGGCATGCACGGTGTCTGGAAGAATGCCGTGACCCTGGCCCGTCCACGCCGCCTTCGCCACCGGGCGCCGCCGAATGTCATTGTTTTGTCGCCAGGCGGTAGCAGCGGCGCGACGCGTGATGTCGTCCGGTGACGGGCCCGGAGGCCCGGCGCCCGGCGGCCCCCCCCATGCCGAACGAGGACCTGGAGCTGATCACGGTCGGCTCCGGCAACGGCGACCCGAGCCGCCACCCGCCGCAGGCGCAGAAGGTAAACTGAGTCTGGAGGCTGTCGCCAATGCACGAGGCAAGTGGGGCGCTCACGCTTGGGTGCCGTTTTCGACTCCATTCGTCTGGCGGTGGTGGATCTGTGGGCGGCGGTGCGGCTCGTGTATGTATGCGGATGCGTGCGCTCATCCCGGGCGGGGTCTGCTTAATCATTACGCGACGCTTGCCGCTGCACACTAACATAGAAGCAGTTTTGCAGGACAGTAATGTGCTTAATATATGCATGATGTGATGAACATTTTAACTGTGTGTGAAGAGTAAGTGTGGGTTTTAACGTGACATTTGTGGGTTGAATGGCATGCATTTAACTTCCTGATGAAGACGTGGCTGGCGTTGTCGTCGTTTTTGACCACTACTTTGCGGACACAACCTTTGAGAAGCGGACAAAAAAAGGAGCGGGCCGAAGATCCTGGGAGTTTGTGTACCAAACGGTCTCAGGCCCATATGATTTTAACGTTAGACGTGTAGAACAGACCAGACATTTTGAACCCAATAATTATGTGCAGATGTGTCCTCCGCCGTAAAACATGACATCAGATAACGCTAAGTTGCGCTCATTCATATCGAGCAACAGTGGGCATTGCTTGACACACTTGGCGAGAAATAAACCAACCGCCTGTCGCTATATCGATGATCGTTTTCATCTCACACTAGTTGTGCTTTAAAGATGATTATTTCCACGCATCATAATATTGTACCGGTGCACGCAACGTGTGGGACAATCATCGTTGCCATCTGTCACTTCGACTGTCTCACTGGGCCGATGACACATGGAGTAGACCGAAATTAAGCAGCATTGTCCTTTGCTATTTAGGTGACTTCCAAGAAAACCGGAAAATGAGTTCGTTTGTAGATGGCTCACCTCGGCTCTTCAGGACCACATCCCTGCATGATTGGGGACAGAACAACTGGCGTTAAGCAAAGCTTATATGCGTGAAAACCAAATGATTCATGCCCAGACATAATAAAGTCGCTAGAAAATGGCGGCCGGGATGACTTGAAATGTTAGAAATAACTAGTTCTACCGTCCGTCGGCTGATGATCGTATTCCACAAGGCTTGCGAATAGTTAAGACAGTATTAATAACCTTTTTCCTCGTAGAATAACCAGCAGAATTAACAGATATATATATATATATATATATATATATATATATATATATTATGTATGTTCATTCTGTTTTCTACCGGCAATAAGGTTATTAATATTGTCTTATGTATATGCATAACGTTTATCGCAAATGCACTTAACAACTTACGTTAATACCTGCAAACTATCCAGATAAAATGTACGGTCGATTTGAGGTGGTAATTTTTATTGTACAACATGTCGAATGATATGACTAATGAATTAATGTGTCATGTTGTGTTTGGTCAATTGTGACTGGTCATTTTACATCACGGAGCGGGCCCATAGAAGAAAGAGGATTAACAGCATGCAAGGGAGAACGATTTTGAGATATATAAATCCTCAAAGCAAAAGACAGCGTTCAAATTCGCCACGCGTCTCCGGTACATAGTTGGTTTGAGTCGTTTGCATTAAC
>NW_023596297.1:8036888-8064687 GCF_011947565.3 Pollicipes pollicipes | reverse complement strand
GCATGTGTTTGGTGCGGGATGTGACGTCAAGTCGCCTGAGTATAGAATAGCATCGTGTGTGACCCCGCCAACGCGGTTGATTGCCTTATGATAATGAATTGGTTGTCCACAGTATCTGCCTGACCAGTACTTTCGAGATGGAATAAGGAAGATCGATTTTGTTCTGGTGCGAACCAGCACCAAAGAAGATGACTGTGATATCAACCACGAGTCGCGCCACGGTGTATATGAGGAGAATTTGGTGCGTGGTGACGGCACGGTTCGCTGTGTCATTTATCGTGATCATCTGATATTTTCTTTAAAAGAAGTGTTTGTGTGTGTGTTGGTTAAGATTGTTCAGCATGAGAGAGTAATTAACGATATGTAAATGTGTGATGGAAGCCTGGGGTATCGTGCTTCGATGGCGCGTGCCTTTCAATTGTTGATCAGGAGGCATGTTTAGTAGCAGTCAACGGCGTGTGGATAGTTGGTGTGCGCTCATCAAGCCTTCAAGCACAGCTGGCGGCGCCGATTGCAATGACTAATCCCACTTGCCACGGCCGAAGGTCAAACCAAGCGGACCCTTTCGCACGCGTCCGTTTGCGTGCCTAGCCTACCTGTTGACGCAACTGGTCCAAACGATACCACGTGTTCACGTGCCATATGTGCAGAGGCCGTGCAGGATTGGGCGGGTATTGTCACCGTCCCGCCCGAGGCCCGGTTCTGAGATGGGTCTGGGCGTGTGTCCATATAAGCGGTCCGCTGGTCTGTACAGAGGAAGGAGGGTCTCCACCTCGAGGAGGACACAATTGACGAGAGCAGTCCGCTGACCTTTGTCAAGATCCACACGCCATGGGAGGTGCTTCGGCGGTATGCCGAGATCCTGAAGGTTCGGATGCCGATGAAGGAGGTGAGACTGGTGGGGTTCCAGTGTGTGTGTGGGGGGGGGGGGGGCGTTAGCCGACGCGCGTGGGGATGGGGGAGCTGGCCGCAGCAGCTCATAGTCTCTAGCCTTGAAAGTGCGCCTTATTCTGCAGGCGAGTGCAGCAGCACGTGCTGACCAACACAGTGACTCATACGGCCGTGCCTGCCTTGCCGCACACGAGTCCATGGCCTCTTCACTTATTCAGCAATGGTAGAGAGTGTGATCATGGGTCGAGCTATGGGCGAACTGCTGAAAGCCTTCAGCTGATTGCGCTGCTCCTGCTGGGCTGCTTGTCTGACGTACAGTATTTTCGGACGTCGATGCATGATATCTTTGCGGACTGATAGTGCAGTCGGTAGCGGCCGGGGATGTGTGTTCGGCGGCATTCGTTGTGCGCGGCGTGTTGGTGCGCCGGCGGCGGCGGCCGTGCGCGCTGACCGAGATCGTGCGCGCAGCCGGCCGGACTGAGCGCCGACGAGGACTTCCTCAAGAAGGTGCCCGTCATCCGCGAGATCACCACCCTCGTGAACATCGTCGACAAGGGCATGTTCGGCGTCAACCCGAGGAAGTTCCCGCCCAAGAACAAGTACCTGACCGGTGTCTACAGCAGGGACCGAGAGTACCTGTGAGTTGTGGAGCCGTCGTCATCTGGGTGTAATATGAGCGTGTTGGCGCCATGGTATGGCTAGAACGGTTTGAAGCCAGGGCTTGCCAGACCGGCATGAGCCAGGTTGAGCCGCTCTTCCATTATAGAGTGGAGTTTTTAGCGCTCAGCACATTGCACAGCACATGCCAGCTAATTACAGACAATACTCCTGCACATCCTGTACCGATCTGTACTGTATTCCTGCGCTGTACAGTTATGCGTAATTTGATGTCCTTCACAACCGCCAAGCCAGTTTTGTATTCTTGCGCGAGTATGTGGTAGAAGCGCGGTTCTTTCAGCACATGCTAGCTGATTCCATTGAATGCATAGCCTACTTGGTTTGAACTGGCTTATCCCATCGTTAGTATGCGGTAGTGCCCCAACATTCGGCCACTCGGGTGGCAGGGATGTCAATATTGTTCACGCTCTACACCCCCGGTTTGGGTGTCACTGCCTGCTGCCCTCCCATGGCTCAAAATCAGCCAATCAGCATCGAGGCTGTCAACCCAGTGTAAGTGCCTCAGGCTTGACAAATGGGCCGGTCAGGTCAGATGTCTGGCTTCGGGGTGAAGGGGCGACGGATTAGTGCCAACGTATCGCGGGGCCGCCGGAGAGCCAGAGTTGTTGTAGCGCGAATTCATATTTTTCTCCTGCACACCCTACTGGATGAATTTTGGAACTGTGCTATGCGGCTTCTTCATGTTGGGTTGTGCAGCTTAGCTTAAACATTGCGTAGTGCACTTATTTTTCACGTTTAACGAGTGCACATTTAAATGCGACCATGAGCAGACCTGTGAAGGCATGTTGTTGGCGGCCGCATGGTAGACGTTACCTCGTATGCACTTCTCGTCAATTCTTATATTTCTTGTTACAGGTTTGACATGTCCGAAGACTTCTTCACCCCGGCTGTTCGCGCACGCGTGGTGTCTTTCATTTTGAAGCGGAAGTGGTTTGTAAAGCAGGTCACCACCCAGCAGCCAAAAATGGATTCGGCATCGACAACTGCTGTCGGACAAGACGTATTTGGCCAGCTACGCCCCACACGAGGTGAGCGGCGGGGCTAGCTCCGATCCTCTCGCGGGGCGAGCGGCTGCCAGCAGAGCTCCAAGGTCGCTGTTGACACGGACGCGTATGGCGCCGTGTCGACACAGGATGGGCTCGGACGGCGGCAGTGGCCGACAGATCCCGCGCCTCCCGCTGTCAGAGGCGTCGTCCGACAGCGCTGCCCTGCAGCGCGCCGGCGCCGTCCGCACCCGGTGCGGGCGGGTCATGTTGGAGTGGAGCGCCGTCGGCGGTGACGGCCGGACGCTGTCGGTGGCTTGGCAGCGGTCGACTCACCGCCCATCCGTGACCACTGGCCTGTGAGCTGTGGTCTGTGACGCGTGATCTGTGACCCATGATTTGTGCCTAGATGTATGACGCATGGCCTGTGACCCGTGATCTTTGACCTGTGATCTAAGACCCGTGATCTTTGACCTGTGATCTAAGACCCGTGATCTGTGACTCGTGATCCGTGACCCATGATCTGTGATCCGTGATCTGTGACCCGTGATCCGTAATCCGTGATTTGTGACTCGTCATTATGTTCGGCGTCCGCGTCACTCGTGATCTGTGACCCATGATCCATGTGCTATGACCTGTGACCTATGGTCTGTGACTCTCAATCCGTGATTAGATCTGTTATCTATCATTTGCGATCTGTGACCCATGATCTGTGACCCGCGATCTGCGACCTGGACCTGTGACTCGTGACCTGTGACCTGCCATTTGTAACCGGTGATCGGTGACTCGTTTTAGGGCGACTACAAGCGGCGGGGCAACGCGCGCGCCCTGCTCTACTACGAGTGGGCCTCCCTGCGCAAATTTTACCGGCACCAGCCGCTCGACTACGTGGAGGACTACTTCGGCGTCAAGATCGGCATGTACTTCGCCTGGCTGGGCTTCTACACATATGCCCTCATCCCGCCGGCCATCGTCGGCATCATCTGCTTCCTCTACGGCATCATCACGCTTTACGACGACGTGCCCACGTAAGGGGACAGTGGCAGGGGGGTCGCGTGCTCGCTGGGGGACGCTGTTGCCCGTCCAGGCTGGTCCTGTTGAGAAAACTGCTTGGTGGGATTCGGCCCACCAGAGCGGCCGACCACCTGGGTTCGGACGTGTACACGACTGTTAACGGGACTCAACGCACAGGGCTTTTCGTGTCGTCGCTGGAAACGGCTGAGCCTGGCTGCTTCGGTGATCCGCCAGGATTGATTTATGCGGTGCTGATGGCGGAAAGTGATGGGCACATGCCAGTATGTCTCTGGTTGTGTTGCTTGAACGCCATTCGCATAACGCCCATTTCCGCCCAGAAACGACATCTGCGAGAACAAGGACGTCCTGATGTGCCCGATCTGTGACGTGTTCTGCGACTTCTGGCGGCTGAATGAGACGTGTGTGCACTCGGGGTCACCTACCTCGTTGACAATCCGTCCACGCTCTTCTTCGCCATCTTCATGTCCTTCTGGGGTGCGTCGTCTGCCGCTTGCCAGTGGTCTGATGTCCTGGTACTTGGCGGGGGTTTCCAGATATGCATGATTTGCTGATTGCTTTCTGCGGGGAGTGCTGTGCATTTTGCTTGACGATTAGTCCGTTGATTACCGTTTGCTCTGTTTAGTTCGGATGGAGCGCGGTGCTTGTGCCATCAGGGGCTGCAGCGTCATCTGAATCACATTTGACAGTCATATGAAGATAAGTATGAGTCAAAGCTTTGAGACTGGCCGATGTGGATGTGACACATCCCTGGGGCAGCCGTCGAAATAACCGGCGAGTGTCTGTCCAGCGCGCTGTTCCTGGAGTTTTGGAAGCGCTACTCCGCCGAGATTACCCACCGCTGGGACCTGACTGGTTTCGACGTGAAGGAGGAGCACCCGCGGCCGGAGAGTACCTCACCAAGCTGAAGGACCTGAGACAGGAGGTGAGTGCGTCATCAAGCTCAAGGATCTCAGACAGGAGGGAGTGCCTCACCAAGCTGAAGGACCTCAGACAGGAGGTGAGTGCGTCATCAGCTCAAGGACCTCAGACAGGAGGTGAGTGCCTCACCAAGCCGAAGGATCTCGGACAGGAGGTGAGCACCTCGTCAAGCTGAAGGACCTAAGACAGGAGGCGAGTGCCTCACCTAGCTGAAGGACCTGAGACAGGAGGTGAGTGCCTCATCAAGCTGAATGGCCTCAGACAGGAGGTGAGTGCCCCATCAAGCTGAAGGACCTGAGACAGGAGGTGAGTGCCTCACCAAGCTGAAGGACCTGAGACAGGAGGTTAGTACCTCATTAAGCTGAAGGACCTCAAACAGGAGGTGACTGCCTCATCAAGCTGAAGAACCTCAGACAGGAGGTGAGTACCTCACCGAGCTGAAGGGCCTCAGACAGGAATTGAGCACCTTTCAAGCCGAAGAAACTCTGAAAGGAGGTAAGTACAGCTGGCTGGGCTGGGGGTTTTCCCACGAAAAGTGGTTACCCCGCGACCTGGTAGAACTTAAGGCGAGAGGTAAGTATCTCATCAAGCTGATGGACCGGAGGCAGGTGGTGAGAACCGTACCAAACTGAGGGATCTCGGACTGAAGTCTCAGTAAACAGGATCTCTATTATGGTGTATCAAGGGTCAAGGATCTCAAGGACACGCGCCTCCGTTGAATGCAGCGCACCATGGAAAAGGGATGCGGGGTAGATGTGAGCGCCGAGTCAGCGTTCATGACTTCGGGGATGTAGGTGGATGCGATTATATTTTTTGACAGGAGAAAACTGTCATCTCAGTAACCTTCCAGTCCTATTTATCGCACAAAAGTGGGCGCCCATTTCCGAGTCGGTGAGCTCGACACACATGCGTTGGACGTCGTTCTTGCTGCGCGACAAAAATGCCACCGAGAGAGGTTTCCCCATATTCGTTCGCTTGACGACTTCCGCGATCGAAATATTTCGCAACCAAGCTTTTACTCACAAAACTCCTGCCATAGCTAGGTGCGTCTATCTAAGCATGCGTTGGCATCTACATTTACATGTCTAAGCCTTTAATGTTTAAAAACCGTTCAGGTGAAAATTTTCATTTGATTGACTATTCAGGCAGGCGGAAACAGGAGAAGGAACAGTTTTGCCGAACAAACATGGGTTGGTTGGGTTGTAATTAAGTTTTACTCGACACGGCCGCCTCGTGCGTGCCAGAGTTCTGTTTACATGACTTTCTAACTGCATACGTTTCGTCCATACAAGCAATGAAGTGTCGAAGCTTTACCCGTTAACGGGGGTGCTTACAATGCCGCGTCAAAATTGTATCCATTTAGCAGTCGTGACGGTTTCTTTGTCCTAGTTTCATCTCATAGAGTTTGTGGTCATAGTTTCATCGGGACGACAGTGGAGTCGGGAATTTGTTATATGCATGTGTTCTTGTAGCACTTTGATACAATTATTAATACATGATGGTTTCGTTGGCCCCAGTTTTCAGTGCAGTAGTAAAGATGTAGAGTATCTGTAGCAGTCATTGTCTAGCGCTAAGCCTTGCCGCGTCGCGTTGTGGCTGAAGGACAAGAAAGCTCCCGTTACAGTCCTGGCATGTGGCGGTTATGTCCGTAAACGTGTGGTCGGTGGGATTCGCGTCATAGACTTTGTCAGTAGCGGCTTCGACCGCAGGGTTTGCGTTTGAGCCGTCAGCAGTGGGATCTAAACGCTGTGATCACGCCTGATGTCGTTGCAAACAGTGCGATGAATTCCTATCTTACCAGATCGCTCTCCTCAGGTGACGTGGTAACGAAGCAGCTGGAGCCGCAGTCAGCTTCTGGAAGATGCGTTCCCGCGGATCATGCTCAGCGTCTCCATCGTTCTCTGCTGGTGCGTCGGTACAGACATCTGCCTGATATCTTCTCGATCAGCTATCGCCTGATTTGCCGCGCTCTAGCATAATAACTTGTTCATCACAAAGCGGTGGCGTGTACGCTATCGTCTTGTACTATCGTGCGGCCGGTGTGGGTGTGACGGCGGCGAGCCCGGACCGCGGCGGGGACTGTGAGCCGGACTCTGGCCCCGGCCGCAGATCACCGTGGCCATCGCCATCATCATCGGCGTGGTGTTGTACCGGCTGTCGGTGCTGGCCTCGCTGGCCTACTGGAAGGACGACTACGTCAGCAGCTACCATGCTCTTCACCAACGCCACCGCGGCCACCATCAACCTGTGATCGTGCTGCTGCTGAATCAGGTTGGAAACTTTAGGTCAGCCAAAGATGACAAGTAGCGTTATGTTAAAAGGTCCTCTGCTCACTTCAAAACTCTCGAGCACAGATCTTGTCGGGTTCTGGCCACGCTTAACTGTACTAGATTTTGCGTTTTGAAGTTCTCAATTCAGCTTTCCAGCTTCGAGGAATGTACATATTCTGCACAGCGATGTGACGAATCCCCCACCTCTTTGGCGCGCAGTCCCAAGTCTGCCTCTCACGTTGTACTCGTCTGCAAGCTTGCATGGTAGCAACTGTGCGACCGCTTTGGAGCCACCGATGCGTCTGGCGCCATAAGCTGAAACAGGCCGATTGGGGACTGTTTGACCGGACCTGGCCCATGTTGGACCGGACGCCAGTGACCCGGTTTGTACGTGATCTAACATGATTTGGTCGGACTCCGGCCTGACATGGCCTGATCTGATCTGATCTGACCTGACCTGACCTGACCTGACCTGCGCTCAGGTGTATGACCGGCTGGCTGAGTACCTGACGGACCTGGAGCTGCCCCGCACCCAGTCTGAGTACGACGACAGCCTCACCCTCAAGATCTACCTGCTGCAGTTCATCAACTACTACGCGTCCATCTTCTACATCGCCTTCTTCAAGGGCCGCTTCCACGGCTACCCGGGGAAGTACAACCGTATCGCTGGCTTCCGTCAGGAGGAGGTGAGAACTGCGACGGAGCGGGGCCGCCCGCCGCGGTGGGTCCTCGGGTTCTCGCCGTCGCCGCCGGAGCCGGTCACTCCGTCATGCTCATTAGCACTTGTGGGGTGGTGCGCATGCCTTGTGCTGTGTTGAACTGATCCATGACGTCAAATGTGCATCTGGCTGTGCTGTCCTGAGTTGTCCGCAAGCATGTCCATTTGAGGTGTGGGCTACGTTTGAAAGATCAGGACGACGGTGCTCTGTTGTTGTTTCGTTGTGAGAAGGTTTGCCGCGGTCAGAAGCTTGCGTCATCCGTTAGGTCTTAACTCGCGGTGGCCACAGCACTGACGAGCCATGCCGGTGACTGTGCCCGGTGACTGCTCCCGTGCCAGCAGTCGGCGTTGTCTGTATGTGTGTGTGTGTGTGTGTCCCGGCGCTGACGGTCGGCCGCGTGTCCCGCGTCTCCTGCGACAGTGCGGTCCGGGCGGCTGTCTGTATGTTCTGTGTGTGTGTGTGTCGCGGCGCTGACGGCCGGCCGCGTGTCCCGCGTCTCCTGCGACAGTGCGGCCCGGGCGGCTGTCTGTTGGAGCTCACCATGCAGCTGGCCATCATCATGGTGGGCAAGCAGGCGCTGCTCACCATTTGGGAGATGGTGCTGCCGTGAGTAGTGCGCCGCCGGCCGGACGCCGGCCCGGTGCTCAGACGCTGATTGAGTGTGAAGGAGAAACATATGGGAACGCGCGCTGGTGTAGCTCTGCTGCCGCCGGCCGTGGTCAGCGTCACGGCTTTGGAAAACTTGACGTCGCTGGTAGCACTGGTCAGTGACCTGAGTGGTGTATTCGCAGCACACGAAGAATGCTCTATTGCACGTGACGTCACGTATAATTTTTTTCCGAACTTTCTCACAGCGCGACTCGCTTTCTGTTTATATCGTCGTGACTGTCGTGACAGTAACTGCGCACTCAAAGACAAGATTTTCGTGGAAATCGAAACTGCAAGTTATGCTCGTTGCAACATGTGGAACGCCTTTTTATCAGTTGTGGTCGGTCGTGGGCACAAGAGTGAACCTTGTAATTGAATGTGCTGTGTGTCATTTTTTGTCTCATGTTGATCGATTCGCGGAAAAGTCGTCGCCGCCAGCCGACACTATGAACGAAAGCGGTAATTTTCCGTTGCCCTGCATTAGTGAGGATGCATGTCCACAGCTTTTCCATATCACAGTTGTCTTCCCTTCTGAAAAAGTCGGAGGGTGAGAGAAACATGTTGCTTGAGTCCAGTACCTTCAAGGAGTAATGCTGGTCGCGCTGGCTCGGATTCCTTAAGCTCTTCCGTGCTGTACAGCCTGCACTAGCTATGCGAACAGTGCTGATTAAGGAGGTACAGCAGTGTAGCTATCATTGCCGGAATGTGGCCCCTGACGATGTGCTCTGGCTTGATGGTGTAGCGCTGTCATCACTGTCTCCCCCCCCCCCCCCCCCCGTCAGTCCTTGTCCGCAAAGGAACTAGCTGGGGCCATGACGGGCCGTGGTGCGCTCCACTGGGACGGCAGACGAGTTTGTACCTCGCGTGTGCCGTGAGGTAAACTTTCGGTGCAAACTCGCCGATTTCCTCGTGTTCCCAATGCAGCCGCTGTCCCCAGCCCGGATATCCGGTACAGCTGCCGTGTCCAGTCCTGACGTCCATTGTTTCCCCAACCTCGGCATCCCCTGGCCCCTGGTCCTGACCCCTTGGCGATGGGTGGCCCCTGACGCTGTCGTTCGCGGCTCGGACAGGAAACTGTTCACCTGGATCGGGGACCTGAGCAAGCTGCTGACCCAAAGGAAGGAGGACGACCGCGTGCTGCCCCGCTGGGCGGCCGACTTCCGGCTGCTCGACTGGGGGCCTCAGAGCCTCTTCTGGGAGTACCTGGAAATGGGTGAGGACTCGCCGGGCGCCAGAGCGCCAGCAGCACGCGTTCTAGGCGTTTGGTCGTGTGCGTTTTATGTATGAACAGAGTGTGAGGAGCATGTATTGATTTATATTCATTAACTATAGTAGATATAGTTTTCTCCCTGTTTTTCTCCGAGGAATGAGATTATTTCTACCGTCTTATCCATATGAATAAGGTTCCTCGCTAAAGCACTGAACAATTTAACTTAACTAGGTTTGAGCATGCCGTTGGACACCGGGATCCCTAATGTTACTGGAATGAAAGTAGTTATGTGCTTTAGCCGTTGCCTGCATGTCTTTGTGATCGAATCATATGCTTGATCATACCTTATGATTGTTAGATCTATATCAGGTATGTTGTATTTCCGTCCCGCCTCCGCTGTTATCGGCTTCCACCACTGATTCAGTGCTGGTTGCGCTGGAGCGGTGTGAGCTTGTATATGCTGTCACTCTCGGAATGCTAGACTGTGTTCGCACGCACTGAACACATCGAACGCGCATACTGTTGCTGGTGCCAGCCGCCCCTGCTGGCTGTAGACCGGTGCTTGACCATAGTTTATCTTGGCTGGTGTTGCTAACACCAGGTGGCTGCCGGCGCTAGCCGGACATAAAATATTGCGTCTTTTATCACCACTTCACTGTGTCATGCTGATGCGCTGACTGTAATCAGCAGAGCGCGGGCGGGCTGCACCGCCGCACAGCTCTGGTGTTCGTGCCGGGTCCCTGGGGCGACTTTGTCCAACGCTTGCTCCCTCGCCTCCGCAGTGATCCAGTTCGGCTTCGTCACCATCTTCGTGGCGTCGTTCCCGCTGGCACCGCTGTTCGCCATCCTCAACAATGTGCTGGAGATGCGGCTAGACGCGCGCAAGCTGCTCTCGTTCTACCGGCGGCCAGTGGGCCAGCGTGTCCGCGACATAGGCATCTGGTACCGCATTCTCAACACCGTCGGCAAGCTGGCCGTACTTAGCAACGTGTAGTCTGCCAGGACCGCGGCGTCGGGGACAGAACGGCCGGGACGGCGGACCGGGGAACGGAACGGCCGGCACCGCGGCGCCGGGGATGGAACGGCCTCGGCCGCGGCCGGAATTGCGGCACCGATAACGGAACGGCCTCGGCCGCGGTCGGAACTGCACTGGGCACGGAACGGCCCAGACCGCGGCGCCGGAGATGGAACGGTCTCGGCCGCGGTCGGGCTCGTGTGCGCCAGACGAGCTGGTTCTGGGCGCGATGCACTCGCAGATACTGTGTCTTCCTCATGGCCTCTCAGGGCATGCTGCGACCCTGTGCCTGTTGAATCCGCGGACCGTGACCGCGTGGTCATTGGGCGACCTTAGCAGCCGTGCAGCCCACGTACTGTCTTGGCGCGACCGGGGCAGGTGCTGGGCCTGCGGTCTCCGGCTGCCGTGTGTCGGCTCGCTCCGATGGGTCCGCCAGCTAATGTGTGCTCGTACCCCGGCCAGGCCTTCATCATCGGCTTCACGTCCAACTTCATCCCACGGCTGGTCTACCAGATGAGGGTCAGCGAGAATGGCACGCTCGCCGGCTACATGAACCACAGCCTGGCCGTGTTCCGCGTGGCTGACTTCCCGGAGCGCTACCGGCCCGTGGTCGACAACGCGACGCGCATCGATACGTGCAGGTCGGTTGGCTGGTGGCGCTGGTGGGCCGCCGGCCAGACGGCGTTTGCGGTAAGGTGTTTGATATGCGTAGTGTGGTCCTGCGGGCGTCAGGTGGCTGATGTTTCTCTAGTAGAGACGTGATATAAAAATCACGCGTCGACTAATAAAGACATTGTTCAAAGGTGTAGAAACGCCACTCGCAAAGCAAAACTGCTGCTGCAGCCACTAAATGAGATAATTGTTTGCGGGGCTGCTAGGTCTACGAAATGCCAAACGTAAATGGCATACGCCGCTGTGGATGCGCGGCGGGGTGGCGGCGTGGCCGTAAGAGTGCTTGAGGTTGGCACGGAGATAAGGCGGTAACGATACGGGGAAAGGTGAGCGAATTGCACGTAGTCTTTCTTCACGCACTTGCAAGTGTGCGGCTCTGGTTAGACTGCCACCAACGGATCCCCTCAAAATAAAGCTTGGAGTTTGACGTGAAGGTGCTCTTTCCTGCCTATCCACATCAAGTGAAGAACTGAAGAGAGTAGAGACGAAGAGGCACGCAGTTACCCTCAATTATTCATGAAAACAAACCTGTTCCGATCACATGGGTGCAGTTTCACAAAATTAGTTTGGGGAGAAGCGCTGAGCGGTGAAAAATAGCATCCATTACCCCAATTTGCGTCAACAAATGAGTTTCTTCGTGGAGTTGCCGCGATCATCTTCGCAGAGTTTGGGCGGCGGGAGCGCCAGTGGAGAGGAGGGGAGCGCTATAGTAGTGCGCTCCGCGGTTGCATGCTGCTCATCTTTTTGTCCGCGACTGTCGCAGGTCGGCGACCTAGCGCTGGTGGGAATCCAGCGGTGCCCATGGAATGCCCGTTGTTCAGCACACACTAAACCTCGTGTGAGATATTTGTGTGTGTGTGTGTGTGTTTGTGTGTGTGTCTTGTACGCGCCACAAGACGTCATAACTTCCTTGGCGCCACTCGGTACAGATAGCCTGGCAGGGGCGTAGCCTCACAAAATAAGTTCGGGCTGAGCGTGGGAAATTTATGAAATTACCCCACAAAATACGTCGCCAAACTAGTTTTCCACGGACTTGACCAGCTTTCTTTGCGAAGTTGAGGGCCTTATGTTAATTAAAGTTGTTTATTTTGCGGCCCCTGATGTGCTCTGGTCCTGTTCCACTTTGCATGTTGACAGCACCATGGGTTTGGGTTGGGGGCAGGATTTGCCAGGGGCCTCGCGGACAAAATTGGGCCTCCTCGCAGGGGGAGGGGATCCTACGCGGCGGCGTCATCAAGAGTGAGGGGCACTGAAAGCGCGTGCCCCTTATCAAACTCTTACATATAGCGTGCCCCAAGAAGATATGTGTAATCAGTTAAGGAGGGCCTCCAGATCTCGCCAGTGGGCCTCACTATCCCAAAACAGGGCATGCTGATTCGGAACCGTAGCCATCTCATACATGAAAGTTATCTCCTGTTCCAGAAATTGGGCCTCCTGAATATGGAGGGTGCCTCCAAAACCAGAACAGGGCCTCCTAGATTGTAACGGGGTCTCGTAAGCCAGCAAAGGGCCCTCCTTTATACAACATTGGGCATCTTGATATATGGCACTGGCTGCCCCCTTCCTAAAAGCGCCCTCAGGACTCAAAAATGGAATTTTTGATGTAGCAAATTATCTTTTATGCCCAATTTTTACCCTCTAGCTGAGTTTTTGGGGGCCTCTTTATATTAATTTTAGTATTATACGTGCAACTACACTTTGCAGTTAGTTGAGAAAAAATTGGGACCATCTCTCCCCCCAAAAAAGAAATGGGAACAGGGGAACTGTTGCTCCCCTGCCTGCTGGAAGGCCGGGGTCAACTACTTCCCCCCGCTGCGCTCCCTCCCCCCCCCCCCCCCCCTGGGCAGCACGTACTCTTCACGCACGTCACTTCAGTGTTTAATGCATCTGTATCGTGTGCGACCCACTTTTATGTTACAGCATTAGCTGCGTTAGAGCACAGTGAGAAAACAAGTTGGTAGCTTTGTAGCACATTTGTGCCAGGAGGGGAAACTGGAGAAACTACGTACTGGAGAAAAAATTTTCACTAGAAAAAACTAAGAAACTCAGAAAAACTTTTACTTACTGGAGAAAATACGCGAGATGCGGGCGAGTGTGTGGACGTCGCGCGCCAGTGGTGGTGTGGCGTTGGGTCCGTTGGCAGTGGTACTCAGCGGTGGTCGCGGACCAACCGCCGTGTGTCCGTCTTGTCTCTGTTCCGTCCGCCGGCCGGGGCCTCTCGTCACCGACATCACGCGAGCGTGTGCTGCCGCCTGGTGACAGGTACCTGGACTACCGGCTGGGCCCGGACGCGGCCGACCCGTACGCGCCGGACACGCTCTACTGGCACGTGCTGGCCGCTCGGCTCATCTTCGTGCTGATATTCGAGGTGAGAGCGCCAGCTGGCGGCCGCTCAGCGCTGCGGTGCGGCTCCGGCCGCGGCTGCTCACCGTACCCGCTCCGGTCTCATCGGCGCCCAGCGCACCCTGCAGTGTTCGACTGACTGTATCAGTGGTACGCCCGTCTCGCAGTCGGCATATGGTGCGCCTTTGGGGACGGATCAGCTGCTGTCAGCAGGCATATTGTGGAGACGCTCGGTGGAAAGGTGGGCGGGCTGACAGCGCGTTATCGGCTCGGGACCTGCCCGTCGCCGGCTGCCCGGCACGCAGTCTCAGTGAAAGGTGGGCGGGCTGACTGCGCGTCAGCGGCTCGGGACCTGCCCGCCGCCCGCTGCCCGGCACGCAGTCTCAGTGGCGGCCGCGTGTTCCAGAATGTGGTGTACGTGATCATGCAGCTGATCTGCTGGATCACGCCCGACATCCCGCGCAAGCTGAAGGAGCGCATCCAGCAGGAGAACTACCTGGTGCAGGTACGACCCGGCGGGTCTGGCCGGGACAGGATGGATGGGGCCCTCTCCCCGCGGTGGGCTGGGACGCGCGGACAGGGCGTGCGCCACCCGTGCCGCTTGTGAGCGTACTGCGCCGGGTTACGCGGTGACGGGTCAGGGACGGCATATCACAGCGCCGACACTCAGTGCTCCAAACGCGATGTGTTCTCACGACTGGTCGGTGACGCTGACCGAGCGGTCTGTGATAAGGTGAGCGCATGTGGCGCTGTGATGAGTCGTGATGTAGTTGTCACATGGTTCTAAACACCTCTAGATGGCGATGTTGGGCCGGTAAGGAGTTCGTCAAGTTGTGGCTATCCGGCACATTCTCTCGTTTGCAATGCGTAACTAGTTTTTATTTGTTTCGCGTCCTGTATTGTTAGCTATTTAGGGGGCAAAAGCAGACAATCACCGCAGACATCCGCTTCATTTGTCACTGTATGATATTTATGCGGAGGACCTGGCTAACGGGGGTCTTCTTACATCGCTTCATGCATCCTCTTGTGCTGCGTTTGCCTGGCTTCGAAATTTGCCAGTGCTTCTCTGGCTCAGTTTGAGGTTTTATGATGCGTTCTCTTTGAGTCGTTCTTATGTGTAATCGATTCATGCGTTTCGCAACGCTGGCTTTATGTGAATGGCTCGCGGTTTCGAGTCGCGCAACTGGACTGTGGAGGCTTACTGCACTTTAAAGCATTGCTCGCTTTGCTGTCGGCCGCCTAAAGCCCATTTAAAGCAGCAGGCTGCCCGCGCATTGCCTCTTGCCAGCTGGTGTCCATGCGTTGGAACACCGTTTGACGCCTCCGTGTCTTTCATATTAACCAAATCGTTTCATTGAGTCACCCTAGAAGTTGGATCCATTTGTAGGCATACCATTTCCTGACAATAACGGCACCGCGTCATAAATGCCTCCGGTATTTTTGATGCATGATGGGGGGGGGGGGGGGAGAACTGGTCGGTGGCGAGAGACGCGGGCTTGTCAGCCGGCCGTCCCGTCACCGACGGCCGTCTGACCGCCCGTCCGCCCGTCCGCCCCGGCAGGAGATGATCGTCGAGATGGAGCTTTACCGGGCGCGGGGCGAGGACCCCAGCAATCTGGGCTGCACCCTGCTGCAGCGACTGGTCGGCGACCCCGAGGTAGGTCGAGGTCGTGACCGCACTGGAACCTCAGATGGCGGTGCCTCCCGTGCGGTTCCGTTACTGGCTCGGTCGGTGCGGCAGTCACCGCTTGGTCCCTTTAGATTCTCTAACGGTGTGTGTAGATAGCTGCGACCGATGCGAGCCGGTGATCTCACGTGTTATGTGCATCCGGGTGTGAATTTTGACGAGCACTCTGTTCTCCCGCGTAGCTAAGTCTCACGGGATAATGGGCATTCGGGTCTGAAAGCGCTGCTTTGAGAACGTTCGTGAGTACGCAGCGGCCGTGGCCGCCGGGCGTGTCGTGACCTGCTTGTGCAGCTGCTTGTACAGCTGGGCCCCGCAGCTGGCGCCGGCCTGCCGGCAAACACTGACACCTAGCACAGGCCGAGCTGTACCAAGTTTTGGCCGGGCTTGATAACCGTGCTGAGGGTCTGTCCTCGTGTGTGCCGGTGCGTGCCGGCAAGTCGCAGCCCAAGGGTCGCCGCGACACCCGGTACCGTTCTGCGATGTTCCGTGTACCAAAACACGTCGGTACAAACGGCTCGTAATTATTAATTAGTCCAAATTCGCTTTAACACCGCCCCACGTTTGAGGTAGGAACTTAGTTCCTGCACTGCCCTATTGCAGGAAAAGTTTAATGTTCTAAACCTGAACCAGGCGCTTCAGAATTGGATGCGACTTTCCATGCGTGGCTGCTCTTCGTAACTATGGTGCGGTGGCAAACAATGCTTATCCAGACAGTTTAGTCCTGCGTGTAAAACTACTTCGCACGTGACGGTCTCATTTAATTAAATTCGTAGTCACAACCATGCAATAAGCATGAGGCACACGTGGTTTGTGCCAATGGTAGCCCCCCCCCCCCCCCCGGGATGAAAGGTGGCCATTTTGGATGGAATCAGTAGGTTGGCATAAACCATTGAGCAGATAAGATCACAATCACCTCATACGGCGATCTGCGTTGTTCGTTGTTGTTTCCCCTTTAATTTGACTTGAAATAACCTAGGGTTGAAATGCATTGGGTACAAAGTGGTTGTTGCCTCGGAATATGCAGACCACGTTATTTCAATGTTTCGCAGTAATTGTCATGCGTAGTGGAGTATGCGCAAGTTCAGCAGCCCATAGGTTTGGAGCAACCATAGGTTTGGGCTTTGTCACCATCGGGCAGCTCTCTGTTCGGCTGAATCACGCAGTGAAAAACTATAGGCATGATTCCTTGAGAAGCGGCACAGTTCAACGTGCCCATGAGCTCCCTAAGCAGGCCCTCTCGCCAACGTCAAAAATGCTGACAGGCATGTTCAAACCTGGTTGTAAGGGCTGAAGAAGGCCAGGCATTGGCATGCACGCGTTGGTTTTGTAAACTGCAAGGGAGTTGGGTAGAACTTTCCGCTAAATGGAAGGATATGGCAAAAAGCTGGGAACGGCATAGGATTTGTATTAATGTTGTATCATGTCAGGCGTTAAGTGTGGTGTCAATTTTTTCTACGTTTGCGTGGTCGCCCCCCCCCCCCCCCCCACACACACACCTCCGCTGCCTGCTTCTACGCCAATGCTGTCCCCTTCCGATCATTAAAGCCATGGCATCGGAGATTCCATTTTGTCGATTGTATTTGCCCCTCACACTGGTTTTCTTGTAGCTGCCCCCTCCGCCGCCCCTGCCGTCAAATCCCAAGGCCATTCTCAAGCGCGAGCCATCAGTTCGTGACGCTGTCTTCCAACGCCAACGCAACGCAGCGCAACGCACAACGCCGAACGTCAACGCAAATTGGCCAATCTCGTTAAGTGTGCTTGCCAAGTCTTTCCGATATAACTGTGTATTTGAAGGAGCATCAAAAATGCCGGAAGTCTAAATTTAGGTTCGAGTCTTTTTGAGTTACAATATAGATGGAAGATAAAAACGAGGCAAATCACATGCACATTGAGCAAGTTTTTTCGACGTTCCAAAACAGGAGTAGATATCACAGATATCGCATCGAGGTGAAGAACAACGGGTATAGGATTTCAATTTCACTACCGGTTCTTGGCGAAGCGGAAAGGCCAGGATAAATGTGCGGTGACTCATATGCGGGTAGTGATATGAAAAGCGAGCATTGGAATGCCGTCATTTTCTTTTTGTAGGCGGCATTTCCGGGTGAACGTACCTTGTCGCTTGCAAAAGGACAACTGTAAGCGGCGGGATGAATGGTGCATTGACTCCCCAGTTTATAGTTGCGTTCGGTCAGTGATGGATCGATCATGTCGAAATCAGACGTGATACGCATCTGTTCAAATACTCATGATGTGTGCTTCTTGTCAGGCATGCTGTGACTAACGACTGTGACTAATCAGACTGCGACTAAGACGTGCCGGTTTTGCTCGTCAGGGTGCGCTGAAATGTTCGCGCGCATTTGCCGCCCTCTTACACACATGTGCTATCTTCCACTGAGCATTGGCGCGAGGTACCGTCTGTAGCGATGTTCTGGGTAAGAAGCCATTCCACTGGAAGCTCGTTTGACGTGTGTTTTCATGGAACCTCCACGAAATACTGAATTGGGTGGAATTAATTTCCACGGAGTTGGCAATTTTCGTCCCTGCCGGCGCGCATCCATGCATATTTCCGGCCCCTAAGCGGGTTAACTGGCGCGTGCTTGCATTTCAGCATATGAAGCCTTTCGCTGAGAGGTCCATGCTGATGGCCGAGCCCACTGAGCGTCAGGCGGTGTCCCGCAACTCGAGCGGCACGGAGAAGGATCACATCTCGGACTACGAGTCAGCCATTCTGACGTGAGCGCCGTCCTGCGGACGCGGCGGTAAACTGTGGTGTCGCCGGAGCCCGCTGTGTGTCGTGACGACGGATCCCGCCGATGCAGCTGTCGCTGTCTCGTACGCCGAGTTGGCAGTTTGCACGCTCCGTGGCGCGGCCTGTTTTCCATTTTTAATACCTTGTCGCAGTAGGTCCGGCGGACGCACAACACGGATACGTGCAGGCCATGTGTAGCAGCCGCCGTCACTACGCTACGATTCTGTGATGGGTTTTGCTGCTCAACGGTCTGTGTTCTGTCCATAGCTGTACCAACCGACATTGTGATTAAGCCCGTAGGAACGTCGTGTGCGCTGTTGAAAGACGCTTGGTATGCAGTGTCAGTGCGGGGCAGCGGTGGCGTTGGAGACGGTTGGCGTAGGCCTGCGGCAGAAGCGCTTTCGTTCGCCTCTCTGAGGCCGGGTGTTAGGGCAGCGCTGCGTGTGCTACAGCGGGACTCGGTTTCGTCGTTGGTGCCTTTCGATCCCATCGTGCAATGTTCGTGCGTGTGTTGCTATGTGTAAGCAGCTCTGGGCGTGGCGGTGCACTGGCTCTGCCCCTTGTCTGCCATTGCCGTGTCGTTGGAGGATTCGCGATGAAGACTGGGTATTTCTCGTGCTTTGGCTACTGCGTTATCTCCTTCTTAAGGTTTATTGTTCTCGCGTAGTTGGTGTGCAGGGTGGGTGCCGGCCAAAGAATGGTTCAACAGTAGCCATGGACTTCTAGTCGGATCTGATTTAACAGGGCACCCTTTCGCTGCCTCGAACTGGCTTTTCACGCCACCATGCAGCATTGCGTCTGGCCGCACCAGCCGTTTATCAGTCACACAACCTCCGCCTGATCTGTCTCGCATTTTTATTGGTGTAGTTTTACATTTTCCACGGCGCACATCTCTCAACCCGCCTGCGAGGCACGTCGTGTCCACGCGGCCTCGCGCACGGGCCGCCCGTGACAGACGGGGCCCACGGCAGTGATGGCGTGTCTTCCTGCGCGGGTTCGGGTGTCGGCGTTGATTCTCGCCGCCGATGCAGGCGCGTGTTTGAGCGTGTGGATGCGGGCGCGGGCGGGTGTTTAACAAAGCTCGCGGCGTCTCTGGGAGCGATGGCGGAGGCTCGCGCAGAGGCGGCGGGCGCCGGGACTGCTTTACTCACCATGCGGCTCTTGTCCGGATTGTTGTCCTGCGCTTGTGTTCGGCGCGAATATAACGACCGTCGAATATAATATAGCGAATATAACGACCGGTGCGAACGTGTGTGCTCGTCCCGTTCGCCGCGTCAAGCGCTCAGGCTGGCAACAGAGCTCACATAGGATCGTTTGGACACACCAGGAAGGGCTAAACTCGCGAGGTGTCGGATCCACGTAAGGTAGGTCATCTGGAAGCGGCGACCCTCATCCCGGCGGTGAAATGAGTCGGGTCTGAGCCGTATTGGCCGGAGCTCAGCAAATTTCAGCTGGTAAACGTGGACACGTAAGGGTGGAAATCATGCGGCGGTATTTAGGGTGGAAACGATTTTTTCGGGTCTGTCTGTCTGTCGAAACCCTTGTGTCTGAACTGCATGACAGACTGTATGTGTCGGGCAGGTCTGTGTCAAGCAGGCATGTGACATACCTATCTGACGTTTCAAAAGCGGCTTCTCGCTTATTTGGGTGTTCTTTTTTAATAGCTAGGAACAGCAACCTCACCTAAAAAAGCTTGTCCAGTACAGAATGTATGCACCTGCTGCGTCTCCAGTATCTGCCTGAACCGTTTTAAAGGCCTGGTCAGGCGTGAGCTGCCTACAAATCAAGGTTTTTGCTGGGGGATGTGGCGGCTCACCTTGGGTATGGGGGTACTTCAGGTCACTGGTGGGTGGGTATATCCCCTTCCCCCAGTTAGCACGTTGAAACAGGCACTGATACGTGTCATTAAAACCTTTCGGTTTAGTCCCTTATGTTTGCGGCGGACATTGACACATATCTGCCCAGTATGGCGTATTGACTGACAGGGCGTGAGAGCCTGAATAACTAGAATCCTTGTGATGTTCGTGTCATTTTAGCCCCCCCCCCCCCCCCTCCCACGTAGGCTTTGGGCAGTGGTGATTTGATTTCACTCCCGAAGGTTTTTACAGCATGGTGTCCTAATGGCCCGGTTACGCAGCGCCAAACTTTGCATACTGAATGCAGTTAACAACCTCGGGTGTAGATTTCTTTGACCCCCCCCCCTCAAGGTTTTTTCCGATATTTTCCGAATGGCGTCAAAGTCAATTGCTACGCCATCATTCAATCTGCTGCAACAACAGTGTTACACGGAGCCCTCTGCGGGGTACTTTTGTAGGCAACGCAACAATTGAATGAACAAATTGCACTGAACTGGCGTCAGGTATGAAACTCAGACCAAGGTCAAAACTAGCCTGTTTTAGTTCTCAAGGACTCGCTGTGTGATATAGTTCCTGGTGCTCACTTTAAATTTATTGATTACAGTAACCGCATTATACATCTTCCATGGACTCATTTTTGAGGTCAGAATAGGTCACTGACCAAAATGACCTAGGGCAACGTATTTTACGGGGAACATACTGCCTGGCATAATCTCTGTCGCTTGTTCATATGCAAAACTCTAGGCAGTATTGTATGATTTTGGACACCGTGATCTTCCAAAGACGAAACAAGGTCAATGGCCTTAAATGAACATGTTAATTTTTGTTACAACAGGTGCCTAGGTTCTAGGGACATCTTGGACGCTAACTTGGAGTTTCTCCTTGTTTGACCGTATTTGACTCGAAGGTCATGACCTAGGAGCCTCAAACTTTGACCTCAGTGAGTTCACGTACAGGTTAAGACACTCTGTGAATTTGGTACATTTAACTGCCTTAGTTTCTGAGGTCCCAGGAGGCCAAACTGACCCAACACTCGAGCGAAGGGTATCGAATCGGCCACCCGGTTGCGTGTTAAATAGCGAATTTGTCCAAACAAAAGAGTATATGTACCTTGTAGGGTCACTAAACTATAGCAGGTCAAAGTCAGCCCATCGCCATTAGCGGTTACAGTTTCAAGGGAATCGTTCAATCTGATAGAACAACGCGGTGGTAGACGAATCCACACTGCTCGGAGGTAGTTTCTTAGGCAACAAAACTATTGAGTTTAGAACTGCAACAACAGCAATAACAAATTTAATCGATCTACAGTCGGGTATGAAGGTCAGACCAAGGTCTAAACCGGTTTGTTTTTTACTCGAGAGCTTGCTGTGTGGGATGGTTTCAGCTACCACAACCCAACACAACTTCCATTGATTTTTAAAAATTCGGGGGACGTCATCAACCTTAAATGATCCCGGTCAGCTTTTTGTTTTTAGCAGCCGCTTGCGAACAATCCTTGAGCATTTTCAGATGTAAAAATCGAAACAATGTCGTAAGTCATCGTAGAAGCACGGTTACGGCTGAGTAGGCAATACGATCAACGGCTGCGTTAAACCGGCGGCGAAAGCACCCACATTGGTGGCAACAATACAATTGGCGGTGGGGTATTCAACTGACCAAATTAACCAATGTATTGAAAGTGACTATTTTGGTTACATTTGAGTCATTTTTGGTGACCGGTTAATAGGGAGCCACTGCTACGCGTCCCAGGATGCAATTGAGGTCCATATGAGACAATAACAGGTGCCACGCATTTTGAGAGTAGGAAGCAGGGCCCTGTGAGGAGCAAGGCTGGAGCTGAGTCGGCATTAGGGATGCATGGGTCGGGGCGCAGAGCGCTAGGGGTTGGACGCGCGGAACTTGGGGATGGGAAATCCCGTAAGCGTTTGGTTTGTATGTTGGCAACGCCGGCGCGGGCCTTGCTTTCAGTAAGACGGTCCATATCAGCTAAATCTAGCAGAAAGAAACTTAAGTCCATTCCGATAATTCCGTGAGAACTGCAAATTTGTCTGTGTCTGGTGCGATAGAGCTCCCTGTTAGGACCGAGAATCAGAAGAATTACTGCATTGTTGAAAGGATGACTATATTGCAACAGTTTTTCAGAGGGATGATATTGTTCATTTGGCTGATAGCAAAGCATCATCCTCATTGCAAAATCAAACTCAAGCCCTCTGGAAGTTCTGCCAAGCTGAAAATGGTTGTGCAACATTGTCCTTTACAATATTTGAGCTTTAAAGACGATTATATAAAATTAATTTGGCATGCATTCATGCTATTTACTCATGTTCATGAAAAAGGCATGAGCTTTCCTAGCACCTACTGTGTGATGCTAGTAGATATGAAGCCTTGGACATACATTTAGCTGCAATCATGTAAAGCATGTTCCAATTGAAATAACTGCAGTGTGGTAAAGCATGAGCCCCTTATTTTTGTCATGGCAGAACCCTTACAGAAGTCTAATGTGATCACTCTGCTGACCAAATACAACCCAAGTAGGTTAAAGTTATTACCTTGTATGTTCCTTCACAGTTAAGGCACAAACTACATGGTAAAGCAATTTTTGTATTGCAATTTTATTGCAAGCAATTTTGCATATTGCAACCTGTGAGATACAATTGTTTTTGTTACTCAGTCCAATCAGATGTGACCCACTGGCTGTTTCCATGTTTAGGTGAATATGTTTCTGAAAGTCACTGAACACTAACATTATGTGATTGCAGGATTCTGGAACATTGCCGAACAGTTGCCACAAATATGGTGCTCTGAGGAAGTAGTACAAGTTTGTGGCATAGTAGTAGCAGAATAGTAATGCTCGTTCAAAACCTGGTCCTGCAAACAATCATCAAGCGACACTGCCAGGCGGCTGCACACATCTTCAAGGAAGTGTACGGCTGAAGCTCTTCATCATGGACAGACGCTACCTGCTGGTGCTGGGGTTGGGGCTGCTGCTGCGCTGGGCGGTGTCGCTGCACCCGCACTCCGGTCGGCACCAGCCACCCATGTATGGCGACTACGAGGCACAGCGGCACTGGATGGAAGTCACGCACAACCTGCCGCTGTCCGACTGGTACCACAACACCACCGACAATGACCTGCTCTACTGGGGCCTCGACTATCCGCCACTCACGGCGTACCACAGCTACGTGTGCGGCGCCGTGGCCGCCTGGTTAGATCCCTCGTACGTGGCGCTGCACGCGTCGCGCGGCCTCGAGACGCCCGAGCACCGGCTGTTCATGCGCAGCACGGTGCTGGTGGCGGACCTGCTGGTGTTCCTGCCGGCCGTGCTGTGGTTCGCGCTGTCGCTGTGCCGCAGCCGCAGTGTCACGCTTAACGTGCTGGCTGTGTTCGCGCTGTATCCCGGCCTTATGCTGATCGACCACGGCCACTTCCAGTACAACGGCGTGTCGCTGGGCCTGACCGTGGCGGCGGTCGCGGCGCTGGTCGGCCGCCGCGACCTGGTCGGCGCCGCGCTCTTCTCGCTGGCGCTCAACTACAAGCAGATGGAGCTGTACCACGCCATGCCGTTCTTCTGCTACCTGCTGGGTTTGTGTCTGCGCCAGCGCACCTGGGCTGCCGCCGTCGGCAAGCTGACTAGGATCGGCGCCGTGGTGGTGGCCACGTTTGGGCTCGTGTGGCTGCCGTTCTTGGTGGACGGTGAGCGGACGGCGCAAGTGGTGATCCGTCTCTTCCCGTTCAACCGCGGCTTGTTCGAAGACAAGGTGGCAAACTTCTGGTCCAGTCTGTCCGTGGCGTACAAGGTGAAGGAACTGTACGACATCGGCACAGTTGCAAGCATGTGCCTGTCGGCGACGGCCGTGTGCCTGATGCCCAGCAGTTTGGCGCTTCTCACAGACCCGACCGCGCACAACCTTATGCTGTCGCTACTGAACTCGGCGCTCGCTTTCTTCCTTTTCTCCTTCCAAGTGCACGAGAAAAGTATACTGCTGGCTGCTATTCCGGCCTGCATGCTCTTCCCCGACTACCCGCTCTCGTGCTTCTGGTTCCTCACCGCTTCAACACTGAGCATGCTGCCCTTGCTGCTGAAGGACGGCCTCCTGCTCGCCACCATCGCCACCACCGTCTTCTTCATCGTAGCCGTCAACATGACGACGGGTGTGCTGGACGTGAGCCGGCGCGCCGCGGCGCCCAAGCAGCGCTCCCGCCTCACGTCCACCAGCGGCCAGCCGACGGTCGACCCCTGCTCGCGCTGGGCGGTGCCCGCCTTCGGCCTCTCGCTGGCCGGCTATGTGCTGCTGGGCGCAGCCGCGGCCGTCCTTAGTCCGCCGGCGCGCTACCCCGATCTCTGGGCCGTGCTCATCTCGCTCTACTCGTTCGTCCATTTTGCCGGCTTCTTCTTGTATTTTCACCTGATTCAGTTCCAGTTCTTCGACGAGAAGTTTAAGATATGCTGAACACGCAGCTTTTCTACTTTTTTAGATGGGAGACCCTTGCCGTTATGGTATTCTGTTGAGTCTTTGTCACGGACACCGCGCACGAGGGGCACGAGAGCATCGCTTGGCATATGCGTCATTCAGATATACCTGTCCATGGTGCTAAAGGCTCCCTTTTGTTAAACCGAGTGTCCACCATGACGGGCAGTTTGTGTGCGACGCACTGCTAGTACCATTGTCAGAATGCAGGGCTAAATTTTCGCCAACGTTTTATGAATACCTGTCGGTGGGGTTTCGTGCTGCTTGCATGTCCATGGTCGGTTCCATGACGGTGCACTAGCGTGGTGCGGTTAATATCTGCAGTGTCCAAGGTCTGTGTGGCGCGATGAGATCCGTGGAGATTGGCCGGTGAAATAGCTCGCACTGCCTTATGTTTTGGTGCAAGGTTGTGATGCCTGGGGCTGGTTTTTAATACAAACTCGCTGGGACATGTTGATGTGTGGAGTTTATCAATAATAGGTTTGAGCAATAGGAAATATTGCGCTGCGGGCACAAGTGTCGCCATAGGTGTTTTCCAGCTCCCTGTTGCGCATTGGAAACTGAGAACGGCCCGCTGTCTTGCATAACAGTTGCATGAATTAGGTAATGGTGAATGACAGACAGCTTGGGAGGCTTAGTCATGTTGTGGCGTTTATTCCCGATGTGGGCGCGTCGCGCCACATGCCCGTCCCAGGCACGGACCGCGGATGAGGCCGGTGGGCCGCCTCGCAGACCGCTTCGGGTCCCTCTGAATCTACGGCTCTCAATCATCTTACCCCGCGCCCTGTGGGATGTTTTTACCTTCCCCCCCCGCGAGAGGCGGCCTCAGGGCTCCCTACGATACTAAGCAAGTAGACCCACGGGAAAACGGCATTAGTAGGCCCACGGCAAAGGGCAAAAGGAGGATCTCGAAACTGCATCAGATAGGTATGACTGAACAATGCGGCAGGTGATCTTCGTTAGGCCAAATCAGGTCATGCGAGTCACACGGCAATTCATAGACGGACAGTGACCTGCGAAAAGTCATCAGGTGAAACGGCGAAGACGATCGTTACGTTGGCCGCGTCCGACTACATCAAGGGCAGGAACTAAGCTATCTCATCAATGCATGCATGTGCATGGGCTTTTCGGCCCAGGCAGCATTACAATGATACATGCAGCATTGCAATGGGGAGCAACAGTGTTAGAAACGACTTTCAAAGCCGTGGCTCATAAGTCAATAAGTTTTAAATTATGGGACGTTTGTGGGTCAAATCTGGTGTAAATGTGAAAGTTCGACCTAGACTTTGGATGACCTGACCTTGTAAAGCCGCCAGGAAGATATTGGTGCACTCAGGAGCGAGATAGATGAAAAATTGTATCCAAAAACCTTAAAGGCTTTTCCTGCGAGAAATACTTAGTTGTCTTTTTTCAAAATGTCGCCGGTATGACCTCGAGAAAAATTAGATCATGAGCGTCGTAGAAGGAAGTTTCGACTTTCACAAACGCAGTAAAAATATGTAAACTAGCACTCACCAATTCTAGCTGTGTGCTCAAAACGTTCAGGGGTTCGGAAAACTTAATGAGCCTGAGTCAGTACCTCCTACGCCCTTTGGCCTTGAGCGGAGCGCTGACAGGCTGTCCTGGCATTTTAAAAGCTCCCAGACTTTTTCGAGCCATTTCGCACCAAGTAACCGTACGTCATCTGGGGCTGTTTGACCGTCCTTACAAACATTGGCTGCATTTCAGCCTCTGGCCCGTCTTAGCACCTTTCGACTAGAGGAGAGCCATTGCGCTCATTGCCTACGGTCAAAAAAGAAATCTGACATTCTGATGCCGTCACCACCAATGCTTGAGTACCGTGAGGAAAGTGAGGCGCTCTGTTCTCAACACAGATGGCCAAGGATAGTGAGTGTACCAGTGCAACACGCCCCGTGATGACGGCTACGCTCGTCCCGTGGTGTGCAAACCAGCTGGCCCGGCGAGCGCTTGGGTGCGAAATTACAGCTCGCTGCACCCGTCGTTCACGAAATGTTATGAACTTCCACAGTGAACGTCACAGGCAAGCGCTGCGTGAATACTTTCAAACCACGCTAGGTAGCATATAACGGTACGCTTTCCCTGTTAGTTACTTATCGGACTGATAAAAAGCCAAATGTCCCGCCCTGGTGGGAGATATTGGTCATAGGGTGGAGAGCAGCGCCGGATGTGTGGATACGTGGCCCAAGAGTCGTCCAGTGCATCTATCTCGCGAAGAAGTGCGTGTCCGCCCGGCAGCTGTCAACATCAGTGCGCCGTTTTTGGTGACTTCAGATCGCTCTGACATCGGCGCAGCCCATCCAATCGATCTGTGGTTAGGGGCGGCACCATGGGTCTTACGTTAGGTGGCCATGATTTTCTAGGGGGCCTCGTGGACAGAGCGGGGCCTACTCTGGGGTTGCCCCTTTGCAGAGTCGTACAAGGGGGAGGTCACTGAGGACATGTGCCCCATTATCATACTGTTAGGTACATGCATCATATTCTTAAAAAGGGTTTCAATAATTTAAAAATTGGGATGGGGCTCTGATTTTTCAGCGAAGAGTATCGCTGTCCTAACATGGGGCCTTTTGTTCCAAAAAGGGCCTCCTAATCCTGAGCAGGATGCTTTCGATTCACGAAGGGGGGCCTCCAAATCTAGCCAAGGGACCTGGTGATCCCAAAACAGGACATCCTGATCGGGAACTGCGGTCATCTGATACATGAAGGAAAGCGGTGTGTCGTTCTGCTGTCAATAAATATCATCCAAATCAAGCATGACGTTTGATTCCAAGGACATTTACGGCTAGCCGGCTTCCAGCAGGTAGCTCGTTGATATGATCAGTTGGTTGCTGATGACTAATGTAGAGGTTTTTCTTTGACTGTGATGAAGGAGTACAAAATATTTCGGCATTCAAATTGTGTCCAGAACGTAAAGCGCAAGTAAAATACGTAAAAAAACTAGATATCCGACGGAAATAATCTATACGACATGGGCGGCGCGTAAAAAAAATTATGTTCAGCAATCGCTAAGGCCAAGGCGTCTAGGAAATTCGTCATCGCGTAGATCTCGGCCTTGTGTGGGTGAAGCAATGTAGCCAGGCCCGTACACACGAGCGGGCGGAACGCCCTGCGCCCGCAAAACGTGTGGCTTTCGGCAACAGAGGAACTGAGATGGGCCCAAGCAACAGCACAGGGCCTTCGAGCAAGTGGAAAGAAACCGAGACTAATGTGAACGGTTCCTGAGCATCCGAGAGCATCCTAACAGGTTGACGTAAGGGCCCCGCAATAGGGTGTAGACTCTTACAGAGCCTGTCGGGCGAATTGGAGGGACTCCTTGGAGGGCTCTCCGTGGAGGGCCGTGGAGGAGTCGATCAAGATTGCTCCGGTATGTTACCGCATACACAGTGCCCCAACAGCAGCGTAAGACCCTCCGAGAAAGATGCAAATGGAACAAAGGCAACATGGAAGTCTTTAGCGGTCAAATTGACCCGGCAAATGGTTTAATAGAGCTTCGCCAGCAGTGTAGGGCCTCTGGACGGTGTCATATCTCACTCAATCCCCATCTTCTTCACATAAGAAAAAAGCTATTTTCGCCAGCTCACCGGCCCTTTCTTTGATCTTGCGACTGTTCTGGTCGCCGTGAGGCCAAAGATGTCTAA
>NW_023596297.1:7996437-8036788 GCF_011947565.3 Pollicipes pollicipes | reverse complement strand
AACAAGGCCACCAAAACCGACTTTTCAGCAGCGCGCCGTGTGCAGAGCGAAAATTCAGTTCTATGTACATTCAAGAACAAAAAACTGCACGACGTCTTCGATGACGATCGTATCCGTCCGAAGCTGAGGGAAATACGCAAGTTCCGGAGTTTAAGTGGGCGAATCTCTCACCAAAGCGAAGCGAACGATTTTCTCCGAGCTGCCGCTGATGAAAAAGCAGGGCCGGAAATGGACAGCATTTACCAGCGACGGCATACAGAGCTTTAAACTCCCAAAGACTCTCCAAAAACGAGAGTTTACTCCCACCAGCAGCTCGGCATGATCATGACAGCTAGCCGTCTGGTGGTAATCACGCTCGCTGAGCAGGCGGCCTGGCGGCCGCCTGCTCGTGGCCGCCTGCCGGACCGTCGGTCGTGACCCGCCTGCTGGACCGTCGGTCGTGGCCCGCCTGCCAGACCGTCCGCTCGTGACCCGCCTGCCGGGCGTCGCTCGGCGCCTGCCGAACCGTCGTCGTGACGCCTGCAGGACCGTTGGTCGTCCCGCCTGCCAGACCGTTCGCTCGTGACCCGCCTGCCGGACCGTCGTCGTGACCCGCCTGCCAGACCGTTCGCTCGTGACCCGCCTGCCGGGCCACCGCTGTGACCCGCCTGCCAGACCGTTCGCTCGTGACCCGCCTGCCGGACCCCGCTCGTGACCCGCCTGGCGGACCACCGCTCGTGACCTGCCTGCCGGGCCGCCGCTCGTGACCCGCCTGGCGGACCACCGCTCGTGACCTGCCTGCCGGACCACCGCTCGTGACCCGCCTGGCGGACCACCGCTTGACCTGCCTGCCGGACCACCGCTCGTGACCCGCCTGGCGGACCACCGCTCGTGATCTGCCTGCCGGGCCGTTCGCTCGTGGCCTGCCGGACCCTCGGTCGTGACCCGCCTGCAGGACCGTCGGTCGTGCCCCGTCTGCCAGACCGTTCGCTCGTGACCCGCCTGCCGGACCACCGCTCGTGACCGCCTGCCGGGCCATTCGCTCGTGGCCTGCCGGACCGTCGTCGTCGTGACCCGCCTGCCGGGCCGTTCGCTCGTGGCCCGCCTGCCGGACCGTCGATCGTGACCCGCCTGCCGGACCGTTTGTTCGTGACCCGCCTGCCGGGCCGTTCGCTCGTGGCCCGCCTGCCGGACCGTCGGTCGTGACCCGCCTGCCGGGCCGCTTGCTCGTGGCCCGCCTGCCGGACCGTTCGTTCGTGGCCCGCCTGCCGGACCGTCATTCGTGACCCGCCTGCCGGACCGTTCATTCGTGACCCGCTGCCGGGCCACCGCTCGTGACCCTGCCTGCCGGGCCGCCGCTCGTGACCCGCCTGCCGGACCGTTCGTTCGTGACCCGCCTGCCGGACCGTTCGTTCGTGACCCGCCTGCCGGGCCCTGCTCGTGACTTGCCCGCCGGGCCACCGCTCGTGACCTGCCTGCCGGGCCGCCGCTCGTGGCCCGCCTGCCGGACCGTTTCGTTCGTGGCCCGTCTGCCGGACCGTTCATTCGTGACCCGCCTGCCGGACCGTTCATTCGTGACCCGCCTGCCGGGCCACCGCTCGTGACCCGCCTGCCGGACCGTTCGTTCGTGACCCGCCTGCCGGGCCACCGCTCGTGACTTGCCCGCCGGGCCACCGCTCGTGACCGCCTGCCGGGCCGCCGCAATCACAATGCTGCATCCTGAAGATCTCGAACGCTGCAGAATGGAGGGCCGCCAGCGGGGCGGCTGCCTGCCGCGGGGACGGGCTGCGGTGCTGCGGGCGAGCCGTTGGCGGCCTTATCTTCGCGGTGAAAGGTAGGGGCGAGCGTAGCTGTAGCAATCACCAGACTGCTCGCTGTAGTTCGATCGATGAAGTGAGATCGGTTATGTGCCGGTAGGGAAATGTGAAACATATGGTTAGTTCGGCTTGGCAAAGCCATCGCGTGTTTGTAATATGAATAGTAGGTCTCAGATTGAGCGTGCCCGATTAGCCATGCCTTCTTTATCGCATTCCTGTGCAGGCGTTCTTCTGATCAGTCTATTGTCCATAAGCTAGGAAAGCACTTGGTGGCTGTGAAGGCATTGTGTAGAGCTTATTGGCACGACAGGGAAAACACAGGGAAAAATCAAGTTAAAATGCGGAATGAATGAAAAAAGCATCCGGATCGGCTGCTCGGTGGGTCGATGAACGTGTCGGTCACGTGCGTGTCGGTGTGGTGTTTGTGTGATGCATCTGGTAACTTTGATTGGTTCTCGCGTGTTAGGTCCCATCACAGTTTTGTCTTTGTGTGGTGCATGACGAGCTCAGCTGGTTGGTACTCAGACTTTGCCCGTCAGTAATACGACATGGTAATTGCTGTTCGGTGATGGTTGATTCCTTTTGACCCTTGGCCGGCGCAGGGTGGCCCACATCCGCACCGCCCGGGGCGCTGTGACCGATACTGGGCGCGGAGTGTGCGGCCCGTCCGACGGGCACGTGGCGGCATTCTCCCAGCGTCTGCAGTTGCCGTAGTGCTGTTTGTAATAGCGACAAGACATTGCGTGTTTTTGGAGACCTGAAAATGGCCAAAACATCATGTTGGCATGAACATCTGGTTCAGTCACTTTTCATTGCCTGTTCTTGTTTCGAGCAATCCCGAATTTCACTTGATGCAACTTTACGTCGGCAATGTGAAACATGCTGTTGAATGATGGCGCGAAATTTACTGAATTATGGACGTAATTTCCCGTGGTCAGCTTTCACAGGCCCAACATGCGAGACTGACAGAAGAGACGCACAAGTTTTCGTCCTTTTACATGTCACATATCCAAATCACAATGTAATATTGCAAGGAACGCACGCGTCGTGAGAAACGGAAATAACGTGGCAAAATGACTGGGGCGCGGTATTTACATTCAGCCCATGGAGCAGGGCGCCAGGGTGCATTCAGCCATCAGACGGGGGTGGGAGCCTTGCTCCCGAGACGATTGGGTGGGTGGTTTCAAGGTCAGTTTAGCAACGGAGAGTAAGAAATGGGTGGTGTCCGACTCATTGTTGGATGGAGATGCTGTTGTCATTTTAGATGTGTATGCGCCAGTGCTTGATTTTCCAAGGGCAAGAAATTTTCATTCTTGGAGAGAGTCCTGGATGTTCTCGTGCAGGTTTACTAAGTACAATGCTGCGCGGGGACTTCCTCATTCACTTACGGCGAACGATGCGAAAATCAGAAAGTTGAAAGTTTCGGCCGCCAGCAAATGCCTGTTTGGCATCATCTAAATGGTTTGTTTTAATCCACGCCCGGGTGGCCGGTTGGATACCGTTTCGCTCGGGTAGGGGTCAATTTGACCACCCTCCCCAAGATCTCAGAAACTAAGAGACCTAGAGACACCAAATTCACGAGGTTAACTGGCCAAACTTCAGGTTGGTGTCTCCACAACCGCATTTAAGGTCAGTGACCTTGTTTGACCTTCGAAGGTCATGGGACCAAAATTGTACAAGACTGCTTTTGGTTTTGTATTTGAATCAGCGACAAATATTACCCTAAACAGCATGTTCCCTAAAAAACAGAACGTTGACCTGCGTCATTTCATGTAGTGACCTATTCCGACATTTCATAAATCCATGAAAGATGCATAACGCGGCTTCTGTCATAAATAAGTTCGAAATGGGTACCATAAATTACCTCATACAGCAAGAGTAAGTAATAGAGTAATAAATCATTTTGGCTCTGACCTTGGTCTGACCTTCTTCCCGGACCCCTAGGTCAATGAAATTTGCTCGCTCAGTTGTTGTGTGACTAATAAACGATCTTAGAGAACTATCGCTTCGTTTAACACTTCGTTGTTGCATCCGATTAAACGATTTCATAGAAATTGACTTCGCCGGATCCATAGCCTGACTTTGACCTGCCGTAGGTCAGCCACCTTTCAAGGCACATCTAAACATTTGATACCAAGCAACCCGCTGTTCAATTGTCTCCAGTTATGCAAAATTTGGCAGTTTGTTAGCGAGGCAATTTCTTTCTGTTTGCAATTCGTAGCAATCTGTTAGCCGAGACACTATGCTTCAACTTCGACGAGAGATGGCTGTTCAAAGTGATCACAGTGCCGGTATGTAGCCTCCGCCACGTCTACCACCGGGCTGTTTGGATTTCGCAAGATGCATTTTTATATACATACAACACATATACAACAACGTTTTAGCAGCATACGGACAATAAGTATTCGGTTGTGTAGCGGAGCAATAGCGTATAACCTAAGAAAGTAAGAAAATCGATTAGCGGACCAGGTTACGGTATAATAAAAAGACATCAGCAATCTTGACAACAAGCAATAGACATTGAATGGAGCACGTAGACAAAAATAAATGAAATAAAAGCAGACGTTGTAAAAGGGCAATAATAGCCTCCGGGGCCAAATGGAGTGAGGACGGTGAAAAGGCGCCCATTTATGTTCTCAGCAGGAGGGATAAAATGCACGTGTGAAAAGGGCAGTTACTGAAGCTAATAAGGCTGGCCAAGTGATACGAGACAATAAGGATCTCCTAGAAGATAGCATGGGAAACTGCAAGGAGGTTTTCACATCAAAAGGTACTGATAGAGGGATAAAATGAGAGCTTCCTTGAGAAGATAAAGTCTCAGAACTCACTGAACAGGTGCGGGAGCATTGTGAAGGTCAAATTAGCGATGAAGAATGTGCGTTAGTGTTGAGAAGGATGAGCAAAATTATGGATCCCGGCATCACGGGATTTGCGGCGGAATTTGGTACCAACTGCCCTGAATGATCTGGAAAGCGTCATAGTCGCGTACATCAATGGCCCTTTGTTATCAGTTTTTTTTCGCATCCCGGCAGGCGTGGCGGCATCATTCTTATTTCCAAGCAGTGGGGCCAGACCCGATTACAAAGAGAGGGGCGTTTACTTTTACTGGATATGATTCATATGATTGTTGCAAAGGTTATTGCTACCTGCATTGGTTATGTCAATAAAAAATTGTTGTCTCCGGAGTTAACTAGATTTATAAGTAAAAACCAGAGATATCATTGAACATTGCGGTAGGCATCAGATTCGAGTATTAGCACGCGCCCGGGCGGCCGGCTAGATACCCTTCCCTCGGGTGGAGGTCAGTTTGTCCCCCCTCAGATCTCGGGAACTGAGAAAGTTAGATACACCAAATTTACAGGGTGTGTTGACCTGTACGTCAGCTCACTTAGGTCAAACTTTCAGGTTCCTAGGTCATGAACTTTGGGTCAATAAAGGTTAAATAAGGCCAAGTCCCAGGTTGGTCTCCAAAGTGCTCCCAGAACCTAGATAACCGTTTCTAAGCAAAAGTTTCCATGCTCATTCAAGGTCAGTGACCTTGTTTGACCTTTTGAAGGTCAAGGTGACCAAAATCATGCAAGATGACCTTAACTTTTGCATTTGACTAAGCGACAAAGATTACGCTAGGCAGGTAGTTCCTAAACAAAATGTTGACCTGGGTCATTTTAGATCAATGGCCTTTTCTGACTTCTAAGAAGTCCATGAAAGATGCATAATGCGGTTCCTGCTATCAATGAACCCAAAATGTGCAGCAGAAACTATCCCCAACAGCAAGCCCTAGAGTAGCAAAACAGGTTTATTTGATCTTAGTGTGACCTTTATACCTGACATTAAGTCAGTGTTATTTTCTTATTCAACCTTTGTGTTCCCTAAGAAAGCGTCTCAGCGATGTATGGCTTCGTCTAACACTCCGTGGTTGGATCAGATTGAAGGATTCCCTAGAAATGCCTTCGCTGAAACCATGGTCTGACTTTGACCTGCTGTAGGTCAGGCGACCTTACAGGGTACATCTAATTTTTTTATCCCAAGCAGTCTGCTATTCAATTTTGTACAGCTATGCAAAATTTGGCGCGGCTACACACGCCATTCGGATACCATTTTGGAAAAACCTTCGGGGGTCAGTTGACCCCCAATCGGGTCACCGATTATCTGACGCGGCGCTCGATTCACTGGGACATGATTTTTTCATCTGCCCTTGGAGCGTCTAATTTTGGGTGCAAGTAATATCATGCATTGAAATCCCAATACATTGATGCTTTTATGGCGATAGTGAACGGCGGGCTTACATCAAATTGGTTTAAAGTGAATGCTCCACCTTGACATAGGGTTTTGAACTGAAATAGCCATCTTGCGGACCTTTGGATGCAGTTCACGACCCTTTTTAAGACCCAAAGCCTCCTGGTTCCTGAGTTATGCGACTGCAAAAGCGCGAGTAGGTTTACTGGGAGACTACTTCAAAGTCACCTTGGCATTGATGTCGTCATAAAAACGTCATAGGATCGTCGTTATATCACAGGCTGTTTTCTCTTTACGGTCAAAACAGCATGGCCGCTGATACCTTCGCAACAGCGATAATGCGACACGTATGAAACAATTCACGGAACGTGATTGGCTGTTGGTAAGATTTCGCTGCTGACCGCGTGTCGTGAACGTAAACGTGAACACTTTGAGGTTGTGCGGCACTCGTCGCGAACGGGGCGTTTTTTCCCATTCCTAGATCATAGGTCGATGTTATAAAGAGAAAGCACCACTGTCTGTAAAAGTACAGCACCGAAAAAACGTCACTTGCTCGAATGTTATAAACGAAGACAAGATGGCAGATCTGCCTTTTTCTCCTGCTGGCGTTTTTCTTCTTCTACTGAAGCACCTCCTACAGACAGCTCGGTTGACGCCTTGTGTACAGGAGCAAAGAACCTTGCGCGAGCTTATGGGTTAGCAAGGAATTATAAAATAAGGAATTTTCAGCAAATATTGTGGGAAAAATTTAGATTTTAAGTAAAAAAATTGTGTCCCGCAAGTACAAGCTCTTGAATCGTATTACCATGAACCCCTGTAGGAGCTTTGTTTTGAAGGGAGCCCACGGTGAAATGCGGTGTTATTACCGAAAACCTGTGCAGAAATTGTGAGAAAACCTGCAATTTGATAGTCCCGCGGGTTGTGCAAGTGTGTTGATTGCACTTGTCTGACAGCAGAGTGTTGAATCAGGCGCTTGAAATGGATAAGATCACTGGTGGTGCGTGCCAGTGGCTTGTATTGATCTTGGCGTGGTGGTAAGCGTGCGTGAGAGGTTTGTACTTCTAAGAGAAAACATTGTCTTGGTATTCTTTAAATATAATTACTCCTAATAAAATGTGATATATTGATACCTGCCCCTATCTTTAGGGTTGTGTTTGAACATGACGATGTACTGATGTCGGCCAACTGAAACACCAGCACCCATGCTACAGGGGTGTTCAAAGGCAGTTTTGGTGCTTCATTATGATTTGATATGATATGATTCATGACACTATATGATAGCCTTCACAGCATATGGTGTTTTGATATTAATAATCTGCCCTAAAAGCTGGCGCCGTTTGTTGGCGTGTTTGGGGGAAATCGTGTCATTTGCTATTGCTTAGACCCCAGACTTAATTTTCGAAATTACGTGCCTGCCTTTAAACAATGAGAGGGTTACTTTGTCAATCAGAGGCCCCTGGCACTATACAAAGTGGTCTCATTGGTTACGTGTGAGGGTTGTCTCTGTGTGACGGCGAAAGAACGGACTTAGAGGTCAGTTCTTTGTTTTAGCCTACTGATGAAGCTACCGGTCACAGGCCCCCTGGTAGTGGTTGTGAACAGAGAACCCCGGTGCTGAAAAAGGAGCCCAAGCTTCCCAGAGGCGGGGAGGAAGTTATGTAGGCGAGAAAGTCCAAGGCTTTGGCATCGTACCACGCTCCCCGTATCCTCAATGGAGCTCATTTAAGTTGTTCACGTTGGAACTCTTTTGCCCGAAATTGTCTCGCGTAGCAGTTTATGCTTGAGAAGTTATATACAAAAGTCGTTCCATGCGAAGTTTTGTTGCGTAGATTTTGATGCCTTAAAAGTCCTTACTTAAGAAGTAATGTCCTAGAGCATTTTTTGCGTTAGACGTTTTATTGCACGGATGTGAGGTCGTGTAGACATTTTTGCATTAGAAATTTGTCTCGTAGACGCTAAGACGTTAGAAGATCTTGCATTAGAAGTGACGTCGCGTAGACGCTTTTGCGTTTAAGGTTTTGTCGCGTAGAAGTAATGACGTGGACAGGCATTTGCGTTAAAAGCCATGTCGTGGAAGCTCTGGTCATTAGCAGTAACTGTGTTATAAGTTCTGTCGTGAACCTCGTTTCTGCGGGCGGAGGTAGGCTTTTACAGATCCTTCATCACAGAAAACACAGGCGCGACCCGCGGCACGCGTGTTAAGCATGTGCTGGGCAGGGTGGATCCAGGACTTATTTTCTATGGAGTACGTCCGCGTTAGGAGAACCACCGGGCTGGAAAGGTAAGGCCATAGTCAAGAGCGGGGACCGGGGTATGTGCCCTTCCATGTCAAACATTCTTATTTATGAATATGCATGCGAAAGAATACCGAAAGTTAGAAAATTAAGAGAGCCTCGTAAATTGAAGTTGATGAACACATGTCATGTTGGTATACGCCATGCCAGAAATTGTTCGTGGCCGCGGCACGCTGAAATTGTACTTTCAGTAAAATTTGAATTGCGTCCTTAGGTCGCGAAATCTTGCAACACTTCTGTGGAAAGCAACGTCCTCTTCACCATATCGGGCTTTTTCGCAGCAGCTTTGTCCTTTTCCGACCACCCGCACTTCACGTGAGCGGGTCTCGCCGCCTTTTAGTGGAGGCATATCCTTGAGCCCTCCCATAAATACGCCCCTATGCGCCAGTCCAGTCAGCTGTTTGCAGTCAGCTGATGTAGCACGCGTATCGGCACCATATAACGCGGCGCGCCAACGCACGTTGATGTCGGATCATGTAATGGCAGGCGGTGTGTCCTTTGCGTGTGCAGTGAGGAGGAAGGGGAACCTGGCTTGGAATTAGGCTCAACATGGCCTTCTTCGCGCTCGGGTTTATTCGACTGCTATCTTCTTTAGTCGCACCACAAGCCACAGTCACGTTATTCTGGAATGCGCGAAAAGCAATATAAACGCATTTGTCGTCAGACATAATAAATAGCCGGTACATGTTACACTAGGAACATTTTTGTTTTGTCATCATATACAGCATCGTCATTGAAGCGTTTACGTATTTAGTCCCATAGTGTCAAATCATCACGTGCCCCTAAAGGGAAATGACGAATAGGTACATGATTATGGAACAAAACCGCCGAGTACAAATTTACGGTTATTTTAATAGTTCTGGTGACAAACAATGGGTTCTGCTTCTGCCTCTTCTATATTTCTCGTGCACGTCAGATTTCGTATCAAATTAGGTTCATGTCTGATAATGTTGACGTGAAAATGGGCAATCAAAGATCTCAGGGAAACCCAACATTTTCCGTGCACCTTGCGTGCGGCATCACGCGACAGTTTGGGCTATTCTGCATTTCAGAATTGCAGAGGCACAGCTGCTATAATTGTTCATTTTCCGTGCAAAATTAACTCTCAGGCTATCTGGATATTGGGAACGGGCTTGTTTTGTTTGCTTAACTGTACACATAATCCTAGATAGCACCAGGTAAGGTTATGTCGGCACCAGTCAGCGCGGTTAAACAAGGGCCCAACACCGACAAGCCTTTTTTGGCTTTCGGCAAAAGTGAATCCATGATAGCTGGATTGTCGATACAATCTAAGTTTCGGTGAGTTTAGTCCCACAGAAATCGCGCGTTTCTAGTGTCACTTTGGCGCCCGAGCATGGCCGCAAATTCTGCCGACCCGGTGCCCTGGTAGGTGCGCGCATGCGCGTCCACTGGCGTGTGCGCGGCCGACCGCCGAGGTAGCGCTCGGTGTCGGTGACACCTATCAGGGTAGATTGACGAGAGCGCTTCTTGCCGACCGGGTCGTTTGTTTGTCTGTTCAGGCGTTCATATGCGTGTCTTTATGGATGTCAGGCCTCCTTCCACCCTATTTCATGACAAACCCTCGCCTTACGCCAGTTTCAGCTTCTAGTTCCGAGAGGGTGTCCTCAGAGCCCCCCCCCCCCCCCCCAATCATAAGATGTCAAAAAGGAAGCAAGCTAGAGCCAGGCGAAAAAATTGTGTTGAAAGTGCTTGCAGTGGTGGCGGATCCGAATTGGGAGGGGGGGGGGGGGGTCAAGACTTATCGCTCTTAAACGGAAGGGTCCCCGCAACCAGTGGGACCCTTTATTTCAGTGAGCCTATGTATTCGGACGTAAAGCAGAGACTGGTCGTCATGGTGTCTCAATAAGTTACAGTACGTAACTCAATTCAGCTGTGCCAGGATGCCTAGGTTGAAGTTTCGAGCCGCTTCGATGCACACTAGTTGCCCCTAACTGGCCTGGCCTGACTGGAACTGGAAGGCCTGCGGCCGTGGTCAGTGGCCGCACAAGATCGGCGGGATGGACCAAGCCGAACATTCCGACACGTTAAACTTCCGTCATTTCTCCACACGAGACCAATCTGAGGAGCGTGTTTCAAGTCGTTAAACTTCTGCTACAAAGTTTTGCCCTTTAGCTAGAGTTTTACAATCGGGTCTGTCGGCCGGGCTTCACACAGCAAGGGACTGCTTAGCAGAGTCTCGAACCTCAAGAATTCCACTAATTCAGTCACATTTTGTATGTTTTTATGTTAACATTTTACCCGAATGATTCGCATCGGTTGCATTGACCTCTGAATACTTTTATGTGAACCGTAGATTGCCCTTTTTGCCCTGAATCGGGCACTTAATAGCTTCATTCCAATTAAACGGATGATTTTGCCCGAGGTCATTTCTCCACACGACACCAATCAGAGGAGCGTGATTATGTTGTTCGAGGCTACGAGACAGCTAGCTGCCCCTGGCTCGTTGACTCTCTTATCACCAGCCGAGGGCCACTAAAGGAAACCGGTTCGTTTTTCCGAGACTCTAACCCAGCGGTATCGGGTCAAAATCAGCCATTTTCCCCTTACGGCGCGGAGTCGACCGCGTATATGTCTCTGCTGATGAAAAAAACCGCCAGTCCTGGCAGAAATGTGCTGCAAAGCTACCAAAAGACATATTTTAAGCATAGCAATAGCATGCGTCATAGACGTTTATAAGAGGTGTCTACATATCAGTAAAATGGAAAAAGACCAGAACGAGTTTGGAACCCGTAAAATAAACACGTTATGGGCTTTGAGCAGCATGATTGTGAATGAATACTGAAAGGGAAGTTGTCTAAGCAACCACCCCCGTAGGTTTTCTGAGCATACTGTTTCGGCATGTTGGGCAGTGACGCTCAAATTTTCAGTAATCTATGGTGCATTCATTTTGCGTGTTTTGGCACCAACACCGTGTCCTTGGCGTTTTTTACTTTGGAGCTGCGGTGATTACTTTAAGAGCTCTGCTCGGCGATCTAAGGTTGGCTCGGGCCCCGGGTGGTAACATACGATTCCGTGAACCGCGCGTGGCGCAGTTACATTAACTGAACCATACGTCATGCATATATGCTCAAAACACATAATTATGCATGCAACCTAACTCACAATTGAGCCAAAAATGTGCATGTTTGGGTGTCGTGCCGCTACAGGGCATGGCCTAATGCATATGAGTAGGTAAAGCTGAAAGTTAGATTTTCAGGACACTTTTTCCATTGACCTGACATAATGGGATTAATTATCGACCTAGCAAATAATATTATCACTCACCAGATATCGTTGAGGCGAATCTACTGAAGCTTTCCGCGAGGCTCTGGCTTTGTTAGTTTGGAAAAGATGAGAGGTCTGGTTCGACCTCCTCCCCCTCCTCCACGCATATCAGGCCACATTATGCAAACGGCGGATCGGGGCGAGGCTGATGCGTGCATTGCGCGTGCTGATGCTGATGCGCTTGCGTGTTGCCTTTCAAGCTACCGGGCATTTATACGTGCGCGGGTATGCACGCAGTTAAGAAGCGACCTCAGTCTGCGTCGAGTGGTATTACGAATGCTGCGACATCTTGTGGCGCGAACTGGGCACACTCAAACACAGCGCAGATGTTTACACATGAGGTTCATTGTGCGCTGAGCAACGGCTTTTCTACTGGTTTCACTGCACTGGATTCACTCCAGCGTCAGGTCGTCGACTTGCGGCATCGCGGGGCAGAAAGAGGTGCTGCATGTAGCCGCGGAGTGCAATATTGTAACATCTCCCCCGCTTGCGCTCCCGCCGGAACTTGGAGAAGTGAGTGGATCACATCCGTGGCGAAACATATTTTTTGGCTTAATCGAGGGGGAAGCTGCAATTATTTTTCACTGTTCAGACTTTCTGCCTCAGTTAATTTTATGTCAGATGAGTCATTTAGGGTTACTTGGGGTATTTCAGAGTTTATTTCAGAGTCATTTAGAGTATTTTGTCTTTACTCTCTTCACCGTTTCTCTCCATTACTGACCGCATGGTAGTCCAGAAAGGGCACCTTGTATGCTAAACTCCAAGTGCTTAGCTTGAGAGGATCTGGCGGTGGTAATCCGACCAGAACTATGCTCTTTAAAGTGCTTGAATAATCGGCTATGTGCCATTCCTTTCTTCGCCCAGCATCGTTGCCGTCTGGTTTTCGAGCTGATTTGAAGAACTGCTACGACTGCATTGCCAGCTGTTGCGTAAACGCAGCGCCGTGTGTCGTTTAGGCTTGCTATTTCGCAGAACTAGCATATTAGAGAGAAAACGTTCCTCGGTGGCGTTTTTATATGTACAGAGACATGCACGCGGGACAGCCATTAAGGCGATATATGCCGGCAAAACATTTGCCGAGATCTTCCGAACCAATTATTGCAGATGTTTCGGTGAAACCAAGGCAATGATACCGGCAAAACATTTGCCTAGGTGCTCCGAGCCACTTATTGCAAATCTTGCAAGCGTTCGATGTAACATCTTCCCTGCTGATTAAATGTACGTCCTGAATGTGCTTTGTGGCTTTGTTGATTCTCTACATCAAACAAATGTTATGACTTACTTACTGAGCTGCGCCAAGCACTAAACTGACGTATTGCAAGTTTCTCTGAATATCCAGTATTTTTGATTATTTTCTATTGCGCTGGGATATGAGAGTGAAAGGCTGCGCTCAGCGCCTGCTGATATACCTTGTGATACAGCTTGGATATCAGTCAGATTACTTACGCGTTATGGAGACGTCATTAAGAACGATATTGTCAGCCACACGCACGATTTTTTGGGCCTTCTAGCTAGCTAGCTAGCTTCCACTGGAAGAGTTTCATAATTGCGGACAAGCCGTCGGCAGGGCCGTGATGGTGAGGCTCCTGAAGATAAATGTTGGGGGTGGGTGGCAACCATGTGCCAGTGGGAAACTGTTAGGTGTATTAGGCGAGGTGATAAGCATTTCTAGACGGGCCTAGACGGGTTCCATCAGATAAGATGAAGGCGACAATGACAGTGCTATGGAATGAAAAGAAAACTGAAAAGGCGAGCTGATGCGCCTCAGGTGAAAGTACAATTTTACATAGGTAGACAAGATATCAGCCCCAGTTGAGCAGCCCTAAGATCAATGGCTCTTGACAGCTCAGAAGACGATACAGGCTGGCGTTTGTAGGTTTTCAAAGAAGGACCACGGCGCGATGGCAGAAGCGAGAGCATCAGTGGTCGCAGGAATGATGCATAGATGTGATGATAGGTATAGTAGGCATGGTATGCTGTATGGTATGATGTGATGATAGGCATCCTAAGCGCGGTATGCTGCTATATAAAAGGTGTGGTATGGACAATAGGTATGTGGTTTGTAATGCAGTTAACAAAATGTTAGGGTGGCAACAAAACTTACAACGTTGTAGGCCTTACGATCAACATGACGCGGATGCACTTAAAAGCTGTGTATAGTTATGTTAAGGGCTCTGCATTGCCTCATTTGTAAGTCGTTTTGTTTATCAGTGAATATTGGAAATCATTGCCAATTTTCGGTGCCTTGATTGCCATTGTTTTTCATCGCACCCTTCATCCCTTTCGCGGCCAGATGTCATTACACCCTACCCCACTCTACGTAAAGTTTGTCGGCTGCTGTACTGTGAAATGCTGTGAAAATACCACGACAAGGCCTTTCCGTTCACCAGATAAGAGTGCGCTGCTAGGTTCAGCGGACCTCCAGAACCCTGCGGAAGGTGGTCGCAGAGTGTCAGCCGTGTCGCACGCGAAAGGTCAAACCGCTGGTAGTTTTAATGATGCCACTTCCCCTCCCGAGAGTAACACGACCTGGGAGGGGGGGGAGGGGGGCATTATGGGGCTATCTCCTCCACTGGCCTATATTTCCTCGAACCGATGAAAGTGCGGAAATGAGGGAAACAGGTAGTGATCTGGGAAATAATCTTCTAGTGCATGGTAACAAGTACTGTTTATCTGGAGATGGCTGCATTTGTGAATACCGATCCAGTATTGCTAGCCATCGCTTGCTTTCGAAATAGACGAGGAAAGGTAAAGGAGGTCTAGTCAGATAAAGGCAGGATTTGATGGCAGCAGACTGTGGGCTGCGAAAGCTGCTGGAAAACCTCGATCATGACAAAACCGTCAGAATTCTGTCACTGCGTGGGATCCCGCAGCGTTTTAACCCAGTCGTTCCCAAATCTGATGGTGTTTGTAAAAAATTATCCGGAGGGCTATCAACGAATAAACGCTCCGCATACTTCCTCTAAATGCTGCGAAAATGACGAAATCCATGCCGCTGATGGACGTGCCCTTGGATCCCGCTGATCAAGAGCCTTTAATCCCTTCCCACTTCATCATCGGACGTGTCTCTCCATTAATGCTGTCAGGATTCACAGACGAACATGCCCGCTCAGGCGACGGTGGGTACATACATAAGGGGTGGCGGATCATCTCTGCCGTAGATGGGCCCAATAAATCTGGCCGTTCTCTCCACTAGGTCAAAGTGACACCGAAACGGACGTCGCTGATGGATGATGACTTCATGCTCCTGGATGGTAAACGACATCCGAGAGGTTTTTGGTCGAAAGGCCGTGTGGCGAGTGTTTGTCATGGTCCTGATAGTCGCGTGCGGTTAGTATCGGTGCAAGCCAAACTCGGTGTTTTCTTCGACTGGCGTGGAAAACAGTTGCCCTGGAAAATCTTTGACCGCAGTCAAGAGCGCCCGGAATATTGGCGTTTTCAATGTTTTGCATGGAGGTGCGCTGTCAATTTGCCGCGCTTCTTCTGCTTTTTATATTCATGTATGATAGGCCGCTTGTTGCCGACATGGCGATGTGATTTTCGCATTAACCATGGTAAAGTGATTGCCAGGGGGTGTTGTCGCGGGATTTCCTCCCGACGGGATGTCGAGCGGCTTATTACAGGAAGATGACGTCACCCTTCCGGCTCCTCCACCGCAGCGTCGCCGGCTCCGCCGCCACATCGCGTCAGAAATGCCGCGTTCGCCACAGCTTAAACATTTGAAACCTTCATGCCGACGTTAAATAGGGGTGTAATATCGCAACCTCGTGCTCAGGGCCAGTTGCACCGACCGGTGTGAACCCTCACCAATCGATGCGCCATAGTCGACATCCCTTACTTTCCAGAACATGGTGACTTTGCCTCAGATCAAAGGTCACCAAAAAACGGCCGAAACCACCAAAATTGACCTCAGACAGCCCCATGTTCCGAGTCTATCGCACCGATCGGCATGAAACCTTTACCAATCAACCTTTGACCTAGCTGAAGGTCACCACGTGCTTGAAAGGATAGCACGTCGAGTATGGCGCATCGATTCTTGAAGGCTTCATGGTGATCAGTGCCAAAGGCACACAGCATAGGGTTGTCTGCAAACCTATTTCCCTGTTTTTATTTTTTATTTTTGGTGGTCTTTGACCTGATCCAAGGTCACCATGTTTTAGAGAGGATAGATTATCGGCCAAGCGGCATGGAATGGTGAATGCTTCATATTAATCGCTGTCAAAGGCTTTGAGCACGGGGCTGTCAACAGGTTTGTTCGGCCACTTAGTTCCTCCCGTTGGACTGGCGTCCCGCTGGCTTAGACTGGCTTCCCGCTGACTTGGACTGGCGTCCCACTAGCTTGGACTGACTCGCCGGCGGTGATTCATTCGCTAGCAGTGGGACTGCTATGCTGCCGGCGATATTTGACGCCTCAGCGGCCTGACGTTGAGTTCTGATGGCCGCAGCTGGTGCGCCAGTGGTAGCGGAAGTTGTCCGGTGCCGGCGAACTCGATGGAGCGGTTTCGGGTGAGCCGATGGGCTCAGCTGCCCTACTATCGCGACTAAATGCTGCATACTTGTGAAAAGATGGACGACTTCGCTAAGATGCTCACTGTAACGTGTGAGCTCGTCGCTGCATCTGCCTCATTTGGCGTTTGCTGTGAATGTTACGATGTGCTTGAAATGCCAGACAGTCCAAGCACAGTCCTCTTTGACAGGAGTGATGAGACGTGGGCAGCTCGTAGTGAGGCGTGTGTTGTCCTGCATGACGTTTGTGGCTGTGCTGGGCGCGACGCCGGTGTAGCCCCCTGTGGTGACTGTCTTGAGAAACGGTCACCTTCTAGCCGGGTCCGCTGGGTTGCTCTGGCGTCGGAATGGAGCTGTTTGAGAAGCACATCGTGCCTGGACAGAGGAGGACAGAGACGCGGCGCAGTGACTTCTGTTCTAACTGCATCGGACTAATAGCAGAGAGCCGGATCACCGCTTCCTTTATGACGCAGGAACGACCGACGTGCATGGGACCCGCTAAGGTGGCAAATGTCTTTTGGTGTTTGGTCAAAGGTGAAAGGCCTTTTGAGACGCGTGGAACGGACTGTGTGCTTGACCTGCACCACCTTGGAACCCATGAGGTCCATGTCCATATATTTCGTAACTTTCCACAAGATCCAGTGGCTTTTTAGAAGTTACACGTCATCATTGATAAAAACGGGCATAAAAGAGACAATGTGAAACCTAATAAAAATAGCTTAACACATCACACATCGGTCAAGGGATCATCTCGGTGAATCACACTACTGCATTCACATCGTAGCATCACACACAATCGAATTCACACATGCACCCACTCATGTGCCAACAATCGCCTCACTCAGTAGCAACTCCATAAGTTGGCGCTTGAAGCGGCCTAGACTCTGAACATTGCGCAAGTCGGGCGGCAGGCAGTTAAACAAATCCGATGCTCTGTAGCTAAATCGGCGGGTGCCAGAGCTGCTCACCGCTCGGGGGCGCCTCAGCTGGTTAGCCTGTCAAAGGTGAACTGTGTATCGAGTCTGCTGAGGTCACACCGACCGTCTGGGGGTGCGCGGCGTGGGATCTGTGTGGAGCCTGCTGAGGTCACAGCGGGATGCTTAACCCAGACTGTATGGGGCCTGCCGAGGCCTCAGTGGCCATTTTGGGACGCATGAGTTTAACTGTGTGTGGAACGTGCTGAGGCCACGGGGGTCATCTTAGAACGCGTGCTCGGGGTCTGTATGGAGGCTGCTGAGGTCACAGCGGGAGTCGTCTCCCGACTGTGCACCTGAGGCCTGCCTTGGAAACATCCGCCAGTCACCATAGCTCGCAACACGTGCATCGTACACGAACGTGCATGCTCCTGTGCCCAACGTACGAACGAACGAACGTGCAACACGAACATCGTAACGTACATCACGAGCTGCCCGGTCCAGCTCAGCCGGGACGTCCATTTTGAGGACCTGGTCTCCAATCTAACCCGGCTCTGGACCAGGTCAGATTGAATGACATTGGGTTGAGTGATTGATTGGATTCTTGGCAGGCATTTGCACGGATGGATGACACAGAAACCGGCCACGTCAAAGGCGAAAATGGCGAGTCTGACTTCGTGAGCCTGACTAGCTGTATTGTCGCCACAGCCGATGCGTTCTATTCAGTGCGGACGGCGCAGTTGCAGCCCCGGTCGAGTTTTCCGAATCCACACCGCGGTCACTTATTGATGAACTGGCATCTGTCGACATCGTAGCCATTGACACAGCAAAGAATGGCTATGGCGATTACAGAATTTTTTTCCCTGATATGAGTCGAAATAACCGAATTGCGATAGGTGGTAATCAGGTGCTAAATCAGAAAATATTTTAGTTGCTCCACAGTTCACATGAGACAGCTGAGATGGCTGGAAACAACAGGCGAGAAATTATTCCGTTCGGAATATTACGCAACACGCGGGGCTACGCGCAGCGTCTGCTGAGATCAGGGCTCAGTGGTCTCTTTCTAACGTTGAATGGATGGGAGTCCAGAATCGCTGGATGATCCTGCCTACCTGGTACGGCTATGGCGATTGCAGCAGCTTTTCCCTGAAATGAATCGAAATAACCGAATTGCGATAGGTGGTAATAAAGTGCTAAATCAGGCAATATTTTTGACTCTTTGAATGGAGAAAAAGTGAACCGTCTTCATTCAAAGCGATGAAGTTGAAGCTACCGCCCAAGGTATCCATTCGCCTGCCGGAAGTAAATGTTGGAGAAGAGCTGTCCTAATTGCGAGGCTTTGTATGCATTTCATCTAGTCTGAACCGAAGTTAGATGGTTCTAGAGTAGCACTGCACATCTGGAGAAATCTAGAGCCACGCTGTGCGAGAACCGAGATGAGTCGGATGCAGTGATTCTTTCAGTGCAGATCAAACCCGGACGAGTTTGCAGTGCCGTTTTCTAAAAGGTTTTTGGAGGACTTAAAAGCTCGGACTGTAGTCATAGCCTTATTCTTCGGAGAAAAACCGGGCGAATGGAGATGCAGTTGGAGATGAGTCCCCTGATTGTCTTCGATGAATAAGGCTATGATTACTGTCTTATCTACGTGAACAATGTTTTTTGCTAATGCACTGGACGACTTACGTAACTGAGGACTTAAAAGGACTAATTCGTTCATTGGTGAAGCCTAGTTCACTTCAGGCAACACAGAATTTATCGTGGGCAAGCGTAACAATTGTGATATTTAATTCAATAAGGATACCAAACGTGGTGCGGCATCATTATAACCGGATGGGCTTTTCAAATGACAGATTTGTCGAGAAAAAAGAATCGTCTAATCATTGACGTCATAGAGTGCACAATCACCTCGATAACCTCAGATGCCAATTATTCGTCTTCGAACTGGGACTGCCGCAGTCCAGAATCCTGGACAGGATGCTATCATAAAATCGTGTGCTTCATGGCTGTGGAATCAAAAATACCTGGAAGTGTCAGCACTACAGGACCCGCATTGATGACATTTTACACGTTTTTTGACTTTTATCCAAGTTGATGGCATTGTTGACAGACCTTGGTGTGCAGCTCCACCTACATGAGCCTCTTCCCATGCACCACATCATTATTGACGTGCGTTGCGTCGTGTAAAATGTAAATGTATGGCATAGGCAACACGAGGAACGCCAGCATTCAGAGCGCTTCGGGCTGCATTCCAGGAATATTTGCATTGACTGGGGCAAAACGACAAAATGTTGTCTCGGACGTCCCATAGAATAATCAGAACAACAACAAATAACTTAATATCATAAAAACACACGTGAATGGCGAATTACAAACTAGTCCAGAAGCGAATCTGATCAAGAAAAGACACCTCTCCATTTCGGGATGTGTTTTCACTTCATTTTTTAAATCTTAACGCCATGGTTGCTTTGTAATATAATCTTAGGTCTCGCCAGATGCGCGAGCGGGGCCCACATGCGCAGATGCATCCTTTAGGTATCCAGTATCGGCGTAATTTCATTAAATACTTTTGAAACCTGGGGGTCGCCGCACAACCATGGCTGTCACCCAGATGGGCTTCATGAATTACTGTGGAGCTCACTGTGCAAAGAGAATGAGGTGAAATCGCAATGCAATGCTTCTGAAAGGAGATTTAAAACATGTTGTTCAGCGTACGAGAGAATGGGTGGCCTACTTGGGCGGGTGGCGTTTTCAGAAGGAATACCACACCAATAAGATAGTTCAGCAAAACCAGACGGGGACGATAGTCTGGGCAATGATACCATCCGTGATATTTATATCTCGTCCGAACCCTTCCTTAATCCCAGTGTTGTACAGCAGAAATTACGACTCCCGGCCGTAGGGCAGTGCAATTAAGTGGTGATAGACGCAACAGATGCTCCAAGGCGTCGCTGGAGACTGCAACGCTCGGAACAGCATGGGAGGCTTTGCGGCGGTTAGGTTGGCATGGTATTCGGAAATTTAAATGTAAGACACAACCAATGAAGTGCCCATCTTGGGAATTTCGTCAAGACTCTCGTATGAAGTGGGTTTCCACAAGTGTGGCTTTTCGCATGTTGTTATCGTTGTATAGTGCACGTCTACTGCTTTGGCATACATCAGTTACGATTTCAGCTGAATTAAAATGTCCCATTAACACTTTTCAGGTACATTTTAAAAGTTGGTTTATTTCAAATTTGAGTCAACTCTAAATGTATTCAAAGTGTATCTAATTAAACGACTAAAATGCATATAGTTATTACATAAGTTCATTCAATCCATTTGAATGCCTAACGTTGCACAAGCATTAAGCCATCTGAGAGTTGTCAGTCATTTAAGAAACATTTTTGCCATCTGGGTGCATGTAACGAATGTGTCTGTTGAAAGTTGTTTGTCAAGTCACGCAAGAACATAACATCTTACTTAGGAAGTTAAAGGATGATTCTTTGTAATGAAATGGTTTCGGTGCGGAGAACACAAGTTAAAAATCATTGTTTTATCTGTCATCAGGGGTGGATCCAGAGATGGAGGCACAGGGTCATGCCTCCCTTTGGCTCCGAAGGGTTCATAGGCACTGAAGAGGCCCACAGTCGGCCCAAAAGATGAAGTTTTTGAACAAAACGCAACCAAATTGGACGTTTTGGGGGCTTCCAGGCGACCAAGAACAGCCGCAAGCGAGAGTGAAGGGCGCAAACGAGCACACAAAAATAATACTTCACTGATTGAAAAGGTGGCGACTGGAAGATTTTAAGGCTCATTACGCTGTCCGGAGGCCCTGTGCCATTATCCGGGCCCTATATGTCCACTTGCCGGATCAATCTGATTGCTAAGCAGCCGTCCACGTTGTCCTTGATCAGTTTGCACTTTGTTATAGGGCCGTACGCTGCTATTGGCACACTAGCTGCTTACATGCCAGGGCACTCTTGATCGATCAGGTTTTCCTCCATGGATTTTTCCCATTCTTCCGCGCTGCTCCATGCGCTTTTCCGGGGCCCAATATGCCAGGGTGCACTCAGTTGATTAGGAGCCCTTCGCATTAGTGTCTGATTCTTTCCACTTGCTCGGAGGGCCTTGTGCTGTTGTTGGGGCTCATATAAGGTAAGCTACCGAGCCACGTGATGTTCATGGTCCCGCTACTTCGTTGTAGTGATTATCCCTTTGATCTTATTCGCGGAGGACCCTTTACTCCTACCGGGGCCCTTTCTGCTGACCTGCCCGGACACTTTTGATGACACGCACTGGGACATTTAGGGCATTTAGGGCAAGGGCATTCATTGCATTGCTCTCCGGTAATTTTCCTTTGCTCAGAGGGCCCTGTGCTATGGCCGGGGTCGTACGTCAGTCTGCCGGGGCACTACCGATTGTTCAGGGAGCCCACCACGCTGGTCTCGGCTCTTCTCGCTTGCTTTGATGACCATGAAATTGGTTGATGGGAGCCTCTTCGTTGCCCTCCCGCGGCACCGATGATCCCTCAGGTGCCGTCCGTATTGGCCCTGGTGCCTTCGCCTTACGACAACAGCCAGATATGCTCCGATGCAATTTTACGCACAATTTTCAAGCGTAATTTTAGGTCCCAAGGTCGCATGTGTCACATCCCCTGACTTTTGAGTGTGTGACACTTTTGACACTTGTGCATCATCTTCTTAATGCATTTTGAATGCTAGAATATTCTGTGCTCCTTTACAACAAAGAACAACTCTGCATCAGTCATCACCTATCAGCTGTTCATATCGAACAGCCGGCTAGCCGCAAGTAAGCTAGGAATCAAGTTCGCACTTGATTTTGATCGCGTTTTAGCGGCTAAATTTAGTTATTTTGCCTCTTATTTCAAACTATTAAGTCTTGAAAAGATAGGATTTACCATAACCGGGAAAAAGTAAGGTACATGCGTATGCATAAGTAGCGCCTCCCGCTTATAGCCTTATATAGATCTACACACGGTGACATAGGTTCTCTTATTCGCTATATATATATATATATATATATATATATATATATATATATATATATATATATGAGCGCGTGTGTGTGTGTGCGTGTGTGTGTGTGGTGTGTGTGTGTGTGTGTGTGTGTGTGTGTGTGTGTGTGTGTGTGTGTGTGTGTGTGTGTGTGTGTGTGTGTGTGTGTGTGTGTGTGTGTGTGTGTGTGTGTGTGTGTGTGTGTGTGTGTGTGTGTGTGTGTGTGTGTGTGTGTGTGTGTGTGTGTGTGTGTGTGTGTTTGTAAATACTTGGTTTATGGGCACATAAAATGTAATACACCAGGAATGTGGGGGCATCTTGTTTTGCGGGGCATGCCATGTCCCCACAAACTGATTGAAGAAAAAATCGTCCTGGAGGATACTTTTACGATATTGGCTCGAGCGCCCGCCCACATCCCACCACTGTTACATTTGGAGTATGCATACTCGGAGCACGGAAATGGGCGGAGCCAATTGTGGTTGGCAAGTTCCCCGATGTTGAATGTACCCGCATACCAGGAGAGACACATAAACACAAATATTTGTCAGCTGAGTTCATGCTGACGTTAAACAGCCGAAAATCCGCCCAGTGAATTGTAATATGTATGGTGTAGGTGCAAATATATATATATATATATATATATATATATATATATATACAATTACAATGTAATGTAATAGGTGCAATTGTGCAATATATGTGCGATGTAACAGGTGCAATTGAAAAGCAACGTCAGGGTCCGTGGTTCGAGCCCCTGACAGATCGATGTCCTTGATGATATCGGGCCCATGACCTGCTCAGTGTTCTTGACTATGCTGATATTCTTTCGGACGTCCATGATCGTATTTAACAATTAGCAATGTCCAGATAAATGATAATATGAGGCCGATGGTTTTGCTTTAACCCTCAATGTTTCGTAGCCCCTGACAACGGCTGTCCCGTAATAATTATGTCCCTGACCGTGTCGAAGACTCCTGATCGTGACTTGTCGTTTCAAGCCCCTGACCGCAGCAAGTCCCTGACCTTGGCGAAGTCGATGTTCGGGCCTATGACCGTTTCTGGGCCCCGTCCATACTAATGCCCCCGACAATGCAGATGCTGTGGCCGTGAGGGTCCCTGCTGGGTCATTGGCCACGTCGAACTTCTGACTGTGTCGTGCGGCGCAGTGACAGTAATGATCAGTGTCGGTATCGGGCCCAGATCGTGTTGGGCCGCTGGACGTGTCTTTCCGGCTAAGTCGGACCCTTCGCCGTGTCGGAGCCCTGATAAGTTTGGGGGTCTGTGGCTGTGACAGGGTCCTTGGCTGTGCTGGGTGCTGACCGTTATGGGGCATGACTGTGTCGGAGCTCCCGGCCTTGCCGACCTCTCAATGTGACGGTGCTTCTGGCCGTTAATGCTTTAACTGTCTCAGAGCACCTGGCCACGTTGGGCACGTGGATGTATCAGGCCCCCTACCTGTACAGAGCCCCTGGACGTGTCTAGGCTTCTGCGTGTGTCATGACACTGACAACGGTGGTCTGCGTCGAACCTTAGAGCGGTGTCGAAGCTCCTGATCACGTTGGGCCCATGACTGTTTCAGTTCCTGATCGTGCTGGGCGGTGGCAGTTTCATGGTCCTTGGCCGCGTCTGGCTATTTTTAGGCTACAAGGCATTTGTCGTGTCGGGTGTGTCTCGACTCCTGTATCATGTCAGTCACCGCCCACACCTGCCATCTTTGGCTCGCGGAAGTTCCCGGATGTAGCGCGGAGTACGAGTGTGCCAACAGCGACGGTCTGCTGCATCAGAGCGCGAGACAGCGTTAAATGGCGGGAAGACAACAATAGGAAATCGCGCAGGTGTCCTCAATCCACGCCAAGGCCGATCAGTCTACAAGAAGACGCAGACGCGTCGGCAACCGTACTGTCCGGACAGTATGGTTGCTTTTGAAAGCAGTGCTGCCGATGTCAGTGTGACAGTGATTGTGCAAGTAAGCGGTGGCGGGGAAGCACATACACCGAGCGTTCTAGGAACCATACAGGCGAAGGTAAGATGTCGTTTGCTTTTGCGGTGTGTTTGGAGTCCGTGGGAGTTCCATAGGACGGACATCGCTGTAGTGCAGTCGTCGCACATCCAGTCCGAAATCAAACTTTGGTGTTTAGGTCATGACCTTATCTGGAGACAAAGCATTTTTAGAGTTAGAGTTAGAGTTAGAGTTAGAGTAGTTTTTTGGAATTAGAGTTAGCATTTTTGCGTGATTTTTCGTCTGTTAAGGATGTAGCGCAATTCAGTTCCTGAGGGAAAGATCTAATACTTTTTAGCTGACGAACCACTGCGATTGTCTGTGCGAAGCTACGTACTTCATTATTGATCTCAAAGATAAGCATCTTTGGTAGATATTGCGCCACTGCATTTCTGAAGTTCATGTGGCCTTACGCAGCTAGGGTATGAGAACGCCTTTGACATTGCTTTTTGTTATCACTCCACAATCGTGGTTATAAATCAGCAATCTGGTGGGCTTGTTTGCATTAAGAATGTTTTGTGGGTACGAATGCAATCGCATTGGATGCCTCCCTTTCAATGGCACATAGCTGGTGAGCCTGGCATGCGGAGTTTCGGGAATGTGCGCAATGGCCTTCAGACCACAGCATTTTTGGGAACATACACGCACTGTGATATCTGGGATATTGTGACAAAGTCGTCATTCACGTAGGCGTCGTAGCTCTTCCACAACAGGTTACGGAATGTAACTGCCGCAAAAGCTCTGAAACCCAGCTCGAAGAGATCGCAAACAGCGACACATCACTGACTATATTGCGCGCATAGTGCTATGCGCGTGCCGCTTTGATGGGGTCTTCCACGTAGATGATTATTTCCAAACGCAATTTTCCATTGGGACTTTAAAGGGGATGTTCCACATTTCATATTCACGCATGCATACTCCTCGTGATTTTCCAAAATATCACGAGGTTCCGGGCAAGAGCCGGTGGGGGATAGCAAAAAAGTCAGAAACAGCATTCACAGACTAGCAATCTGCTGGCATGGGTTGTACCACAGAGCACATCGAAGCAAGTTTACGTCCAAGTTGTCTGCTGGTTCTGTTTACATGACCGAATTTAAGCAGATTTACCAAAGGCGGAAGACCTAGATCAAGCCAAAGATATGTGAACTAATGTTGTTTCCACAATTTCGATTTAGAATGTTACATCACACACAGGGCATCTAATCAAGCTCTTACGATCCAGCATCGATGGCTTAGATCATGGCTTCCGTATGATAAGAAGTGGGGGGAGTATTATGATAGGCGATAAAATGAACGGATTGGCGTCGAGCGACTGCATGGACTAAATTACCGGCGCGCTTAAATTCACAATGGTGTTTGGACCGTTTTTAGGACGATGGAACTGAAAAGATTTGCGAACATCTTGATCTTGGTTCCACAGGGATATTGACTAACATTTTGTAGGGTACCCAACCAAGCTCTAACAGTCTTAAATTGATTGCTTAGATCATGACTTCCGTATGGTAGAAAGTGGGAGGAGTTTTGTGATAAAGCTGTAAACTGAACAAATCAGGCGTCAAACGACTGTATCGAGCAAATTTCCCGCGCACTTACTTTCATAATGGTGCATTGACCCTTTTTTGAGTGATAGAACTGAAAACCTTTGCTAAAATTTTGATCTGGGTTCTGCAGAGGACTTAAACGTACCAAGCGTACAGAGCCCTACTGAGGAGCCCGCGAACGTAGATTGCAGATCGAAAGAGGTCAAGCATTGTATTAACATGGCCAACCGATGCTGATCTTTTAAATACTGAACATTCAATCAGAATCCATTAGTGATGCAAACAATGTTACTTAGTTTTGAACCTACACGCCCCCAATTCTTAGCAGCAAAAGCTTCTACGCCCGGCGCTGCAGCCCGCACAGGCTGCTCGGCGTCGGCCTGGCGGCCAACACTTAGCGGCGGCCAATGGGCAGACGAAAATTTGGTGGACAGAGTGGAAAACCTCAAAATTGTAAATAAAAAAAAACATATGCCACCGTTTAATCTTTTCACAGAAGGGCTTATTTCGAAAGATTTTCGGACGCATTATTTCACGACGGCCATTCTTGCGCGCGGGCCATTTCACGCCGGCCATTCCCGTCCACTGGTATTGCTTAAATTGGCCAAATGCCGTTCTGTTATACGAAGACTGCAGCCCCGACCGAGGATGTTCTTCTTCAGAGATGGCGGGCGGGCAAGCTCAAAATGTTTGAAATAATTTGTTTCCCTGGTCGATTCTTCAAAAGAATGAACGTTTTAAGGCAAACATGGGTTGGCGTGATTGATTGTTGACCTTGTTTCGATCCCATTTGTTCAACACTTATCCGGGGAACGGTCGCTTTGAGTAAAACGCAGGGTGGCACATCTTCGTTCCAGATCAAGGACTGAAGGGCTGTTTCATCCCAGTGCAGGGTGCCCTCCGGCTGTCATTCTGGCGACACGTCGGGGTCCATTGGTCGATCCGGAGGCCCTTAGGAGGGTACATCATATCATAATGATTCCCTCCCTGACTCCGAAGGCTTTCTGACCGTCCAGTGGCCTCGGAGCGAGGCAGGAACCCCCCTTATCGCAACAAGACCCCGGTCGCGGCAGGAGGTTCAGTAATTGGCATACGGACTACAGTTCGGCTTAACGAGCACATGGCTGGATTTGGGTTGGAGGGCCCAACGTTCGGTACTGGGATCCTGACTAACGAAGGGCTCTTCAATTGTCCTAATGTGAATCCTCATCATAAATTGTCAGGTTTCCTTTCACTGCCAGAGGGTCCCGACCAACGCGAGAGGCCCCCTGTCATTCGGAGTGGCTCCCCGTCCCCGTTCAGCAACTGTCTGCCTGGCCGACTCGAGGCCCGTTGTTGGCGACAAAGGACACTCTATTCGGCCTACCTATATATCTATCTATATATCTATCTATCTATATAAAAATCTATTCTACTGACCGTCACAGGAGCCCCGCATTGGTGCAAGGGCCCCGACCAATGCAAATCATGAGTTCGGTTTTTTACTTGCCTGAGAAATGGTCCTCAGAGCTCAGATTGACACGGAGCAAGCTATTCGGTGTTGGTGGTCTCTGGCCGAAATAGGGGCCCGCATTGTCCCAGAGGGTCCTCAATCGGTGCCCTTTGATTGATAGTCCATGTGGCGGCCCTACGGGCTTAGATCCTTTGTGAGGTCTTTTTCCGGCCCTTCGGTCCATCATCCCCCCCCCGCCCCTAATTGGGTTCTTGATCGTCGGTTTCAGTGGCCCCCGGGACCCTTTTCGGGCGTCATCGAACACCGTCCACCGCCGATTTGGGCCCCTTGCCAACATAGGACTGCATGATAGGAACTATAGCCCCTGAAGGATGCAGGGGCCCCGACCAGTGTAAATCGTTGGGTCTCGGCTTTGCCGCAGGGTGGAAAATGGGCCCTCAGGCTCTATATACCCCTTATTGACTCAGGAGGTGGGAATGGCACTTACGTACTTTCTCCGGCCGGCCTTTCAGGTACTCAAAACGGCCCTCAATCGTCGTTCCCAAGGAAACATAGGGGGGGGGGGGGGGGTTGTGCCCATTGTGCTCTGCCTGGGCCACTGTACCTTTATACACTTGACTTCAATTTTGGTGTCCGTTTGACATGTTGTTCTTTCACCTCTCCTATTTTGAGAGCCGGCAAAAGCAACGAAGCCCATGCCATGGTAAACAGGATGCACAAGCTTTGTTTCTCGTGAACCTAATAATCTGTTTTTTTCATTTTTCCCTTAAGCGTCGCTCCCTGGCCAGGCATTGCAGCGGGTCCCGGTGCATTCAGCGTCAGCTTCAGCCATGACAACCAACTTAGGGCGCTAGGGGTGTTATGCATGGTGGTGCACCGCTGGGGTCAGCATATAGTCAGCATATTATTCTTTGTACGTAAGACCAAGAGCATGTTGCTAACTTTCACAATAACATTGTTGACCACATGCCTTCATTTATTTCCCAACAAGTTCTTTCGTCAGTTGTTTTCCCAGTGCTCACATTTTCTCAGTATGAGACAACTTTACGCATAAAAATCCTCGTCCAATCAACGTTTGCAAAAATGTTATTTCTGCAAACCACAACCGGCGGCGTGAATTCCGTCCCAAGTTGACCGCTTTCCAAGTCACGCATTCGTTCACTAATTTTTAGCCTCCGCTGTGCGCATGAATCTAAATACAATATGTCCTTGTTTGCAGGGATGCTCTTAAGCGTGTTGCCCGCCTTTTGAAAGGAGACTGGCCCTGCAGTGTTGAAAATGCTTAAGTGGATCATCTGCTGAAACAAAAAATGCTGGCGCTAATGCAGCCTGCACTAATTGTCAGATGTGCTGTCAGCTTGGAGTGGATCATGTGTCAGTAACTACGATCACAGTTGACCATGCTATTTTTGACTATACCATTGGCAATACCCCATGGGGCTTAGGATGTTCTCGCAGCGATTCGTCTGTGGATTGACGAAAAGGTGAAAATTAATACAGAAACCATGGCATTCCCCGGAAACTGTAACCATGATAAATTAGCCCTCAGTCAACCAAGACATGCATGATTATGTGTTTAACGATTCTGTTCGTGCACCACATGCTAAGCTGCAAAATGCAAATCTGTTTTTCCCCTTGTTGCGTTATTGACATTCATAATGCGCAAATATCCGCAAATTTACAACCGAACGATTTGTTCCTGTTACGCAAAGCGCGACCCAAATGATGGTCAAATGGTAGGCTACGCCACCCAATTATAGGGCTGGTGATCATTACCATGCCTCGGTTGTTTCATCTTTGCTTGATACATCAGCCGCCGCTTTTTCTTCAAAATGCTCATAGGTTTTGCAGCGACTCAAAGGTTTGCATGTGTGCCGATGGGAGGGAGGCCAAACCAATTTTGGGGTCGATTATTTTTATGCGCTCCCATTACACTAATGCTGAGCACTCTGAGGCAGTTGAGGTGGCATTGTACCCACGGAGCCCATAGCCGTTCCTAACCCCATGAAAACGTGTATGTGCCACCTGCCCGTGAAACAAGCGGTGCTTATGAAGTTGTGTAATCAACGCTTGAAAGCATCTTGCATGGGTATTAAATAAGCGGTTGCTCCCCGCGTGACATTTCTTTTGAGCCGGGATGCGGAACATACTGCTTCATAGCACTGCATACAAAATTGGTTTTAGAAAGCAAATCGTCATGCACTCGATGCTCACGTACACTTACAATGTCCAAGGATGCATTTTGTCTCCGAAAACAGCTCCTCTTTCTTGAAATACACTTTCAGGGCGTTTACGACCTTACGCGTTTTAAAAAATACGTGGCCCACGTCCCTCATCAGCATTGGTAGTAGCTGGTAGTGCTTAATCGCAGACAATCCACAACATGCATGGCTGTTATGCTCCATTGTCATAAAAATGCAGAGAACGGAAACATGCAGGATAGATGTGATGGACTAGGATACGCTCGAAGCTCATGAAAAGTGTCACATTGCGTAAAATGGACAGCCTACTTCATTTAGTGAAAGAAACCGCCGCAGCACCCCATTTGGTCATTAATGTCGGCGGCCTTATCTTAAAAAGCCTTAAGTGAAATTAGCGGACGTTGGAAATAAACGTGAAATCTGCAAATCAAGAAATTCACATACCGACTATCAAACAATCCACATATTCCATACCAAATGCCTTTGCGTCACAAAAACCCAGCACAATCACTGATGTACGCGATGTACGCAATGTAAATGTCATGATATGTGGGCACCTGCCAATTATGGGCATGGGTAATGTACCCATAAACCAAAGCTTTGGACCATCTCGAAATATTTGCTATGTTGGTACATGCTGTCAAGATTCCGAGGTATTTCCGGTGCTAAGCCCGAATTAAGCCTTAATCAGTTGTAATATGGAGTTTCAAGGCTCAACTCTAATTATATATAATATGTTATGTTTATATATTTAAAATGTAGCATATCTATATTAACAAAAATATACTAATTATAGGCCTGTTTTGATCGTGTGTCCACAAACAAGGTCGAACACACATGCCCGTGCAGAACAAAATAACGTGAATAGGTGTGTGTGTGTGCGCGCGCGCGCGCGCGCGCGCGCGCGTGTGTGTGTGTGTGTGTGTGTGTGTGTGTGTGTGTGTGTGTGTGTGTGTGTGTGTGTGTGTGTGTGTGTGTGTTTACGTTAAAATTTAATATCCGGGATGCGGGGATTTACTTTTGGAGGGGGTCTCACCTTGTTGCGTGCCCATCCCCCCTGCCGAAATCCTGGATCCGCCCTGCATGTCATGGTATGCTGAGTAGGATCACCGATAACCGATAACCATTGAAGCAGCATATTATCTGGCGAATATTCTGGTGCTTTCAAATTTAAAATCAGCCGGTTATATTTTGGTGATCTTGAGTTCTCCGCCTTTTTAGCCTAAATTTTCCCTTGAAATGTAACCTTGAGCGGTTAGTATCTTTTATGGACGCTAATTCCCTCTGTGGCGAATATTATGATGCTTGAAAATTTGCGTGCGAGCGGTAGCTTTTTGGTGATATGAAGTTCCCCGTCCTTTCACCTTGCTCCTGACCTTAAAAGAGCACATGATATTGCAAAACGAGCATCATTTTCATGTTCTCGCGCCATCATTGACAATATGAGGTCCTTACAGAGGAACCAGGGAAGTCAGCTAGCTGTAAATAACCACGATACCGAGTTGTTGCGCCTGATTTTAATCATAAGTAGTCGCCAACTTAAATGCATTTTGCCATATATTCTCCGAAATAGTTAGCCTCAACTTGACGAAGTTCACCATGACCGTTGGATAAAATGAGTATGCTCTACGTGTGTCCATAGGTAGCACGCCTAGTTTTCTAAGGCTACGCACAGGAAGACGGGTTTCAGTATACCAAATAGCATACATAAGAATCTTGAAATTTGACGCGGGAAATGCAAGGATTTTTGGAGGGCCACAAACTCTAGGGGGGAGGGGCACAATTTTGCGTAGCCCCGCTGATGAAACCCGGGATCCACCACGGCCCGTCACTGACTGCAGTGTTTCTATTCTGGCCTGCAGATGGCTCACTCTGGTCTGTAGAGGGCGCATTCTGACCGTAGAGGGCGCATTCGGGCTTGTGTGGGCCCACTATTCCATCCTAGGGGGGACATTTTGGAATTTTGGAGCTCGCCCTCTACTCTGACATATTTTCCGCGCACTTGGAGTGCCTTGACGGGTGGTTCGGTGTCGGGCCTCTGCACCGGTAGTGAGACCCACGGCCTACTCCTTCGGCCCGTTGTGATGCATCGCCCCTTCCTGAGGAAGGAATTCGGAGAAAATCGGACGCTTACCTTAACTTGAAATTTCCCCTCTCCCGGTCAAATTGTTGGCTAAGTGCCTAGGTGTGTGCTAGGTGCCCTATAGCGATGAAGTGTGGCCCCTTTGGCAGAAAGCGCCTCGCTTTGCCCTAGTGCCCCGGTTTGGCTCATCGTGGGTGAAATATTTGCTACGCCCATGAATATATCCATGTTAGGACCTTTTATACCATGATTTGCGTACACAGATTAGCATGCTTGATCTCGTGAAACAAAACATGGCAATGCGCAGGCTTGCATGCGACGTTTTGCGTGTACCGAGGTGTCCTGCGAGGTTATTTGCAGTCACGTGAAGATTGGGTTACTTTAAGTGTAGAATTTGGTCCCTAGGTGGCAGCACAAACTACAAAAGGGACCCGCCGAGCCAGGATGCCGCAGACTCCGACTCACCGTGCCAAGTTTCGAGGCCGTACGACCGGCCCCGATGCCGCTTGCTGTGTACAGTCTCGCAGCCGCGTCTCGAATTGGCCACCGCCTCCCGCCTCCAGTGGGCTGCGGTCGTTGGCGGGTGGGGCGAGCGCGTGGACGGGCGCTGGCGATAGGGCTGCGGAGGCGCGTGCGTGTGCGTGTGTGTGTGCGTGAGTGGTGGGCTGCGCAGCACGTGCGGAGTCCGGCGCGCGGACTACGCTGCTGCATGCCGCGCGAATGTGCGTCCGTTGAACAGCTGCTGCAGCCATGTCCAAGTACAACAATGATCGCAGCAGCTCGGGCCAGACTTACAAGATCGTCATCGTGGGTGGTGGCGGCGTCGGCAAGTCGGCGATCACCATACAGTTCATTCAGGTGGGTAGGTCGGGTGACGGCGACGGGGTCAGGGAGCGTGAACTGTCGCCCGCACCCAGCGGCGTACTCAGCGGGGGGGGGGGGGAGGGTCGCGCCCGGGTATGTGCCTGTCCGTCAGGGTGCCGCATGGATTTAAACGTATGGCTACAGAGACAGCCACCAAGTCAAGACACAAGTAGAAATTTAGTAGTCTGAAAAGATACGGTTCTGTTACGTCATGCAAGCAATTTCGCGCAGCCATGACTCACCATGTTTCATTGAAAAGTTTTTGGTTGCCCCTCCCTTATTGCAAACCCCTGCATACGCCCCTGCCCACACTATCACGACAGGCTGCCACGGGCTAGGGGGTCGCTCTCGAGGAGCTATCTCAGCCTGATTGTAGGAGGTCGGGATGCGGAGGGCAACCTAGTCGCCTCGCGTTAAGCAAGTTAACAAACATTGCAGGGATGGCGGTCAAGGCACGAGTTCGATCCAGATGTCTGCCGCGTTGACGAACGCGGCTTGCTGCCACCGAGGCAGTATGTCTCGAAGGCCTATTATGTGGATCCCCACACTAAGGGCGTGACGATTGTGGAAAAGCCCGCTGTATCGTTGCGATGAGCTAGCTGTGCGCTGTTTTTCATCCTGGAGAGGAGGGCGTTGACGCGTGACGTCGGGGAAAATTGTAGTCCTGACATCACCGTGGGCTGCTCCTTGTTAATTAGGAGTGGTAATTGCAAAGCGGCCAACGTCGCGTGCGAAACATTTTTCAAGGTCGCCGGGTGATTCACTGCGTTCATTCCACCTATGACTGAAGCTCGCCTAACGGGCCGGCCCCGTACTGCCGCGCTGCGGCCCGGCGCGACCTCGCCACGTATACGCCTTCTGCCGCGTGCTGACCGGACCTGCCACGCCCTCCACGCCCTCCTCGCCCTTAATGCCCCCCCTCTCCAGACGGCGGGGCGCCCGTCCCCCGCCCCCCCCCCTGCGTGGATCGCCTGTAAATACGCTCGAGGCTGGTTACGGACGATGGATGTGGAGAGATCTCTGGGGGAGTGGGGCGGTCGAGTTTGCACTGGCGCGGTGCGATTTGGGGCGGATTTGCAGTCATCCGTTCACTACCACCCCATCGCGGACCTGGGTGCTCGCTCGCCCTACTGTGTTATGCAGTAGAGCTTTGGTCGATGACATCCCTCCCGCGGAGCTCGGGCTGGTCTGCTGCTGACTGGTCTGCAGAGCTGGATGATCAATATAGGATGGTCAACATGTGTACCCCTGCGAAGTCAATATGGGTCGAACCACTCTGGCAAATGGCGGAAAAGTGAAAGGGTAGAGAAGATGAACGCCAGAACCACATAACGACCTTCTTGTCAGCAGGCCACTATCTCGCGTTCCTTGGTGAAGAGATTCCTTCTTAGTTCAATCCTGAACGACTTGTACAAAGTGTGCACCCTCCTACGTTTGACCCCTGCATCTGACAACCTACGATGGCCTGACAGCGACTCACTGAATCTGGGAAAACTTCAGCTCCGCGTAGGCAGTCTGGCGTCTGACTGTAGTCTTCGGTCTAATTCCTTCAGACCAGTCTGTACACGCCTCGGGATGTGCCGTGCTGGACGTCAGGCGGCTGGTCCACAGCCTGACGCACGGACGGCTATAGCTTATGTGACCCACACCCTGAGACTCCACTTTACGGAAGGTGTGGTCCCAGAGGACGAAACGGGACGAGAGCTTCGAGAGCCGACATCGCCGAACAGACCACTGAGCAGACTTATCTCGTTTTCCGCCAACCACCAACGATAAGAATGATGTTCCCACCGTAGGCAGCCCAGCGGTCACTCAAAGAAGGCCCTCAAAGGCCGTTCAGGGTCGGATGAGGTCAAAGGGCGGGTCGGACCGTGGTGTTGCGGGCCGTTAAATTTATCGGGCCATCATGTGATGGGGCGAGGGCTCACACAGCAAGCGCTGCTTAGCGTGAGCATTTGTGAGCTTAATGTTGCGAATAGGGCTCAGGACATCTCGCAGTGGCTTCGCCATGTGACGAGTACGGTGTAAGTGCGTACGTCGCAACATAACCGTGGGGCGAATGGGGTCTGTCCGACACCACGTCTTATGATGCCAGCCGCCTTTTCGCCAGTGTTGGAGCTAAAACGTTGCTTGGGAATTGCAATGGGAAGAGCCTAGACTTGCGGCAGACAAATTGTGTTAAGAATCAGGAAGAGACGCCACACATTTACACGTGTGCAGCCCATAGAAAAATATTTCAGACAGCCGGTTTTAAGCACCGCGCCTTCAATATTTTAATGAGCGTTTGATTTAGAGGGGGCTCTTGTTCTTGGCAGCCGGCCGGGCGACGGGTTCATAACCGTGCCAGCTGTCAGGCTGAGTCGGGGTGCTCACGAGGTTTCACGTTCTTAGCGACAATTATCATGGTGAATGCTGCGGAAAAATGAGCACTTGCAGGAGTTTGTCATGTGTCTGTGTTATGACTCACGAGGCTAGCAGAGGTCATGAGGCCAGCAGCCTGCAGCCCTCCGGTCTCTTCACAAGGTCATGCCCTCTCTCAGTCGTATCGATTTCGCGTATTCGTAGGACTCGCGCTCAGTGGATGATATGGTCTCGGAAAAGGTATTATCCGTCCTTTACTAAGGGCCTCTGTACACTCGTGTGGCCTAAATTAGCTCCATTCATAATGATAACAGAGGACATTTATATCTGGAGTATTGTGTTAGCCCCCGCACCCCGTGCTATACCGGAGCCGTTCTCAGTAATGAAAGTAGGTTTGAGATGTCTCTTGAAAATAAAAAGGTTTGCGAGGTTAGTGAGCACGGAGTTTTTCCTCGCCGTGGTTGGGGTGTTTCTTCTCGCACACTTTGGAAGACCGATCTCGCCAAAATAGGGGGGCAAGGTCCGGGATATCACGTGACTGATCGTTTTATAAGGGAATCAGATGACAAGAGCTATTTCGATGGCGTGATGATCCCTGGTCCCACAACTTGATGGTGGTGATCCTTAATCCCACAATCCTGTATTGCGGAGTCGAAAACCTTTCCAAGGAGACTGACTCCCTTGCGTTATTTAGACGTCAGGCTACGCGGCACAGACACCATTGCATCCAGATGGACTAATTCCGCTCTGGGGTGTCTATGTGCCGTCAAAAAACTGTCGAACTTTACCGCTACTTTACGCGCTCACTGGGAGTCAAAATTTGCGTGAGCGTTGGGCGCGCCTTTTTGTATTGAACCCGTACGGGTTCAGTCGCTTCGTAACAATATGATCCCACCAACGCCTTCGAAAGCCCTTGACATTTTTGCGAGATCTGCCTTAGACGTAAAGGGCTTCCTATGAAAAAGTGGATCTTGTCCTGCAGGCTGAGATCCTCTTGCTTCAGCTCGAATACCTCTCTAAATTATTTATTTCGCTTTGTTGCCATTCAACAAATATTGAGAAATTCTTAGAGATCATATACCGCTCGTAACTTGTCAGGAAGGACAGGGGACTTCCACCCGAGGGTATCGCGGCATACGGGGAGGTGGAGATCGGGGGCAGCGGCGAGGGGGCGGGGGCAGGCGGTGTTCACTTTTGGGCAGAAGCGCGTTGCACGCCTACGCCAACAGTGCACGGTGTAAATTGCCCTTAAAAGTAACTTAGTTAATTTCTAGTTTCATGGACGTTCACACATCCCTGCGCATAGATTATGTGCTGTAGTTTACAGCGATCAAGATTATGCCAGTGATATGGATTGCTGTTGAAATGGTTCGTACATCGCTCTGGATGGCTTAGCCCAAATCTGCTGTGCCATTTCTGGCCGAGGTATTTGACGTTCAGCCGTAAAGGGAATTATCTGCCCACGTCGCGCTCGGCCTTCCGCCTCACTAATTTTGCAATTTCCTCCCTGGCAAATGCAATCCTAAGTCCAGAATAATAAAACGAGTTGTCTTCAGAGCAACGATCGGCGCAGTGCAAGATATTCGCTCGACGCAATGCCTGCAGGCCTGTAGGATTATTCGTCCTGCTCATGTGGGGTTAGGAATTTCGGAACGTTTCCAAAAAGGCTGTACAGTACCTGTGTATAGCTTTGTGTACGTATTCACCATTGTTCGTATGTCTGCTCAATTGCGCATGGATTCATTCAAGTAGAGAAGCAGAAGTGAAGAGGCGCACTTCTTGGAGGCTTCGGTTTTTTTTTGTATGGACCACCGTGGTGGTTTGATGTTTGAGGGCGCGCCGGCGTCATGCTCACGGTGTAAGGTGTTGTAATCGGTGTAAGTCATCGGTCTAAGGTGTTGTAGGGGGTGTAAGTCGTCGCCGCAAGGTGTTGTAAGGGGTGTAAGTCGTCGGTGTAAGGTGTTGTAAGGGGTGTAAGTCATCGGTGTAAGGTGTTGTAGGGGTGTAAGTCGTCGCTGTAAGGTGTTGTAGGATGTAAGTCATCGCTGTAAAGTGTTTAAGGGATGTAAGTCGTCGGTGTAAGGTGTTGTAAGGGGTTGTAAGTCGTCGTGTAAGGTGTTGTAAGGGGTGTGTAAGTCATCGTTTGTAAGGTGTTGTAAGGGGTGTAAGTCGTCGGTGTAAGGTGTTTAAGGGTGTAAGTCGTCGGTGTAAGGTGTTGTAAGGGATGTAAGTCGTCGGTGTAAGGTGTTGTAAGGGATGTAAGTCATCGGTGTAAGGTGTTGTAAGGGGTGCAAGGCGTCGCTGTAAGGTGTTGTAAGGGGTGTAAGTCGTCGGTGTAAGGTGTTGTAAGGGGTGTAAGTCGTCGGTCAAGGGTTGTAAGGGGTGTAAGCCGTCGGTGTAAGGTGTTGTAAGGGTGTAAGTCGTCGGTGATAAAGAGTCGAGCGAGGGGTGCAGCCGTCCGACATCTCTTGAAGCATTGCGTTAACCCTCGTGCTGCAAAGCAGGAAACGAAGTGACAATTCCGTGCCCCCCCCCCCCCCTCCCCTTCTTCCACGCACACACCCTCCCTAGGTCTTCCATCTTTCCAGATCCTCCTCCATCGCTGTGCACATGGGGTTTGTGATCTATGCAAACATCTTGTCTTAAATGGACGAAGGCGTATTCCGTGCATTAGTTTGACGGCTCGACACTAGCATAGCACACATCAGCAGTCTGTCGTCAGGATTTGGGCCGAGGCTGTTAGTGCATTATTTCTGCGCGTGATGAGGCGTAAGGACCTGGACATCGGGGCGTGTTCAGGCAGCCACGCCAGGACTAAGCCACAGCCCGCTCGTGGCGACGAGCAGCAGCATAAGTACGCCAGATTTTCTTCCGCCCGTGACTTGACTGGCGTGACTTGGAAAGTATTGGGTCGATCCGGCACTCATCATTCGAGTTAACAGCAGCGTTGCTCAGGCCCGAACTTGTGTTACCACGCCTATAGCTGAAAACAACTACGCCCTAGCATGAACATGAACACGGTTGTGCGTGATGATGCCAGAATTATCTGCCGGTGGCTTCGCGTACATCGGTGAGAGGCCATGTAGCAGCTTTGCTGCCGCGGGCTGCTCTGATTGTGTTCGATGCGACATTCGATTCCGCAGGAAATGATGCAGATGTGGCGTTTTTGTGTTTCGCAGTATCATTTGCTGCCGTGGGGCACGTCGCATCCCTTTATTGGGCCAATCAGATTCAATCGCCGTTTGGTGTGCAGAACCTGAGATTGTGGCCTAAGCCTGTGTGGAGAAGCGTGCGCGTTAGCGTGTGGATGGTTTGCTGCTGGCTCCACTGTGTGACACAGAAAGGTAACTCAGCGGGCAGCGCGGCGAGCCCAGGGCGGCTGTTGTCTCTCCGAGCGGTGGCACCGCTCGCTGGGCGGGGCTGGGCGGGGGCTGGGACGACGGTCGCCAGCCGCCGCCTGGGGAGCCTGCGCCGGGCCGGCAGCGGCTCCCAGCCAGTGACGAGCGGACGCACCTCGTCAGCACGCGGCCTGGGCGGACCGAGCTGACTCCGACAGCCGCGCCGCGTCAACTCCGCCGCGCGCGCCGCCGTCGCGTGCCGCGTCAGCAGTCTGCGCCCGGGGGGAGGAGGGGGCTCCTCCGCCGCTCTCGTCCCATCGCCGTCCTCACGGGCCGTCCGGCCGGCAGCCGGCCGGTCCGGTGCCGGGCCCGGGAACTCAACATGCCGCGCTCGCCTCTCGCCGCCGGCCGCCCGCGAGCCGCCAGGTATCCGGGTCACCCCCATGTCGACGCGGCTGGCGACAGCCGCTCCATTATGTATGAGTCGAGGGCGCGGGCGGCGCCGGTGCTGGGCCACCACAAAAACCGGGCGGCGCCGCCCCTGTCGACGAGCGTCGACCGGCGGCGGTGGAGGCCGACGATCGACGGCAGGGCGTGCTGTCCGGGGGTCCTGGGAAGGGCGCGTTGACGCGGTTCGCGGGTCAGCTGATCTCTTCACGCCGGGTTTTATCCGTTTCCACGTGGCGTCAGACGGGACGGCTCCATCAGTTTCCTCACAATTTGCGGCGACGGGAAAATCCTGTTAGCTTTTTGTCTGTATTGTCACTATTCTTTGCTCGTTTTGCTTGTGGTGATAAATGTGAACTGGTACTGGGTTGATTGCCGCTTTTGGTTTTACGGAATTGTCATTGTCAGATGTTTCCTTCCGTTTTTGTTTTTCGTTGTTTTTTTTTAATGTCGATTGACTTCAGTTCACAGGGTAGAATGTTATTGAAACTGAAGGCAGGTCAAGCTGTTGGTGTTGATTAAACCGCCGATACCCGCCGTGCCGCACAAAACAGAGGTGACTGGTGTTAACGTTAGGCTCACTCGGATTATTTTCTCCGCCGCGAGTAAGTCACGAGAAAAACAAACGATGGAGAATGGACCGCTCATCATGCACACCAACCGTGCATAAACGGTGACATAGCTTATGCTTGGTTTGTGTGAAGAATGGCAGTGATCGGGCGCTCTATATTAGGGGTGGATCCAGACGGGACTATACCAGGTCTCTGGGCTACCTTTGAGATTTTAGAGCCTGAAGAGACCAAATGTCTTTGTGACATGACACCAAAGGGCTCATTTGAGGTCCATAACCTTTATATTCAGCAAGCACAAAGTCCCACGAGGCATCACAAAGAGCTCCAAAACTTTCATTTTCGAGACACCATAATGTCCGTGCCTCCGTTTATGACATTCTGGATCAGCGTACGGTCGCAGAGACAAGAAACGTTTCATTCGGAGCCCAATAACCTCCATGTTCAAGAGGCCTCGCATTCAAGGAGACAACGCGATGGCCCGAGACATTCATTTTCAACAGACGCCAACTTCCAGGACTCACCAAAAGGTTCCCATAACTTTGTTTTTACGTGTAACCAAAGTCGGGGACGGCACATAGGCTTCAACAGCTTAATTTAGTGTGCAAGAAACTCTTTAATTTGATATGGATTAAGAAATCAGCCCGAAATTAAGTTGCCTTAAGCTGGTGGTTTCTTGCGGGATTGTTATTTGGGGGAAGGGAGCAAGCAAGCTCCAGGGGCCCCGCAATGTAGCGTGCCGCCTCTCGTCACGAAATCCTGTATTCGCCACTGAAATGCGCAAACTACATTTAAGTTAGCTATTAGTCGGCGTCCTCGCCCCAACAGGTCGCCGTTTGGCACAGCGGTAGATCAAACCGGCGCCATCACCGCACCAAAACGATCATAATTGCGCTTCGCCGCCGCAGTATTTGTGCGGGTACGAAAGTTCAAATTCGAATCGCGCTACAAATGGCATAGCCAGGGTTTAGGACGGGGAAGAGGAAAAGTGCGCGTGGAGCCATCAGCAGTCACCAGGTGGGTTCTATTCCCCCTCCCTTCCTTCATGTTTCTCGTGATCCAAGGCTCAATTTGTAGCCATGATAGCTATTTCTGGATTATTTTTTTTCTATGTTTTCCCCATTTCTAGCGTCCGGCGTGCCATAGTAGGACAAGAGCAGAAAAATAAAATTGAATTTGTACGTAGGTATATCTACGTACAAATTCACTTGACGCCATATGACCAACGTAGTCAGTGCGCCCCAAAGCCCAAATCTCATCATCAGTGTTACTTGATCCCTGCAGTCGAAACCCCATGAACCCCCCCCCCCCCCACCCCAATTAAGCAAATGAGATGCATATACGCATATGACATAAAACAGGAAGACAAAAAATATCACGTATGGGTATCACGTTGCCCCAGCATCTGTCCCTTAGGTGAGAAAAATGCCTCCTTGGCTGGACGGTACCTCCACTAACTATGTACCAGAT
>NW_023596297.1:7857583-7995437 GCF_011947565.3 Pollicipes pollicipes | reverse complement strand
GTTGTTAACTCGAATGATGAGTGCCGGATCGACTCAATACTTTCCAAGTCACGTCAGTCAAGCCACGGGCGGAAGAAAATCTGGCGTACTTATGCTGCTGCTCGTCGCCACGAGCGGGCTGTGGCTTAGTCCTGGCGTGGCTGCCTGAACACGCCCCGATGTCCAGGTCCTTACGCCTCATCACGCGCAGAAATAATGCACTAACAGCCTCGGCCCAAATCCTGACAAGACTGCTGATGTGTGCTGTGCTAGGGCCGAGCCGTCAAAATGATGCACAGAATACGCCTTCGTCCATTTAAGACAAGATGTTTGCATTGGTGTTGCATTTGCAACACCTTGCGGCGACGACTTACACCCCCTACAACACCTTATACCGATGACTTACACCGATTGCAACACCTTACACCGTGAGCATGACGCCGGCGCGCCCTCAAACATCAAACCACCACGGTGGTCCATACAAAAAAACCAAAGCCTCCAAGAAGTGCGCCTCTTCACTTCTGCTTCTCTACTTGAATGAATCCATGCGCAATTGAGCAGACATACGAACAATGGTGAATACGTACACAAAGCTATACACAGGTACTGTACAGCCTTTTTGGAAACGTTCCGAAATTCCTAACCCCACATGAGCAGGACGAATAATCCTACAGGCCTGCAGGCATTGCGTCGAGCGAATATCTTGCACTGCGCCGATCGTTGCTCTGAAGACAACTCGTTTTATCATTCTGGACTTAGGATTGCATTTGCCAGGGAGGAAATTGCAAAATTAGTGAGGCGGAAGGCCGAGCGCGACGTGGGCAGATAATTCCCTTTACGGCTGAACGTCAAATACCTCGGCCAGAAATGGCACAGCAGATTTGGGCTAAGCCATCCAGAGCGATGTACGAACCATTTCAACAGCAATCCATATCACTGGCATAATCTTGATCGCTGTAAACTACAGCACATAATCTATGCGCAGGGATGTGTGAACGTCCATGAAACTAGAAATTAACTAAGTTACTTTTAAGGGCAATTTACACCGTGCACTGTTGGCGTAGGCGTGCAACGCGCTTCTGCCCAAAAGTGAACACCGCCTGCCCCCGCCCCCTCGCCGCTGCCCCCGATCTCCACCTCCCCGTATGCCGCGATACCCTCGGGTGGAAGTCCCCTGTCCTTCCTGACAAGTTACGAGCGGTATATGATCTCTAAGAATTTCTCAATATTTGTTGAATGGCAACAAAGCGAAATAAATAATTTAGAGAGGTATTCGAGCTGAAGCAAGAGGATCTCAGCCTGCAGGACAAGATCCACTTTTTCATAGGAAGCCCTTTACGTCTAAGGCAGATCTCCCAAAAATGTCAAGGGCTTTCGAAGGCGTTGGTGGGATCATATTGTTACGAAGCGACTGAACCCGTACGGGTTCAATACAAAAAGGCGCGCCCAACGCTCACGCAAATTTTGACTCCCAGTGAGCGCGTAAAGTAGCGGTAAAGTTCGACAGTTTTTTGACGGCACATAGACACCCCAGAGCGGAATTAGTCCATCTGGATGCAATGGTGTCGGTGCCGCGTAGCCTGACGTCTAAATAACGCAAGGGAGTCAGTCTCCTTGGAAAGGTTTTCGACTCCGCAATACAGGATTGTGGGATTAAGGATCACCACCATCAAGTTGTGGGACCAGGGATCATCACGCCATCGAAATAGCTCTTGTCATCTGATTCCCTTATAAAAAGATCAGTCACGTGATATCCCGGACCTTGCCCCCCTATTTTGGCGAGATCGGTCTTCCAAAGCGTGCGAGAAGAAACACCCCAAAGCACGGCGAGGAAAAACTCCGTGCTCACTAACCTCGCAAACCTTTTTATTTTCAAGAGACATCTCAAACCTACTTTCATTACTGAGAACGGCTCTGGTATAGCACGGGGTGCGGGGGCTAACACAATACTCCAGATATAAATGCCCTCTGTTATCATTATGAATGGAGCTAATTTAGGCCACACGAGTGTACAGAGGCCCTTAGTAAAGGACGATAATACCTTTTCCGAGACCATATCATCCACTGAGCGCGAAGTCCTACGAATACGCGAAATCGATACGACTGAGAGAGGGCATGACTTGTGAAGAGACCGGAGGGCTGCAGGCTGCTGGCCTCATGACCTCTTGCTAGCTCGTGAGTCATAACACAGACACATGACAAAACTCCGCAAGTGCTCATTTTCCGCAGCATTCACCATGATAATTGTCGCTCAAGAACGTGAAACCTTCGTGAGCACCCCGACTCAGCTGACAGTGGCACGGTTATGAACCCGTCGCCCGGCGGCTGCCAAGAACAAGAGCCCCTCTAATCAAAACGCTCATTAAAATATTGAAGGCGCGGTGCTTAAAACCGGCTGGTCTGAAATATTTTCTATGGGCTGCACACGTGTGTAAATGTGTGGCGTCTCTTCCTGATTCTTAACCAATTTGTCTGCCGCAAGTCTAGGCTCTTCCCATTGCAATTCCCAAGCACGTTTTAGCTCCAACACTGGCGAAAAGGCGGCTGGCATCATAAGACGTGGTGTCGGACAGACCCCATTCGCCCCAACGTTATGTTGCGACGTACGCACTTACACCGTCTCGTCACATGGCGAAGCCACTGCGAGATGTCCTGAGCCCTATTCGCAACATTAAGCTCACAAATGCTCACGCTAAGCAGCGCTTGCTGTGTGAGCCCTCGCCCCATCACATGATGGCCCGATAATTTAACGGCCCAGCAACACCACGGTCCGACCCGCCCCTTTGACCTCATCCGACCCCTGAACGGGCCTTTGAGGGCCTTCTTTGAGTGACCGCTGTGGGCTGCCTACGGTGGGAACATCATTCTTATCGTTGGTGGTTGGCTGGAAAACGAGATAAGTCTGCTCAGTAGGTCTGTATCGGCGGATGTCGGCTCTCGAAGCTCTCGTCCCGTTTCGTCCTCTGGGGACCACACCTTCCGTAAAGTGGGAGTCTCAGGGATGGTGGGTCACATAAGCTTAGCCGGCCGTGCGTCAGGCTGTGGACCAGCCGCCTGACGTCCAGCACGGCACATCCCGAGGCGTGTACAGGACTGGTCTGAAGGAATTAGACCGAAGACTACAGTCAGACGCCAGACTGCCTACGCGGAGCTGAAGTTTTCCCAGATTCAGTGAGTCGCTGTCAGGCCATCGTAGGTTGTCAGATGGCAGGGGTCAAACGTAGGAGGGTGCACCACTTTGTACAAGTCGTTTCAGGATTGAACTAAGAAGGAATCTCTTCACCAAGGAACGCGAGATAGTGGCCTGCTGACAAGAAGGTCGTTATGTGGTTTCTGGGCGTTCATCTTCTCTACCCTTTCACTTTTCCGCCATTTGCCAGATGTGGTTCGACCCATATTGACTTCGCAGGGGTACACATGTTTGACCATCCTATATTGATCATCCAGCTCTGCAGACCAGTCAGCAGCAAGACCAGCCCCGAGCTCCGCGGGAGGGATGTCATCGACCAAAGCCTCTACTGCATAACACAGTAGGGCGAGCGATGCACCCAGGTCCGCGATGGGGTTGGTGGGTAGTGAACGGATGACGGCAAATCCGCCCCAAATCGGCACCGCGCCAGTGCCCAAACTCGAACGCCCCACTCCCCAGCGAGAGATCTCGTCCACATCCATCGTCCGTAACCAGCCGCCAGCGTAGTTACATGGGCGAATTCCACGCAGGGGGGGGGGGGGGGGGCGGGGGACGGGCCCGCCCCGCCGTCTGGAGAGGGGGGGCACCATTAAGGGCGAGGAGGGCGTGGAGGGCGTGCAGGTCCGGTCAGCACTGCGAGCAGAAGGCTGTATACGGTTGCGAGGTTCGAGCCGTGGTACCGCAGCGCGGCAGTACGGGGCCGGCCCGTTAGGCGAGCTTCAGTCATAGGTGGAATGAAACGCAGTGAATCAACCCTGCGACCTTGAAAAATGTTTTCGCACGGCGACGTTGGCCGCTTTGCAATTACCACTCCTAATAACAAGGGAGCAGCCCACGGTGATGTCAGGACTACAATTTTCCCGACGTCACGCGTCAACGCCCTCCTCTCCAGGATGAAAAACAGCGCACAGCTAGCTCATCGCAACGATACAGCGGGCTTTTCCACAATCGTCACGCCCTTAGTGTGGGGATCCACATAATAGGCCTTCGAGACATACTGCCTCGGTGGCAGCAAGCCGCGTTCGTCAACGCGGCAGACATCTGGATCGAACTCGTGCCTTGACCGCCATCCCTGCAATGTTGTTAACTTGCTTAACGCGAGGCGACTAGGTTGCCCTCCGCATCCCGACCTCCTACAATCAGGCTGAGATAGCTCCTCGAGAGCGAACCCCCTAGCCCGTGGCAGCCTGTCGTGATAGTGTGGGCAGGGGCGTATGCAGGGGTTTGCAATAAGGGAGGGGCAACCAAAAACTTTTCAATGAAACATGGTGAGTCATGGCTGCGCGAAATTGCTTGCATGACGTAACAGAACCGTATCTTTTCAGACTACTAAATTTCTACTTGTGTCTTGACTTGGTGGCTGTCTCTGTAGCCATACGTTTAAATCCATGTCGGCACCCTGACGGACAGGCACATACCCGGGCGCGACCCTCCCCCCCCCCCCCGCTGAGTACGGCCGCTGGGTGCGGGCGACAGTTCACGCTCCCTGACCCCGTCGCCGTCACCCGACCTACCCACCTGAATGAACTGTATGGTGATCGCCGACTTGCCGACGCCCGCCACCACCCACGATGACGATCTTGTAAGTCTGGCCCGAGCTGCTGCGATCATTGTTGTACTTGGACATGGCTGCAGCAGCTGTTCAACGGACGCACATTCGCGCGGCATGCAGCAGCGTAGTCCGCGCGCCGGACTCCGCACGTGCTGCGCAGCCCACCACTCACGCACACACACACGCACACGCACGCGCCTCCGCAGCCCTATCGCCAGCGCCCGTCCACGCGCTCGCCCCACCCGCCAACAACCGCAGCCCACTGGAGGCGGGAGGCGGTGGCCAATTCGAGACGCGGCTGCGAGACTGTACACAGCAAGCGGCATCGGGGCCGGTCGTACGGCCTCGAAACTTGGCACGGTGAGTCGGAGTCTGCGGCATCCTGGCTCGGCGGGTCCCTTTTGTAGTTTGTGCTGCCACCTAGGGACCAAATTCTACACTTAAAGTAACCCAATCTTCACGTGACTGCAAATAACCTCGCAGGACGCCTCGGTACACGCAAAACGTCGCATGCAAGCCTGCGCATTGCCATGTTTTGTTTCACGAGATCAAGCATGCTAATCTGTGTACGCAAATCATGGTATAAAAGGTCCTAACATGGGTATATTCATGGGCGTAGCAAATATTTCACCCACGATGAGCCAAACCGGGGCACTAGGGCAAAGCGAGGCGCTTTCTGCCAAAGGGGCCACACTTCATCGCTATAGGGCACCTAGCACACACCTAGGCACTTAGCCAACAATTTGACCGGGAGAGGGGAAATTTCAAGTTAAGGTAAGCGTCCGATTTTCTCCGAATTCCTTCCTCAGGAAGGGGCGATGCATCACAACGGGCCGAAGGAGTAGGCCGTGGGTCTCACTACCGGTGCAGAGGCCCGACACCGAACCACCCGTCAAGGCACTCCAGGTGCGCGGAAAATATGTCAGAGTAGAGGGCGAGCTCCAAAATTCCAAAATGTCCCCCCTAGGATGGAATAGTGGGCCCACACAAGCCCGAATGCGCCCTCTATGGTCAGAATGCGCCCTCTACAGACCAGAGTGAGCCATCTGCAGGCCAGAATAGAAACACTGCAGTCAGTGACGGGCCGTGGTGGATCCCGGGTTTCATCAGCGGGGCTACGCAAAATTGTGCCCCTCCCCCCTAGAGTTTGTGGCCCTCCAAAAATCCTTGCATTTCCCGCGTCAAATTTCAAGATTCTTACGTATGCTATTTGGTATACTGAAACCCGTCTTCCTGTGCGTAGCCTTAGAAAACTAGGCGTGCTACCTATGGACACACGTAGAGCATACTCATTTTATCCAACGGTCATGGTGAACTTCGTCAAGTTGAGGCTAACTATTTCGGAGAATATATGGCAAAATGCATTTAAGTTGGCGACTACTTATGACTAAAATCAGGCGCAACAACTCGGTATCGTGGTTATTTACAGCTAGCTGACTTCCCTGGTTCCTCTGTAAGGACCTCATATTGTCAATGATGGCGCGAGAACATGAAAATGATGCTCGTTTTGCAATATCATGTGCTCTTTTAAGGTCAGGAGCAAGGTGAAAGGACGGGGAACTTCATATCACCAAAAAGCTACCGCTCGCACGCAAATTTTCAAGCATCATAATATTCGCCACAGAGGGGATTAGCGTCCATAAAAGATACTAACCGCTCAAGGTTACATTTCAAGGGAAAATTTAGGCTAAAAAGGCGGAGAACTCAAGATCACCAAAATATAACCGGCTGATTTTAAATTTGAAAGCACCAGAATATTCGCCAGATAATATACTGCTTCAATGGTTATCGGTTATCGGTGATCCTACTCAGCATACCATGACATGCAGGGCGGATCCAGGATTTCGGCAGGGGGGATGGGCACGCAACAAGGTGAGACCCCCTCCAAAAGTAAATCCCCGCATCCCGGATATTAAATTTTAACGTAAACACACACACACACACACACACACACACACACACACACACACACACACACACACACACACACACACACACACACGCGCGCGCGCGCGCGCGCGCGCGCGCACACACACACACACCTATTCACGTTATTTTGTTCTGCACGGGCATGTGTGTTCGACCTTGTTTGTGGACACACGATCAAAACAGGCCTATAATTAGTATATTTTTGTTAATATAGATATGCTACATTTTAAATATATAAACATAACATATTATATATAATTAGAGTTGAGCCTTGAAACTCCATATTACAACTGATTAAGGCTTAATTCGGGCTTAGCACCGGAAATACCTCGGAATCTTGACAGCATGTACCAACATAGCAAATATTTCGAGATGGTCCAAAGCTTTGGTTTATGGGTACATTGCCCATGCCCATAATTGGCAGGTGCCCACATATCATGACATTTACATTGCGTACATCGCGTACATCAGTGATTGTGCTGGGTTTTTGTGACGCAAAGGCATTTGGTATGGAATATGTAGATTGTTTGATAGTCGGTATGTGAATTTCTTGATTTGCAGATTTCACGTTTATTTCCAACGTCCGCTAATTTCACTTAAGGTTTTTTAAGATAAGGCCGCCGACATTAATGACCAAATGGGGTGCTGCGGCGGTTTCTTTCACTAAATGAAGTAGGCTGTCCATTTTACGCAATGTGACACTTTTCATGAGCTTCGAGCGTATCCTAGTCCATCACATCTATCCTGCATGTTTCCGTTCTTTGCATTTTTATGACAATGGAGCATAACAGCCATGCATGTTGTGGATTGTCTGCGATTAAGCACTACCAGCTACTACCAATGCTGATGAGGGACGTGGGCCACGTATTTTTTAAAACGCGTAAGGTCGTAAACGCCCTGAAAGTGTATTTCAAGAAAGAGGAGCTGTTTTCGGAGACAAAATGCATCCTTGGACATTGTAAGTGTACGTGAGCATCGAGTGCATGACGATTTGCTTTCTAAAACCAATTTTGTATGCAGTGCTATGAAGCAGTATGTTCCGCATCCCGGCTCAAAAGAAATGTCACGCGGGGAGCAACCGCTTATTTAATACCCATGCAAGATGCTTTCAAGCGTTGATTACACAACTTCATAAGCACCGCTTGCTTCACGGGCAGGTGGCACATACACGTTTTCATGGGGGTAGGAGCGGCTATGGGCTCCGTGGGTACAATGCCACCTCAACTGCCTCAGAGTGCTCAGCATTAGTGTAATGGGAGCGCACAAAAATAATCGACCCCAAAATTGGTTTGGCCTCCCTCCCATCGGCACACATGCAAACCTTTGAGTCGCTGCAAAACCTATGAGCATTTTGAAGAAAAAGCGGCGGCTGATGTATCAAGCAAAGATGAAACAACCGAGGCATGGTAATGATCACCAGCCCTATAATTGGGTGGCGTAGCCTACCATTTGACCATCATTTGGGTCGCGCTTTGCGTAACAGGAACAAATCGTTCGGTTGTAAATTTGCGGATATTTGCGCATTATGAATGTCAATAACGCAACAAGGGGAAAAACAGATTTGCATTTTGCAGCTTAGCATGTGGTGCACGAACAGAATCGTTAAACACATAATCATGCATGTCTTGGTTGACTGAGGGCTAATTTATCATGGTTACAGTTTCCGGGGAATGCCATGGTTTCTGTATTAATTTTCACCTTTTCGTCAATCCACAGACGAATCGCTGCGACAACATCCTAAGCCCCATGGGGTATTGCCAATGGTATAATCAAAAATAGTATGGTCAACTGTGATCGTAGTTACTGACACATGATCCACTCCAAGCTGACAGCACATCTGACAATTAGTGCAGGCTGCATTAGCGCCAGCATTTTTTGTTTCAGCAGATGATCCACTTAAGCATTTTCAACACTGCAGGGCCAGTCTCCTTTCAAAAGGCGGGCAACACGCTTAAGAGCATCCCTGCAAACAAGGACATATTGTATTTAGATTCATGCGCACAGCGGAGGCTAAAAATTAGTGAACGAATGCGTGACTTGGAAAGCGGTCAACTTGGGACGGAATTCACGCCGCCGGTTGTGGTTTGCAGAAATAACATTTTTGCAAACGTTGATTGGACGAGGATTTTTATGCGTAAAGTAGTCTCATACTGAGAAAATGTGAGCACTGGGAAAACAACTGACGAAAGAACTTGTTGGGAAATAACTGAAGGCATGTGGTCAACAATGTTATTGTGAAAGTTAGCGACATGCTCTTGGTCTTACGTACAAAGAATAATATGCTGACTATATGCTGACCTCAGCGGTGCACCACCATGCATAACACCCCTAGCGCCCGAAGTTGGTTGTCATGGCTGAAGCTGACGCTGAATGCACCGGGACCCGCTGCAATGCCTGGCCAGGGAGCGACGCTTAAGGGAAAAATGAAAAAAACAGATTATTAGGTTAACGAGAAACAAAGCTTGTGCATCCTGTTTACCATGGCATGGGCTTCGTTGCTTTTGCCGGCTCTCAAAATAGGAGAGGTGAAAGAACAAAATGTCAAACGGACACCAAAATTGAAGTCAAGTGTATAAAGGTACAGTGGCCCAGGCAGAGCACAATGGGCACAACCCCCCCCCCCCCCCCCTATGTTTCCTTGGGAACGACGATTGAGGGCCGTTTTGAGTACCTGAAAGGCCGGCCGGAGAAAGTACGTAAGTGCCATTCCCACCTCCTGAGTCAATAAGGGGTATATAGAGCCTGAGGGCCCATTTTCCACCCTGCGGCAAAGCCGAGACCCAACGATTTACACTGGTCGGGGCCCCTGCATCCTTCAGGGGCTATAGTTCCTATCATGCAGTCCTATGTTGGCAAGGTGCCCAAATCGGCGGTGGACGGTGTTCGATGACGCCCGAAAAGGGTCCCGGGGGCCACTGAAACCGACGATCAAGAACCCAATTAGGGGCGGGGGGGGATGATGGACCGAAGGACCGGAAAAAGACCTCACAAAGGATCTAAGCCCGTAGGGCCGCTTCATGGACTATCAATCAAAGGGCACCGATTGAGGACCCTCTGGGACAATGCGGGCCCCTATTTCGGCCAGAGACCACCAACACCGAATAGCTTGCTCCGTGTCAATCTGAGCTCTGAGGACCATTTCTCAGGCAAGTAAAAAACCGAACTCATGATTTGCATTGGTCGGGGCCCTTGCACCAATGCGGGGCTCCTGTGACGGTCAATAGAATATATTTTTATGTAGATAGATAGATATATAGATAGATATATAGGTAGGCCGAATAGAGTGTCCTTTGTCGCCAACAACGGGCCTCGAGTCGGCCAGGCAGACAGTTGCTGAACGGGGACGGGGAGCCACTCCGAATGACAGGGGGCCTCTCGCGTTGGTCGGGACCCTCTGGCAGTGAAAGGAAACCTGACAATTTATGATGAGAATTCACATTAGGACAATTGAAGAGCCCTTCGTTAGTCAGGACCCCGGTACCGAAAGTTGGGCCTTCCAACCCAAATCCAGCCATGTGCCCGTTAAGCCGAACTGTAGTCCGTGTGCCAATTACTGAACCTCCTGCCGCGACCGGGATCTTGTTGCGATAAGAAGGGTTCCTGCCTCGCTCCGAGGCCACTGGACGGGTCAGAAAGCCTTCGGAGTCAGGGAGGGAATCATTATGATATGATATACCCTCCTAAGGGCCTCCGGATCGACCAATGGACCCCGACGTGTCGCCAGAATGACAGCCGGAGGGCACCCTGCACTGGGATGAAACAGCCCTTCAGTCCTTGATCTGGAACGAAGATGTGCCACCCTGCGTTTTACTCAAAGCGACCGTTCCCCGGATAAGTGTTAAACAAATGGGATCGAAACAAGGTCAACAATTAATCACGCCAACCCACGTTTGCCTTAAAACGTTCATTCTTTTGAAGAATCGACCAGGGAAACAAATTATTTCAAACATTTTGAGCTTGCCCGCCCGCCATCTCTGAAGAAGAACATCCTCGGTCGGGGCTGCAGGCTTCGTATAACAGAACGGCATTTGGCCAATTCAAGCAATACCAGTGGACGGGAATGGCCGGCGTGAAATGGCCCGCGCGCAAGAATGGCCGTCGTGAAATAATGCGTCCGAAAATCTTTCGAAATAAACCCTTCTGTGAAAAGATTAAACGGTGGCATATGGTTTTTTGTTTACAATTTTGAGGTTTTCCACTCTGTCCACCAAATTTTCGTCTGCCCATTGGCCGCCGCTTAGTGTTGGCCGCCGGGCCGACGCCGAGCAGCCTGTGCGGGCTGCAGCGCCGGGCGTAGAAGCTTTTGCTGCTAAGAATTGGGGGCGTGTAGGTTCAAAACTAAGTAACATTGTTTGCATCACTAATGGATTCTGACTGAATGTTCAGTATTTAAAAGATCAGCATCGGTTGGCCATGTTAATACAATGCTTGACCTCTTTCGATCTGCAATCTACGTTCGCGGGCTCCTCAGTAGGGCTCTGTACGCTTGGTACGTTTAAGTCCTCTGCAGAACCCAGATCAAAATTTTAGCAAAGGTTTTCAGTTCTATCATTCAAAAAAGGGTCAATGCACCATTATGAAAGCAAGTGCGCGGGAAATTTGCTCGATACAGTCGTTTGACGCCTGATTTGTTCAGTTTACAGCTTTATCACAAAACTCCTCCCACTTTCTACCATACGGAAGTCATGATCTAAGCAATCAATTTAAGACTGTTAGAGCTTGGTTGGGTACCCTATAAAATGTTAGTCAATATCCCTGTGGAACCAAGATCAAGATGTTCGCAAATTTTTTCAGTTCTATCATCCTAAAAACGGTCCAAAACACCATTGTGAATTTAAGCGCGCCGGTAATTTAGTCCATGCAGTCGCTCGACGCCAATCCGTTCATTTTATCGCCTATCATAATACTCCCCCCACTTCTTATCATACGGAAGCCATGATCTAAGCCATCGATGCTGGATCGTAAGAGCTTGATTAGATGCCCTGTGTGTGATGTAACATTCTAAATCGAAATTGTGGAAACAACATTAGTTCACATATCTTTGGCTTAATCTAGGTCTTCCGCCTTCGGTAAATCTGCTTGAATTCGGTCATGTAAACAGAACCAGCAGACAACTTGGACGTAAACTTGCTTCGATGTGCTCTGTGGTACAACCCATGCCAGCAGATTGCTAGTCTGTGAATGCTGTTTCTGACTTTCTTGCTATCCCCCACCGGTTCTTGCCCGGATCCTCGTGATATTTTGGAAAATCACGATGAGTATGCATGCGTGAATATGAAATGTGGAACATCCCCTTTAAAGTCCCAATGGAAAATTGCGTTTGGAAATAATCATCCACGTGGAAGACCCCATCAAAGCGGCACGCGCATAGCACTATGCGCGCAATATAGTCAGTGATGTGTCGCTGTTTGCGATCTCTTCGAGCTGGGTTTCAGAGCTTTTGCGGCAGTTACATTCCGTAACCTGTTGTGGAAGAGCTACGACGCTTACGTGAATGACGACCTTGTCACAATATCCCAGATATCACAGTGCGTGTATGTTCCCAAAAATGCTGTGGTCTGAAGGTCATTGCGCACATTCCCGAAATTCCGCATGCCAGGCTCACCAGCTATGTGCCATTGAAAGGGAGGCATCCAATGCGATTGCATTCGTACCCACAAAACATTCTTAATGCAAACAAGCCCACCAGATTGCTGATTTATAACCACGATTGTGGAGTGATAACAAAAAGCAATGTCAAAGGCGTTCTCATACCCTAGCTGCGTAAGGCCACATGAACTTCAGAAATGCAGTGGCGCAATATCTACCAAAGATGTTTATCTTTGAGATCAATAATGAAGTACGTAGCTTCGCACAGACAATCGCAGTGGTTCGTCAGCAAAAAAGTCTTAGATCTTTCCCTCAGGAACTGAATTGCGCTACATCCTTAACAGACGAAAAATCACGCAAAAATGCTAACTCTAATTCCAAAAAACTACTCTAACTCTAACTCTAACTCTAACTCTAAAAATGCTTTGTCTCCAGATAAGGTCATGACCTAAACACCAAAGTTTGATTTCGGACTGGATGTGCGACGACTGCACTACAGCGATGTCCGTCCTATGGAACTCCCACGGACTCCAAACACACCGCAAAAGCAAACGACATCTTACCTTCGTCTGTATGGTTCCTAGAACGCTCGGTGTATGTGCTTCCCCGCCACCGCTTACTTGCACAATCACTGTCACACTGACATCGACAGCACTGCCTTCAAAAGCAACCATACCGTCCGGACAGTACGGTCGTCGACGCGTCTGCGTCTTCTTGTAGACTGATCGGCCTTGACGTGGATTGAGGACACCTGCGCGATTTCCTATTGTTGTCTTCCCGCCATTTAACGCTGTCTCGCGCTCTGATGCAGCAGACCGTCGCTGTTGGCACACTCGTACTCCGCGCTACATCCGGGAACTTCCGCGAGCCAAAGGTGGCAGGTGTGGGCGGTGACTGACATGATACAGGAGATGAAACACACCCGACACGACAAATGCCCTGTAGCCTAAAAATAGTCAGACGCGGCCAAGGACCATGAAACTGCCACCGCCCAGCACAATCAGGAACTGAAACAGTCATGGGCCCAACGTGATCAGGAGCTTCGGCACCGCTCTACGGTTCGACGCAGACCACCGTTGTCAGTGTTATGACACAGGCAAGAAGCCTAGACGCGTCCAGGGGCTCTGTACAGGTAGGGGGCCTGATACATCCACGGGCCCAACGTGGCCAGGTGCTCTAAGACAGTTAAAGCATTAACGGCCGGAAACCCCGTCACGTTGAGAGGTCAGCGAGGTCAGGAGTTCGGACACAGTCATGAACCATGACGGTGAGGACCTAGCACAGTCAAGGACCCTGTCACAGCCATAGACTCCCACACTTATCAGGGCTCCGACACGGCGAAGGGTCCGACTCAACCGGGAAGACATATCCAGCGGCCCAACACGATCTGGGCTCGATACCGACACTGATCATTACTGTCACTGCGCCGCACGACACAGAAGTTCGACATGGCCAATGACCCAGCAGGGACCCTCACGGCCACAGCATCTGCATTGTCGGGGGCATTAGTATGGACGGGGCCCAGAAACGGTCATAGGCCCGAACATCGACTTCGCCAAGGTCAGGGACTTGCTGCGGTCAGGGGCTCGAAGCGACAAGTCACGATCAGGGGTCTTCGACACGGTCAGGGACATAATTATTACGGGACAGCCGTTGTCAGGGGCTACGAAACATTGAGGGTTAAAGCAAAACCATCGGCCTCATATTATCATTTATCTGGACATTTCTAATTGTTAAATACGATCATGGACGTCCGAAAGAATATCAGCATAGTCAAGAACACTGAGCAGGTCATGGGCCCGATATCATCAAGGGCATCGATCTGTCAGGGGCTCGAACCACGGACCCTGACGTTGCTTTTCAATTGCACCTATTACATCGCACATATATTGCACAATTGCACCTATTACATTACATTGTAATTGTATATATATATATATATATATATATATATATATATATATATTTGCACCTACACCATACATGTTCCAATTCACTGGGTGGATTTTCGGCTGTTTAACGTCAGCATGAACTCAGCTGACAAATATTTGTGTTTATGTGTCTCTCCTGGTATGCGGGTACATTCAACATCGGGGAACTTGCCAACCACAATTGGCTCCGCCCATTTCCGTGCTCCGAGTATGCATACTCCAAATGTAACAGTGGTGGGATGTGGGCGGGCGCTCGAGCCAATATCGTAAAAGGATCCTCCAGGACGATTTTTTCTTCAATCAGTTTGTGGGGACATGGCATGCCCCGCAAAACAAGATGCCCCCACATTCCTGGTGTATTACATTTTTATGTGCCCATAAACCAAGTATTTACAAACACACACACACACACACACACACACACACACACACACACAACACACACACACACACACACACACACACACACACACACACACACACACACACACACACACACACACACACACACACGCACACAGCACACGCACACACACACACCACACACACACACACACACACACACACACACACACACACACACACACACACACACACACACGCGGCTCATATATATATATATATATATATATATATATATATATATATATATATATATATATATATAATAGCGAATAAGAGAACCTATGTCACCGTGTGTAGATCTATATAAGGCTATAAGCGGGAGGCGCTACTTATGCATACGCATGTACCTTACTTTTTCCCGGTTATGGTAAATCCTATCTTTTCAAGACTTAATAGTTTGAAATAAGAGGCAAAATAAACTAAATTTAGCCGCTAAACGCGATCAAAATCAAGTGCGAACTTGATTCCTAGCTTACTTGCGGCTAGCCGGCTGTTCGATATGAACAGCTGATAGGTGATGACTAATGCAGAGTTGTTCTTTGTTGTAAAGGAGCACAGAATATTCTAGCATTCAAAATGCATTAAGAAGATGATGCACAAGTGTCAAAAGTGTCACACACTCAAAAGTCAGGGGATGTGACACATGCGACCTCGGCACGTAAAATTACGCTTGAAAATTGTGCGTAAAGTTGCATCGGAGCATATCTGGCTGTTGTCGTAAGGCGAAGGCACCAGGGCCAATACGGACGGCACCTGAGGGATCATCGGTGCCGCGGGAGGGCAACGAAGAGGCTCCCATCAACCAATTTCATGGTCATCAAAGCAAGCGAGAAGAGCCGAGACCAGCGTGGTGGGCTCCCTGAACAATCGGTAGTGCCCCGGCAGACTGACGTACGACCCCGGCCATAGCACAGGGCCCTCTGAGCCAAGGAAAATTACCGAAGACCAGTGCAATAAATACTCGCCCCTGTGCGATCAGAAGTGTCCGGGCAGGTCAGCAGGAAGGGTCCCAATGGGAGTGAAGGGTCCTCCGCAAATTGGATCAAAGGGATAATCACTATAACAAAGCAGCGGACCCATGAGCGTCGCGTGGTTCGGTAGCTTACCTTATATGAGCCCCAAAGACAGCATAAAGCCCTCCGACCAAATGGAAAGAATCATACACTAATGCGAAGGGCTCCTGATCAACTGAGTGTACCCTGGCATATAGGGCCCCGGAAAAAGCGCACAGAACAGTGCGGATGAATGGGAAGAATCCATGGAGGAAAACCTGATCGACCAAGACTGCCCTGGTATGTAAGCAGCTAGTGTGCCAACAGCAGCGTAGGTCCCTATGAGAAAACGCAAAGAGATCAAGGGCAACGTGGAAGGCTGCTTAGCAATCAGATTGCCCCGACAAGTGGACATATAGGGCCCGGACAATAGCACAGGACCTCTGGACAGCGTGATGAGCCTTAAAATCTCCCAATCGTCACCTTTTCAGTCAGTGAAGTATTATTTTTGTGTGCTCGTTTGTGCCCTTCACTCCTGCTTGCGGCTGTTCTGGGTCGCCTGGAAGCCCCAAAAACGTCCAATTTGGTTGCGTTTTGTTTAAAAACTTCATCTTTTGGGCTGACTGTGGGCCCCTTTAGTGCCTATGGACTCTTCGGAGCCAAGGGGAGGCATGACTCTGTGCCTCCCCCCCTCTGGATCCACCCCTGATGACAGATAAAACAATTATTTTTAACTTGTGTTCTCCACACCGAAACCATTTTATTACAAAGAATCACCCTTTAACTTTGCAAGTAAGATGTTATGTTCTTGCGTGACTTGACAAACAACTTTCAACATACACAATCATTACATGCACCCAGCTAACAAAAATGTTTCTTAAATGGCTGATAACCTCGGATGATTTAATGCTTGTGCAACGTTAGGCATTCAAATTGATTGAATGAGCTTATGTAATAACCATATGCATTTTAGTCGTTTAGTTAGATACACTTTGAATACATTTAGAATTGGCTCAAATTTAATCTGAACTAACTTCTAAAACGCACCCGATAAGTGTTAACAGGCCATTTTAATTCATTTGAAGGCGTAACTGGTGCATGCCAAAGCACTAGACGTGCACTATACAACGATAACAACATGCGAAAAGCCACACTTGTGGAAACCTACTTCATACGAGAGTTTTGGCGAAATTGCAGAGATGGGCACTTCATCGGTTGTGTCTTACATTTAAATTTCCGAATACCGTGCCAACCTAACCGCCGCAAAGCCTCCCATGCTGTTCCCAGCGTTGCAGTCTCCAGCGACGCCTTGCATCATTTGTTGCGTTTATCACCACCTAATTGCACTGCCCTAGGGCCGGGAAGTCGTAATTTCTGCCGCATAGCACTGGGATTAAGGAAATATTTAGATGAGACATAAATATCACGGACGGTATCATTGCCCAGACTATCGTCCCCGTCTGGTTTTGCCAAACTATCTTATTGGTGTGGTATTCCTTCTGAAAACGCCACCCACCCAAGTAGACCACCTATTCTCGCGTACGCTGAACAACATGTTTTAAAACTCCTTTCAGAAGCACTGCATTGCGATTTCACCTCATTCTCTTTGCACAGTGAGCTCCACATTAGTTCATGGAGCCCTCTGGGTGACAGCCATGGTTGTGCGGTGACCCCCGGGTTTCAAAAGTATTTAATGAAATTACGCCGATACTGGATACCCAAAGGATACATCTGCGCATGTGGGCCCCGCTAGAGTGGCGAGACCTAAGATTATATTACAAAGCAACCATGGCGTTAAGATTTAAAAAAAATGAAATAAAAAGACATCCCGAAATGGAGAGGTGTCTTTTCTTGAGCGGATTCGCTTCTGGACTAGTTTGTAATTCGCCCTTCACGTGTGTTTTTATGATATTAAGTTATTTGTTGTTATGGGACGTTCGAGACAGCATTTCATCGTTTTGCCCCAGTCAATGCGAATATTCCTGGAATGCAGCCCGAAGTGCTCTGAATGCTGGCGTTCCTCGTGTTACCTACGCCATACATTTACATTTTACACGACACAACGCACGTCAATAATGATGTGGTGCATGGGAAGAGGCTCATGTAGGTGGAGCTGCACACCAAGGTCTGTCAACAATGCCATCAACTCAGATAAAAGCCAAAAAACGTGTTAAGTGTCATCAATGCGGGTCCTGTAGTGCTGACACTTCCAGGTATTTTTGATTCCACAGCCATGAAGCACACGATTTTATGATAGCGTCCTGTCCAGGATTCTGGACTGCGGCAGTCCCAGTTCGAAGACGAATTATTAGTATCTGAGGATATCGAGGTGATAGTGCACCCTATGACGTCAATGATTAGACGATTCTTTTTTCTCGACAAATCTGTCATTTGAAAAGCCCATCCGGTTATAATGATGCCGCACCACTCTTGATATCCTTATTAATTAGATATCACAATTGTTTCGCTTGCCCACGATAAATTCGGTGTTGCCTGAAGTAAACTAGGCTTCACCAATGAACGAATTAGTCCTTTTAAGTCCTCGGTTACATAAGTTGTCCAGCGCATTAGCAAAAGGCATTGTTCACATAGATAAGACAGCAATCATAGCCTTATTCCTCGAAGACAATCAGGGGACTAATCTCCAACTACATCTCCATTTGCCCAGTTTTTCTCCGAGGAATAAGGCTATGACTACAGTCTCGGCTTTTAAGTCCTCCAAAAACTTTTTATAAAACGGCACTGCAAACTCGTCCGGGTTTGATCTGCACTGAAAGAATCACGGCATCCGACTAATCTCGGTTCTCGCACAGCGTCGCTCTAGATTTCTCCAGATGTGCAATGCTATTCTAGAACCATCTAATTTCGGTTCAGACTGGATCAAATGCATGCAAAGCCTCGCAATTAGGACAGCTCTTCTTCAACATTTACTTCCCGGCAGGCGAATGGATACCTTGAGCGGGAGCTTCAACTTCATCGCTTTGAATGAAGACGGTTCACTTTTTCTTCATTCAAGGAGTCAGAAATATTGCCTGACTTAGCACTTCATTACCACCTATCGCAATTCGGTTATTTCGATTCATTTCAGGGAAAAACTGCTGCAATCGCCATAGCCGTACCAGGTAGGCATGATCGTCCGGCGATTCTGGACTCCCATCCATTCAACGTTAGAAAGAAACCACTGAGCCCTGATCTCAGCAGACGCTGCGCGTAGCCCCGCGTGTTGCGTAATATTCCGAACGGAATAATTTCTCGCCTGTTGATTCCAGCCATCTCAGCCGTCGCATGTGAACTGTGGTGCAACTAAAATATTGTCTGATTTAGCACCTGATTACCACCTATCGCATTTCGGTTATTTCGACTCATATCAGGGAAAAAACTTCTGCAATCGCCATAGCCATTCTTTGGATTCGGAAAACTCGACCGGGACTGCAACTGCGCCGTCCGCACTGAATGGAACGCATCGGCTGTGGCGACAATACAGCTAGTCAGGCTCACGAAGTCAGACTCGCCATTTTCGCCTTTGATGTGGCCGGTTTCTGCGTCATCCATCCGTGCAAATGCCTGCCAAGAATCCAATCAATCACTCAACCCAATGTCATTCAATCTGACCTGGTCCAGAGCCGGGTTAGATTGGAGACCAGGTCCTCAAAATGGACGTCCCGGCTGAGCTGGACCGGGCAGCTCGTGATGTACGTTACGATGTTCGTGTTGCACGTTCGTTCGTTCGTATGTTGGGCACAGGAGCATGCACGTTCGTGTACGATGTACGTGTTGCGAGCTATGGTGGCTGGCGGATGTTTCCGAGGCAGGCCTCAGGTGCACAGTCTGGAGACGACTCCCGCTGTGACCTCAGCAGCCTCCATACAGACCCCGAGCACGCATTCTAAGATGACCCCCGTGGCCTCAGCACGTTCCACACACAGTTAAACTCATGCGTCCCAAAATGGCCACTGAGGCCTCGGCAGGCCCCATACAGTCTGGGTTAAGCATCCCGCTGTGACCTCAGCAGGCTCCACACAGATCCCAGGTCACGCATCTTCAGACGGTCGGTGTGACCTCAGCAGACTCGATACACAGTTCACCTCATGGGTTCCAAGGTGGTGCAGGTCAAACACACAGTCTGTTCCACGCGTCTCAAAAGGCCTTTCACCTTTGACCAAACACCAACAGACCTTTGCCACCTCAGTAGGTCCCATGCACGTCGGTCGGTTCCTGCGTCATAAAGCGAACGGCGACCCGTCTCTCTGCTATTAGTCCGAAGCAGTGAGGACAGAAGTCACTGCGCCGCGTTTCCGTTCTCTGTCCAGACACGATGTGCTTCTCAAACAGCTCCATACCGACGCCAGAGAACCCCAGCGGACCCGGCTAGAGGGTAGCCGTTCCTCAAGCCAGTTACCACAGGGGGTTACACCGGCTCCGCGCCCAGGACAGCCACAAACGTCATGCAAGACAACCCACGCCTCACTACGAATTGCCCACGCCTCATCACTCCTGTCAAAGAGGGCTGTGCGTGGGCTGTCTGGCATTTCAAACGCATCGCCACATTCACAGCAAACATCAAATGAGGCGGATGCAGCGACGAGCTCACACGTCACAGTGAGCAGCTTAGCGAAGTCGCCCCATCTTTTCACAAGTATGCAGCATTCAGTCGCGGTAGTAGGCAGCTGAGCCCATGGGCTCACCCGAAACGGCTCCATCGAGTTCGCCGGCACCGGACAACTTCCGCTACCACTGGCGCACCAGCTGCGGCCATCAGAACTCAACGTCAGGCCGCTGAGGCGTCAAATATCGCCGGCAGCATAGCAGTCCCACTGCTAGCGAATGAATCACCGCCGGCGAGTCAGTCCAAGCTAGTGGGACGCCAGTTCAAGCCAGCGGGACGCCAGTCCAAGCCAGCGGGACGCCAGTCCAACAGGTGGGACTAAGCGGCCGAACAAATATGTTGACAGCCCTGTGCTCAAAGCCTTTGACAGCGATTAACATGAAGCATTCGCCACTCCATGCCGCTTGGCCGATAACATATCCCCTCTAAAACATGGTGACCTTGGATTAGGTCGAAGATCACCAAAAATTCAAAATAAAAACGGGGAAATAGGTTTGCAAACAACCCTATGATGCGTGCCTTTGGCACTGATCACCACGAAGCCTTCACGAATCGATGCGCCATACTCGACGTGCTATCCTTTCAAGCACGTGGTGACCTTCAGCTAGGTCAAAGGTTGATTGGTAAAGGTTTCATGCCGATCGGTGCGATAGGCTCGGAGCATGGGGCTGTCTGAAGTCAATTTTGGTATGCCGATCGGTGCGATAGGCTCGGAGCATGGGGCTGTCTGAGGTCAATTTTGGTGGTTTCGGCCGTTTTTTTTTGGTGACCTTTGATCTGAGGCAAGGTCACCATGTTCTGAAAAGTAAACGATGTCGACTATGGCGCATCGATTGGTGAGGGTTTCATACCAGTCGGTGCCACTGGCCCTGAGCACGAGGTTGCGATATTACACCCCTATTTAACGTCGGTATGAAGCTTTCAAATGTTTAAGCTGCGGCGAACGTGGCATTTCCGACGCGATGTGGCGGCGGAGCCGGCGACGCTGCGGCGGAGGAGCCGGAAGGGTGACGTCATCTCCCTGTAATAAGCCGCTCGACATCCCGTCGAGAGGAAATCCCGCGATAACACCCCCTGGCAATCACTTTACCATGGTTAATGCGAAAATCATATCGCCATGTCGGCAACAAGCGGCCTATCATACATGAATATAAAAAGCAGGAGAAGCGCGGCAAATTGACAGCGCACCTCCATGCAAAACATTGAAAACACCAATATTCCGGGCTCTCTTGACTGTGATCAAAGCTTTTCCAGGGCAACTGTTTCCCACGCCAGTCGAAGCAAAACACCGAGTTTGGCTTGCACCGATACTAACCGCACGCGACTATCAGGACCATGACAAACACTCGCCACACGGTCTTTCAACCAAAACCTCTCGGATGTCGTTAACCATCCAGAAGCATGAAGTCATCATCCACCAGCGACGTCCGTTTCGGTGCCACTTTGACCTAGTGGAGAGAACGGCAAGATTTCTTGAGCCCATCTACGTCAGAGATGATCTGCCACCCCCTATGTATGTACCCACCGTCGCCTGAGCGGGCATGTTAGTCTGTGAATCCTGATGGCATTAATGGAGGGACACGTCCGATGATGAAGTGGGAAGGGATTAAAGGCTCTTGATCAGCGGGATCCAAGGGCACGTCCATCAGCGGCATGGATTTCGTCATTTTCGCAGCATTTAGAGGAAGTGTGCGGAGCGTTTATTCGTTGATAGCCCTCCGGATAATTTTTTACAAGCATCATCAGATTTGGGAACGGCTGGGTTAAAACGCTGCGGGATCCCACGCAGTGACAGAATTCTGGCGGTTTTGTCGTGATCGAGGTTTTCCAGCAGTTTTCGCAGCCCACAATCTGCTGCCACAAAATCCTGCCTTTATCTGACTAGAACTCCCTTACCTTTCCTCGTCTATTTCGAAAGCAAGCGATGGCTAGCAATGCTGGATCGGTATTCACAAATGCAGCCATCTCCAGATAAACAGTACGTGTTACCATGCACCAGAAGATTATTTCCCAGATCACTACCTGTTTCCCTCATTTCCGTACTTTCATCGGTTCGAGGAAATATGGGCCAGTGGATGAGATAGCCCCATAATGCCCCCTCCTCCCTCCCAGGTCGTGTTACTCTCGGGAGGGGAAGTGGCATCATTAAAACTACCAGCGGTTTGACCTTTCGCCTGCGACACAGCTGACACTCTGCGACCACCTTCCGCAGGGTTCTGGGGGTCCGCTGAACCTAGCAGCGCACTCTTTTCTGGTGAACGGAAAGGCCTTGTCGTGGTATTTTCACAGCATTTCACAGCACAGCAGCCGACAAACTTTACGTAGAGTGGGGTAGGTTGTAATGACATCTGGCCGCGAAAGGGATGAAGGGTGCGATGAAAAACAATGGCAATCAAGGCACCGAAAATTGGCAATGATTTCCAATATTCACTGACAAACAAAACGACTTACAAATGAGGCAATGCAGAGTATATAGCATAAATATACACAGCTTTTAAGTGCATCCGCATCATGTTGATCGTAAGACCTACAACGCTGTAGGTTTTGTTGCCACCCTAACATTTTATTAACTGCATTACAAGCCACATACCTTTTATCCATACCATGCCTTTTATATAATAGCATATCACACTTAGGATGCCTATCATCACAGCATATCATACAGCATACCATGCCTACTATACCTATCATCACATCGGCGCATCATTCCTGCGACCACTGATGCTCCCGCTTCTGCCATCGCGCCGTGGTCCTTCTTTGAAAACCTACAAACGCCAGCCTGCATCGTCTTCTGAGCTGTCAAGAGCCATTGATCTTAGGGCTGCTCAACTGGGGCTGATATCTTGTCTACCTATGTAAAATTGTACTTTCACCTGAGGCGCATCAGCTCGCTCTCTCAGTTTCCTTTTCATTCCACAGCATTGTAATTGTCGCCTTCATCTTATCTGATGGAACCCGTCTAGGCCCGTCTAGAAATGCTTATCACCTCGCCTAATACACCTAACAGTTTCCCACTGGCACATGGTTGCCACCCACCCCCAGCATTTATCTTCAGGAGCCTCACCATCACGGCCCTGCCACGGCTTGTCCGCAATTATGAAACTCTTTCAGTGGAAGCTAGCTAGCTAGCTAGAAGGCCCAAAAAATCGTGCGTGTGGCTGACAATATCGTTCTTAATGACGTCTCCATAACGCGTAAGTAATCTGACTGATATCCAAGCTGTATCACAAGGTATATCAGCAGGCGCTGAGCGCAGCCTTTCACTCTCATATCCCAGCGCAATAGAAAATAATCAAAAATACTGGATATTCAGAGAAACTTGTAATACGTAAGTTTAGCGTTTGGCGCAGCTCAGTAAGTAAGTCATAACATTTGTTTGATGTAGAGAGTCAACAAAGCCACAAAGCACATTCAGGACGTACATTTAATCAGCAGGGAAGATGTTACATCGAACGCTTGCAAGATTTGCAATAAGTGGCTCGGAGCACCTAGGGAAATGTTTTGCCGGTATCACTGCCTTGGTTTCACCGAAACATCTGCAATAATTGGTTCGGAGGATCTCGGCAAATGTTTTGCCGGCATATATCGCCTTAATGGCTGTCCCGCGTGCATTTCTCTGTACATATAAAAACGCCACCGAGGAACGTTTTCTCTCTAATATGCTAGTTCTGCGAAATAGCAAGCCTAAACGACACACGGCGCTGCGTTTACGCAACAGCTGGCAATGCAGTCGTAGCAGTTCTTCAAATCAGCTCGAAAACCAGACGGCAACGATGCTGGGCGAAGAAAGGAATGGCACATAGCCGATTATTCAAGCACTTTAAAGAGCATAGTTCTGGTCGGATTACCACCGCCAGATCCTCTCAAGCTAAGCACTTGGAGTTTAGCATACAAGGTGCCCTTTCTGGACTACCATGCGGTCAGTAATGGAGAGAAACGGTGAAGAGAGTAAAGACAAAATACTCTAAATGACTCTGAAATAAACTCTGAAATACCCCAAGTAACCCTAAATGACTCATCTGACATAAAATTAACTGAGGCAGAAAGTCTGAACAGTGAAAAATACTTGCAGCTTCCCCCTCGATTAAGCCAAAAAATATGTTTCGCCACGGATGTGATCCACTCACTTCTCCAAGTTCCGGCGGGAGCGCAAGCGGGGAAGATGTTACAATATTGCACTCCGCGGCTACATGCAGCACCTCTTTCTGCCCCGCGATGCCGCAAGTCGACGACCTGACGCTGGAGTGAATCCAGTGCAGTGAAACCAGTAGAAAAGCCGTTGCTTAGCGCACAATGAACCTCATGTGTAAACATCTGCGCTGTGTTTGAGTGTGCCCAGTTCGCGCCACAAGATGTCGCAGCATTCGTAATACCACTCGACGCAGACTGAGGTCGCTTCTTAACTGCGTGCATACCCGCGCACGTATAAATGCCCGGTAGCTTGAAAGGCAACACGCAAGCGCATCAGCATCAGCACGCGCAATGCACGCATCAGCCTCGCCCCGATCCGCCGTTTGCATAATGTGGCCTGATATGCGTGGAGGAGGGGGAGGAGGTCGAACCAGACCTCTCATCTTTTCCAAACTAACAAAGCCAGAGCCTCGCGGAAAGCTTCGGTAGATTCGCCTCAACGATATCTGGTGAGTGATAATATTATTTGCTAGGTCGATAATTAATCCCATTATGTCAGGTCAATGGAAAAAGTGTCCTGAAAATCTAACTTTCAGCTTTACCTACTCATATGCATTAGGTCATGACCTGTAGCGGCACGACACCCAAACATGCACATTTTTGGCTCAATTTTGAGTTAGGTTGCATGCATAATTATGTGTTTTGAGCATATATGCATAATGTATGGCTCATTTAATGTAACTGCGCCACGCGCGGTTCACGGAATCGTATGTTACCACCCGGGGCCCGAGCCAACCTTAGATCGCCGAGCAGAGCTCTTAAAGTAATCACCGCAGCTCCAAAGTAAAAAACGCCAAGGACACGGTGTTGAGGCCAAAACACGCAAAATGAATGCACCATAGATTACTGAAAATTTGAGCGTCACTGCCCAACATGCCGAAACAGTATGCTCAGAAAACCTACGGGGGTGGTTGCTTAGACAACTTCCCTTTCAGTATTCATTCACAATCATGCTGCTCAAAGCCCATTAACGTGTTTATTTTACGGGTTCCAAACTCGTTCTGGTCTTTTTCCATTTTACTGATATGTAGACACCTCTTATAAACGTCTATGACGCATGCTATTGCTATGCTTAAAATATGTCTTTTGGTAGCTTTGCAGCACATTTCTGCCAGGACTGGCGGTTTTTTCATCAGCAGAGACATATACGCGGTCGACTCCGCGCCGTAAGGGGAAAATGGCTGATTTTGACCCGATACCGCTGGGTTAGAGTCTCGGAAAAACGAACCGGTTTCCTTTAGTGGCCCTCGGCTGGTGATAAGAGAGTCAACGAGCCAGGGGCAGCTAGCTGTCTCGTAGCCTCGAACGACATAATCACGCTCCTCTGATTGGTGTCGTGTGGAGAAATAACCTCGGGCAAAATCATCCGTTTGATTGGAATGAAGCTATTAAGTGCCCGATTCAGGGCAAAAAGGGCAGTCTACGGTTCACATATAAGTAGTCAGAGGTCAATGCAACCGATGCGAATCATTCGGGCAAAATGTTAACATAAAAACATACAAAATGTGACTGAATTAGTGGGATTCTTGAGGTTCGAGCCTATGCTAAGCAGTCCCTTGCTGTGTGAAGCCTGGCCGACAGACCCGATTGTAAAACTCTAGCTAAAGGGCAAAACTTTGTAGCAGAAGTTTAACGACTTGAAACACGCTCCTCAGATTGGTCTCGTGTGGAGAAATGACGGAAGTTTAACGTGTCGGAATGTTCGGCTTGGTCCATCCCGCCGATCTTGTGCGGGCCACTGACCACGGCCGCAGGCCTTCCAGTTCCAGTCAGGCCAGGCCAGTTAGGGGCAACTAGTGTGCATCGAAGCGGCTCGAAACTTCAACCTAGGCATCCTGGCACAGCTGAATTGAGTTACGTACTGTAACTTATTGAGACACCATGACGACCAGTCTCTGCTTTACGTCCGAATACATAGGCTCACTGAAATAAAGGGTCCCACTGGTTGCGGGGACCCTTCCGTTTAAGAGCGATAAGTCTTGACCCCCCCCCCCCCCTCCCAATTCGGATCCGCCACCACTGCAAGCACTTTCAACACAATTTTTCGCCTGGCTCTAGCTTGCTTCCTTTTTGACATCTTATGATTGGGGGGGGGGGGGGGGGCTCTGAGGACACCCTCTCGGAACTAGAAGCTGAAACTGGCGTAAGGCGAGGGTTTGTCATGAAATAGGGTGGAAGGAGGCCTGACATCCATAAAGACACGCATATGAACGCCTGAACAGACAAACAAACGACCCGGTCGGCAAGAGCGCTCTCGTCAATCTACCCTGATAGGTGTCACCGACACCGAGCGCTACCTCGGCGGTCAGCCGCGCACACGCCAGTGGACGCGCATGCGCGCACCTACCAGGGCACCGGGTCGGCAGGAATTTGCGGCCATGCTCGGGCGCCAAAGTGACACTAGAAACGCGCGATTGATGTGGACTAAACTCACCGAAACTTAGATTGTATCGCAATCCAGCTATCATGGATTCACTTTTGCCGAAAGCCAAAAAAGGCTTGTCGGTGTTGGGCCCTTGTTTAACCGCGCTGACTGGTGCCGACATAACCTTACCTGGTGCTATCTAGGATTATGTGTACAGTTAAGCAAACAAAACAAGCCCGTTCCCAATATCCAGATAGCCTGAGAGTTAATTTTGCACGGAAAATGAACAATTATAGCAGTTGTGCCTCTGCAATTCTGAAATGCAGAATAGGCCCAAACTGTCGCGTGATGCCGCACGCAAGGTGCACGGAAAATGTTGGGTTTCCCTGAGATCTTTGATTGCCCATTTTCACGTCAACATTATCAGACATGAACCTAATTTGATACGAAATCTGACGTGCACGAGAAATATAGAAGAGGCAGAAGCAGAACCCATTGTTTGTCGCCAGAACTATTAAAATAACCGTAAATTTGTACTCGGCGGTTTTGTTCCATAATCATGTACCTATTCGTCATTTCCCTTTAGGGGTACGTGATGATCTGACACTATGGGACTAAATACGTAAACGCTTCAATGACGATGCTGTATATGATGACAAAACAAAAATGCTCGTAGTGTAACATGTACCGGCTATTTATTATGTCTGACGACAAATGCGTTTATATTGCTTTTCGCGCATTCCAGAATAACGTGACTGTGGCTTGTGGTGCGACTAAAGAAGACGGCAGTCGAATAAACCCGAGCGCGAAGAAGGCCATGTTGAGCCTAATTCCAAGCCAGGTTCCCCTTCCTCCCCACCGCACACGCAAAGGATACACCGCCTGCCATTACATGATTCGACATCAACGTGCGTTGGCGCGCCGCGTTATATGGTGCCGATACGCGTGCTACATCAGCTGACTGCAAACAGCTGACTGGACTGGCGCATAGGGGCGTATTTATGGGAGGGCTCAAGGATATGCCTCCACTAAAAGGCGGCGAGACCCGCTCACGCGAAGTGCGGGTGGTCGGAAAAGGACAAAGCTGCTGCGAAAAAGCCCGATATGGTGAAGAGGACGTTGCTTTCCACAGAAGTGTTGCAAGATTTCGCGACCTAAGGACGCAATTCAAAATTTTTACTGAAAGTACAATTTCAGCGTGCCGCGGCCACGAACAATTTCTGGCATGGCGTATACCAACATGACATGTGTTCATCAACTTCAATTTACGAGGCTCTCTTAATTTTCTAACTTTCGGTATTCTTTCGCATGCATATTCATAAATAAGAATGTTTGACATGGAAGGGCACATACCCCGGTCCCCGCTCTTGACTATGGCCTTACCTTTCCAGCCCGGTGGTTCTCCTAAACGCGGACGTACTCCATAGAAAATAAGTCCTGGATCCACCCTGCCCAGCACATGCTTAACACGCGTGCCGCGGGTCGCGCCTGTGTTTTCTGTGATGAAGGATCTGTAAAAGCCTACCTCCGCCCGCAGAAACGAGGTTCACGACAGAACTTATAACGCAGTAACTGCTAATGACCGAGCTTCCACGACATGGCTTTTAACGCAAATGCCTGTCCACGTCATTACTTCTACGCGACAAAACCTTAAACGCAAAAGCGTCTACGCGACGTCACTTCTAATGCAAGATCTTCTAACGCCTTAGCGTCTACGAGACAAATTTCTAATGCAAAAATGTCTACACGACCTCACATCCGTGCAATAAAACGTCTAACGCAAAAAATGCTCTAGGACATTACTTCTTAAGTAAGGACTTTTAACGCATCAAAATCTACGCAACAAAACTTCGCATGGAACGACTTTTGTATATAACTTCTAATACAGAGAACTCCTCAAGCATAAACTGCTACGCGAGACAATTTCGGACAAAAGAGCTTCCAACGTGAACAACTTGAAGAGCTCCATTGAGGATACGGGGAGCGTGGTACGATGCCAAAGCCTTGGACTTTCTCGCCTACATAACTTCCTCCCCGCCTCTGGGAAGCTTGGGCTCCTTTTTCAGCACCGGGGTTCTCTGCTCACAACCACTACCAGGGGCCTGTGACCGGTAGCTTCATCAGTAGGCTAGAACAAAGAACTGACCTCTAAGTCCGTTCTTTCACCTGTCACAGAGACAACCCTCACAGGTAACCAATGAGCCCGCTTTGTTTAGTGCCAGGGGCCTCTGATTGACAGAGTAACCCTCTCATTGTTTAAAGGCAGGCACGTAATTTCGAAAATTAAGTCTGGGGGTCTAAGCAATGGCAAATGACACGATTTCCCCAAACACGCTAACAAACGGCGCCAGCTTTTAGGGCAGATTATTAATATCAAAACACCATATGCTGTGAAGGCTATCATGTAGTGTCATGAATCATATCATATCAAATCATAATGAAGCACCAAACTGCCTTTGAACACCCCTGTAGCATGGGTGCTGGTGTTTCTTTCAGTTTGCCGACATCAATACATTATCATGTTCAAACACAACCCTAAAGATAGGGGCAGGTAACAATATATCACATTTTATTGGGAGTAATTAGATTTAAAGAATACCAAGACAATGTTTTCTCTTAGAAGTACAAACCTCGCACGCACACTTACCACCACGCCAAGATCAATATAAGCCACTGGCACGCACCACCAGTGATCTTATCCATTTCAAGCGCCTGATTCACACTCTGCTGTCAAACAAGTGCAATCACACACTCGCACAACCTGCGGGACTATCAAATTGCAGGTTTTCTCACAATTTCTGCACAGGTTTTCGGTTATAACACCGCATTTCACCGTGGGCCCCCTTCAAAACAAAGCTCCTACAGGGGTTCGTGGTAATACAATTCAAGAGCTTGTACTTGCGGGACACAATTTTTTGGCTTAAAATTTAAATTTTTCCCACAATATTTGCTGAAAATTCCTTATTTTATAATTCCTTGCTAACCCATAAGCTCGCGCAAGGTTCTTTGCTCCCGTACACAAGGCGTCAACCGAGCTGTCTGTAGGGGGTGCTTCAGTAGAAGAAGAAAAACGCCAGCAGGAGAAAAAGGCAGATCTGCCATCTTGTCTTCGTTTATAACATTCGAGCAAGTGACGTTTTTTCGGTGCTGTACTTTTACAGACAGTGGTGCTCTCTCTTTATAACATCGACCTATGGTCTAGGAATGGGAAAAACATTCGAGTGCCGCACAACCTCAAAGTGTTCACGTTTACGTTCACGACACGCGTTCAGCAGCGAAATCTTACCAGCAGCCAATCACGTTCCGTGAATTGTTTCATACGTGTCGCATTATCGCTGTTGCGAAGGTATCAGCGGCCATGCTGTTTTGACCATAAAGAGAAAACAGCCTGTAATATAACGACGATCCTATGACGTTTCTATGACGACATCAGTGCCAAGGTGACTTTGAAGTAGTCTCTCAGTAAACCTTTTCGTACTTTTGCAGTCGCATAACTCAGGAACCAGGAGGCTTTGGGTCTTAAAAAGAGTCGTGAACTGCATCCAAAGGTCCGCAAGATGGCTATTTCATTTCAAAACCCTATGTCAAGGTGGAGCATTCACTTTAAACCAATTTGATGTAAGCCCGCCATTCACTATCGCCATAAAAGCATCAATTTATGGAATTTCAATGCATGATATTACTTGCACCCAAAATTAGACGCTCCAAGGGCAGATGAAAAAATCATGTCCCAGTGAATCGAGCGCCGTCGGATAATCGGTGACCCGATTGGGGGTGAAACTGACCCGAAGGTTTTTCCAAAATGATATCCGAATGGCGGGGTGTCGCCGCGCCAAATTTTGCATAGCTGTACAAAATTGAATAGCAGATTGCTTGGAATAAAAAAATTAGATGTACCCTGTAAGGTCGCTGACCTACGGCAGGTCAAAGTCAGACCATGGTTTCAGCGAAGGCAATTTCTAGGGAATCCTTCAATCTGATCCAACCACGGAGTGTTAGACGAAGCCATACATCGCTGTGATGCTTTCTTAGGGAACACAAAGGTTGAATAAGAAAATAACATTGACTTAATGTCAGGTATAAGGGTCACACTAAGATCAAAATAAACCTGTTTTGTTACTCTAGGGCTTGCTGTGTGGGATGGTTTCTGATGCACATTTTGGTTTCATTGATAGCAGGAACCGCATTATGCATCTTTCATGGACTTCTTAGAAGTCAGAAAAGGCCATTGATCTAAAATGATCCAGGTCAACATTTTGTTTTAGGAACATACTGCCTAGCGTAATCTTTGTCGCTTAGTCAAATGCAAAAGTTAAGGTCATCTTGTATGATTATGGTCACCTTGACCTTCAAAAGGTCAAACAAGGTCACTGACCTTGAATGAGCATGGAAACTTTTGCTTAGAAACGGTTATCTAGGTTCTGGGAGCACTTTGGTGACCAACCTGGGACTTGGCTTTATTTAACCTTTATTGACCCAAAGTTCATGACCTAGGAACCTGAAAGTTTGACCTAAGTGAGCTGACGTACAGGTCAACACACCCTGTAAATTTGGTGCATCTAACTTTCTCAGTTCCCGAGATCTGAGGGGGGACAAACTGACCTCCACCCGAGGGAAGGGTATCTAGCCGGCCGCCCGGGCGCGTGCTAATACTCAAATCTGATGCCTACCGTAATGTTCAATGATATCTCTGGTTTTTACCTATAAATCTAGTTTACTGCGGAGACAACATTTTTTTATTGACATAACCAATGCAGGTAGCAATAACCTTTGCAACAATCGTATGAATCATATCCAGTAAAAGTAAACGCCCCTCTCTTTGTTATCGGGTCTGGCCCCACTGCTTGGAAATAAGAATGATGCCGCCACGCTGCCGGGATGCGAAAAAAAACTGATAACAAAGGGCCATTGATGTACGCGACTATGACGCTTTCCAGATCATTCGGGCAGTTAGTACCAAATTCCGCCGCAAATCCCGTGATGCCGGAATCCATAATTTTGCTCATCCTTCTCAACACTAACGCACATTCTTCATCGCTAATTTGACCTTCACAATGCTCCCGCACCTGTTCAGTGAGTTCTGAGACTTTATCTTCTCAAGGAAGCTCTCATTTTATCCCTCTATCAGTACCTTTTGATGTGAAAGCCTCCTTGCAGTTTCCTATGTCATCTTCTAGGAGATCCTTATTGTCTCGTATCACTTGGCCAGCCTTATTAGCTTCAGTAACTGCCCTTTTCACACGTGCATTTTATCCCTCCTGCTGAGAACATAAATGGGCGCCTTTTCATCGTCCTCACTCCATTTGGCCCCGGAGGCTATTATTGCCCTTTTTACACGTCTGCTTTTATTTCATTTATTTTTGTATACGTGCTCCATTCAATGTCTATCGCTTGTTGTCAAGACTGCTGATGTCTTTTTATTATACCGTAACCTGGTCCGCTAATCGATTTTCTTACTTTCTTAGGTTATACGCTATTGCTCCGCTACACCGAATACTTATTGTCCGTATGCTGCTAAAACGTTGTTGTATATGTGTTGTATGTATATAAAAATGCATCTTGCGAAATCCAAACAGCCCGGTGGTAGACGTGGCGGAGGCTACACCGGCACTGTGATCACTTTGAAAGCCCATCTCTCGTCGAAGTTGAAGCATAGTGTCCCGCTAACAAATTGCTACGAATTGCAAACAGAAAGAAATTGCCTCGCCAACAAACTGCCAAATTTTGCATAACTGGAGAAAATTGAACAGCGGGTTGCTTGGTATCAAATGTTTAGATGTGCCTTGAAAGGTGGCTGACCTACGGCAGGTCAAAGTCAGGCTATGGATCCGGCGAAGTCAATTTCTATGAAATCGTTTAATCGGATGCAACAACGAAGTGTTAAACGAAGCGATACTTCTCTAAGATCGTTTATTAGTCAACACGACAACTGAGCGAGCAAATTTCATTGACCTAGGGTCCGGGAAGAAGGTCAGACCAAGGTCAGAGCCAAAATGATTTATTACTCTATTACTTACTCTTGCTGTATGAGGTAATTTATGGTACCCATTTCGAACTTATTTATGACAGAAGCCGCGTTATGCATCTTTCATGGATTTATGAAATGTCAGAATAGGTCACTGACATGAAATGACGCAGGTCAACGTTCTGTTTTTTAGGGAACATGCTGTTTAGGGTAATATTTGTCGCTGATTCAAATACAAAACTAAAAGCAGTCTTGTACAATTTTGGTCACCATGACCTTCGAAAGGTCAAACAAGGTCACTGACCTTAAATGCGGTTGTGGAGACACCAATCTGAAGTTTGGCCATTTAACCTCGTGAATTTGGTGTCTCTAGGTCTCTTAGTTTCTGAGATCTTGGGGAGGGGTGGTCAAATTGACCCCTACCCGAGCGAACGGTATCCAACCGGCCACCCGGGCGTGTATTAAAACAAACCATTCAATGATGCCAAACAGGCATTTGCTGGCGGCCGAAACTTTCAACTTTCTGATTTTCGCATCGTTCGCCGTAAGTGAATGAGGAAGTCCCCGCGCAGCATTGTACTTAGTAAACTGCACGAGCACATCCAGGACTCTCTCCAAGAATGAAATTTCTTGCCCTTGGAAATCAAGCACTGGCGCATACACATCTAAAATGACAACAGCACCTCCATCCAACAATGAGTCGGACACCACCCATTTCTTACTCTCCGTTGCTAAACTGACCCTGAAACCACCCACCCAATCGTCTCGGGAGCAAGGCTCCCACCCCCGTCTGATGGCTGAATGGCACCCTGGCGCCCTGCTCCAGGGCTGAATGTTACTACCGCGCCCCAGTCATTTTGCCACGTTATTTCCGTTTCTCACGACGCGTGCGTTCCTTGCAATATTACATTGTGATTTGGATATGTGACATGTAAAAGACGAAAACTTGTGCGTCTCTTCTGTCAGTCTCGCATGTTGGGCCTGTGAAAGCTGACCACGGAAATTACGTCCATAATTCAGTAAATTTCGCGCCATCATTCAACAGCATGTTTCACATTGCCGGACGTAAGTTGCATCAAGTGAAATTCGGGATTGCTCGAAACAAGAACAGCAATGAAAAGTGACTGAACCAGATGCTCATGCCAACATGATGTTTTGGCCATTTTCAGGTCTCCAAAACACGCAATGTCTTGTCGCTATTACAAACAGCACTACGGCAACTGCAGACGCTGGGAGAATGCCGCCACGTGCCGTCGGACGGGCCGCACACTCCGCGCCCAGTATCGGTCACAGCGCCCCGGGCGGTGCGGATGTGGGCCACCCTGCGCGGCCAAGGTCAAAAGGAATCAACCATCACCGAACAGCAATTACCATGTCGTATTACTGACGGGCAAAGTCTGAGTACACCAGCTGAGCTCGTCATGCACCACACAAAGACAAAACTGTGATGGACCTAACACGCGAGAACCAATCAAATTTACCAGATGCATCACACAAACACCACACCGACACGCACGTGACCGACACGTTCATCGACCCACCGAGCAGCGGATCCGGATGCTTTTTTCATTCATTCCGCATTTACTTGATTTTTCCTCGTTTTCCCTGTCGTGCCAATTAGCTCTACACAATGCCTTCACAGCCACCAAGTTGTTTTCCTAGCTTATGGACAATAGACTGATCAGAAGAACGCCTGCACAGGAAATGCTATAAAGAAGGCTGCTAATCGGGCACGTCTTATCTGAGACCTACTATTCATATTACAAACACGCGATGGCTTTACCAAGTCGAACTAACCAGATGTTTCACATTTCCCTACCGGCATATAACCGATCTCACTTCATCGATCCAGAACTACAGCGAGCAGTCTGGTGATTGCTACAGCTACGCTCGCCCCTACCTTTCACCGCGAAGATAAGGCCGCCAACGGCTCGCCCGCAGCACCGCAGCCCGTCCCCGCGGCAGGCAGCCGCCCCGCTGGCGGCCCTCCATTCTGCAGCGTTCGAGATCTTCAGGGGGCAGCATTGTGGCATTGCGGCGGCCCGGCAGGCAGGTCACGAGCGGTGGCCCGGCGGGCAAGTCACGAGCAGTGGCCCGGCAGGCGGGTCACGAACGAACGGTCCGGCAGGCGGGTCACGAACGAACGGTCCGGCAGGCGGGTCACGAGCGGCGGCCCGGCAGGCAGGTCACGAGCGGTGGCCCGGCAGGCGGGTCACGAATGAACGGTCCGGCAGGCGGGTCACGAATGAACGGTCCGGCAGGCGGGCCACGAACGAACGGTCCGGCAGGCGGGCCACGAGCAAACGGCCCGGTAGGCGGGTCACGACCGACGGTCTGGGAGGCGGGCCACGAGCGAACGGCCCGGCAGGCGGGTCACGAACAAACGGTCCGGCAGGCGGGTCACGATCGACGGTCCGGCAGGCGGGCCACGAGCGAACGGCCCGGCAGGCGTGTCACGACCGACGGTCCGGCAGGCGGGCCACGGGCGAACGGCCCGGCAGGCGGGTCACGACCGACGGTCCGGCAGGCCACGAGCGAATGGCCCGGCAGGCGGGTCACGAGCGGTGGTCCGGCAGGCGGGTCACGAGCGAACGGTCTGGCAGACGGGGCACGACCGACGGTCCTGCAGGCGGGTCACGACCGACGGTCCGGCAGGCCACGAGCGAACGGCCCGGCAGGCAGGTCACGAGCGGTGGTCCGCCAGGCGGGTCACGAGCGGTGGTCCGGCAGGCAGGTCACGAGCGGTGGTCCGCCAGGCGGGTCACGAGCGGTGGTCCGGCAGGCAGGTCACGAGCGGTGGTCCGCCAGGCGGGTCACGAGCGGCGGCCCGGCAGGCAGGTCACGAGCGGTGGTCCGCCAGGCGGGTCACGAGCGGTGGTCCGGCAGGCGGGTCACGAGCGAACGGTCTGGCAGGCGGGTCACGAGCGGTGGCCCGGCAGGCGGGTCACGAGCGAACGGTCTGGCAGGCGGGTCACGACCGACGGTCCGGCAGGCGGGTCACGAGCGAACGGTCTGGCAGGCGGGGCACGACCAACGGTTCTGCAGGCGGGTCACGACCGACGGTTCGGCAGGCAGGCCACGAGCGAACGGCCCGGCAGGCGGGTCACGAGCGGACGGTCTGGCAGGCGGGCCACGAGCGGACGGCCCGGCAGGTGGGTCACGAGCGGACGGCCCGGCAGACGGGTCACGAGCGGTGGTCCGACAGGCGGGTCACGAGCGGTGACCCGGCAGGCGGGTCACGAGCGGGCGGTCTGGCAGGCGGGCCACGACCGACGGTCCAGCAGGCGGATCACGACCGACGGTCCGGCAGGCGGGCCACGAGCAGGCGGCCGCCAGGCCGCCTGCTCAGCGAGCGTGATTACCACCAGACGGCTAGCTGTCATGATCATGCCGAGCTGCTGGTGGGAGTAAACTCTCGTTTTTGGAGAGTCTTTGGAGAGTTTAAAGCTCTGTATGCCGTCGCTGGTAAATGCTGTCCATTTCCGGCCCTGCTTTTTCATCAGCGGCAGCTCAGGAGAAAATCGTTCGCTTCGCTTTGGTGAGAGATTCGCCCACTTAAACTCCGGAACTTGCGTATTTCCCTCAGCTTCGGACGGATGCGATCGTTATCGAAGACGTCGTGCAGTTTTTTGTTCTTGAATGTACATAGAACTGAATTTTCGCTCTGCACACGGCGCGCTGCTGAAAAGTCGGTTTTGGTGGCCTTGTTCGAGAAGCATTTATTTATCCACTGAATTATACTGGCCGCCATGTCCTCCCCGTTCGTGCGCTTCCCGAGCCGTTTAAGGTGGAAGGTCAGGTCTGATGATAGGCTGTGGCACTCCAGCTCCTCAGTCTGATCTTCCATGTCTCGAACGTGCTGCTGGTATTCTTTCAGCTTGGCTTGGAGCTCACCGACGAGCTGATCCCGGCTAAAAATATCAGCCTCCAGCTCTCAAGCCTTCCCTCATGGGCGGAAAGTATGCCGTCAAGTTTTCCGCTCGCACTCTCAATTGACGAAACGACCATTTCTCATTTTGTCCGGTACGTCTCCTTCTCCGGTACTCACAGCTTCCGTGGGTTTCGGGGACACCACTCGTTTTCTTTTTCCGCCGCCCTGATCTCGCTCACAGTACGCTACCTTTTCTTGCCTGTGAAGGTGCTAAACTCCGCCTCCTCCTCATCGTCGGCTGTAAACGCCGACCACGAGGCAAACACCACATACACTTCGCAGTTCTGGGCTCCTATCGACACCGCCACAATTCAACCCGATCAGTAGTAGGATCAGGGGGGGGGGGGGGGACGGGTACGACGTCTCCCCGCGCAAAATGAGCTCGGGGAATTGGCATTGCAATCTAAGGCCTGCACTATGTTTCATTCTCGTAATCAATTAAGTGATTGTGGTCACTTAATCACTAAGGTTTCCAATCAAATCGTTCGGTTCTCCACCGCACGAGGAGGGTCGCTCCCTACGTCTGTGTGAGAGGGGGGGGGGACATACCCCTTGCGCATACACGAAAAACCACACACATGAAGAAATCCAATAAAGATCGACGTGTATGTGAATCAATGCTATACAAACAAATGCGTGCGACAGGTTGTGTTAAGAATATCTATTCTTGCAGCGTCTTGCGTTTCTTTCAGAGTCGGCCGACATTAGCCATCGCCTGCATCTATCTGAACGTTAGGTTAATCTTTACCCGGTCAGCATTAATTTTGCTTCGGTAAGTGTGCAGTTTTGTGTGTTTTATTCTAAGACTTTTTTGGATTAATATCTGCCTTCATCACCAATGATTGCGTCTTCGAAATCGAACCCCAAGATGACAGCTTGACATCCAACAACATCAGCAAACATCAGCATCTAGCAAACCTTAAGCTCCTGATATCTGATAAAAGCGCTCTTTGATCGCAGATCACTGTCTAACAGCAACAGCACAGCGGTAAAATAGACGAATCATTGTTTACGCTTTGTTTTTGCACAATACGCCGTCTGCTTTGTGTTCGCAAACCTTTCTACAGATGCATTTGTTAGTATTGCACAGCGCAATACTCTGGCCTGAAAGCAACTTGTTTTACTTCTTTGTGCAGCTCGCGAGCCTTCAACAAAGAGCGGACCAATCTACAGTTTGATTTATGTTCTATTGTATTTCTGACCTAGACGGCTTCCCTGAAGCCGGACAGTGGTGGCACAGCAGAGCCTGTCAGCGGCTCACCCAACGGCTTCTGCTGAAACACAACCGCTCGATGACCTTTTGGCCGACGCAGCCCAAAAGGCACCCGAGTACTCCGTATTCTAGAGCTTACCTGACCGCTGTGAGCAGACCAGAAAAATATTTCCTACTGAACGGTGTTGGAAGGTCGCCGTTATGTATGGTTTCATTTGGGTGAAGCAAATCACCTTGCGGTCTGCGTCCAGCCTGAGCGTTGCTGTTTAGGGTAGTCCTGCCCACACAGGTTCTTACTTATGCATTGGACATTTATCGTGATGCTCCGGTGGAGAACAAGCCAGCGTGCAGGAAGCATCGAAGTGTTGCTTTCTCAGACTAGCTCTTGTGCAAGGGGTAACCCGTGGCACGGTGGAAAAGTTCAGGCAAATGGAGAGATCAACCATTGGTAAAATAAAATTTATCGCCAGGAAAATACCAAAGGTGTTTTCAGCTTGTCAAACATTCTCGACCTGAGTCTTTCCTGGAAAAGGTGAATTTATTTGTGGTGCACCTGCGCATGTTAATAACAATCCCGCAAATATCTTGGTTGCTTACCGCTAACATCAGATTTCTTCAAAGACTGTAAAAACTAAGCAACAGTTGTGATTATGATGCAAATGACAAGTGCTGACAGTGGACTGTGGCTGTCTGTTTCCTCTCCTGGTTCCTCCACTGAAGGGCAAAGAGTGGTTCACTCCGCGCCAGATGTTTCCGTCGGACCTGGGTCGATGTCACCTTTTCATGTCTACCTGAAACTGACCAGCCAACTACCACAAAAGACACTTGCTAAAAGGAATATGTGCGACCAAGCTGCGGCAAAACTAAAGCGAGGCGCGCATCATTGAAAGCATCTAACAAACTCTCACTGCTGCATAATGCATTGCCTGGAGCCGAGTTGCACCGGACGCTGGCGCGGGCGTACGCGGGACGTCGCGAGGTGTCCCTCGGCCGGCCCACCGACCAACGGACAACCAAAGAACAGACAAACGCACTGGTGTTGGCAGACCGCCTGCATAACGCGCCGGAAATCGGCAGTATGGCTACGGATCACATATGTTGACTGGGGACGAGTAAAGGATGATTGTTAACAAAACAGCTTTTCGCTCCCATAAAAAGCGAGCTATTGCTATGCACATCTTTCCTTTTAACAGATAATTTGTGGACAAAAACAACGTCGTTATCAATGATGCACTAACACGACCTCGCATTCCATAACATCCGTGATAAGCCCAAAACTTCGTGGAATCCTTGTGGGGGTAATATAACAATGCTGAGAGGTAGTTACAAAGATACCAGAGGAATCCCTAGAGTATGCTGAAACACTTAATGCACATGCTAAAAACAACTTGTCCGTATGCCCTTAAAGATTGCTTAATGAGGTCGATTTGTTTTGGATTCATTACGCGCCATTCACGCGTCCGTCTAATGTTTGCTTCGTGAAGACTAGGAAAATATTGCTTCATGGCATGCATTTCATCAAATCCTCAGCCTTACAGCGGGGGCGAACTGCAGGCGATGAGCGTGGCTGGCTGCTGCACCAGCTGCAACTACTGGTGGGCTGCAACCGCAGACATCGGCTGGTCAACCGATGTCTGCACCCATGATAAGTTAGTGCACGCTGCAAGGCATCCGCCCCGATTGATCCAGCATCAGCGGCGGTTGTGAATTATGGACGCCGTTTCCTTGTCGTACTTTTCTATTCTCGTCTCTCTGAGGACCGATGATGACGTTTGCCCCAAATTCGCTTTTCTTTCTTCTCATTTTTCAAACTGCCAGACTCCACCCGGAAATTAACGCGTCGGTCACCAATGCTCGAAGCTGTGAACTGTACTGATCTATACCAACAGTCATAATATCCTCTATACAGGCAGCTCCGATCCGAGGGCTTTGTTGAAACATTTTACAAATCAGAACTCAGAAGCACCTAACTGAAGTTGCTCAGTCACCGCAAGAGCAAAGTAGGACATGTGGCGGTGATTACCGAGCTCATCGCATTTGTCTGACGCAATGCACTTCGTTCACTCATTGATTAATTTGGTTAATATATCAAGTAATATTTGTCATTAGCTTGCTTGGTTTGGGTATTGTTTATATTGTTCTTCTGGTTTCGTGTTGAATGAGTAAAACATATTGATTGTTCATACACAACGTTAAGCCTGTTGGATTTAGTATCAAATTCATTTGGTCGCTGGCCGACTGGGTCTGCAGTGGATGACAGGTAGCATCCATTGCTGCATCTACAGCAGGTGACAGCTAGCATCCATTATTAAATATATAGCGGATGACAGCTAGCATCCATTGCGGACCGAAATGGCGATGGTTGGCGGTTTTTGAACTGGTAGTTGAAGGGCCGGAAACTTTTTTTGCTCACCACGTGTTTTCCAGAGAAGTAATCAGAAATAATGTTCCAAAGTCTTCGCTGTGCCACAGCGCACCAGGAATATCCGCAGTCCATTTGGGAAAAGACTAGGAAAACATCTGTAGGCGACAGCGTTGTTTGTTCCCCATCATTGACAAGCAAAAGTAAAGCCGGCCGAGAGGCTGGTGGTCCGTCATAACTGGAATCAAAGGATTTTATACCATCTGGCGAGAAGAGCCCAAAAGTGGTCATATCACTACGGATGATGCGCGGGTGGGAATCAGCCTGCTCATGTGGTGTTCACGCTCAGCATGGGGAAGTTTTGGAAGCGTTGTCTGCGTTATCTTCTGTTACTATTGCATGCACACTGACGTGATAGCTAGAAAATCCACCTTGTGGAAGCTCCACCTTGTGAAAGAAAAAAAGAATCTAGCTTGATATCTGTGGGCAAATTTTACCGTTTGAGGGATATGCAATTCAATACTTAAAAGCATCTTTCTCACCGCTTGACAAGGCCTTTCTTACTCTGTGCTCCCTATTGCACTATGGGCCGGACTGCCTTCAAAAGCGGGATGAATTTAAACAAACAAGCCCATCAGAATGAAACCCAGTCGGTGCAGACATGCGGCGATTTGAATGGAGAGTTGTGAACAAACCATTGTAGTTAGATATGGAGAGGAAAAGGAAAGGAAAGGCACGTAGGAAAGCTGTTGTACTTATTCTAATGCACATTTCTGCTCCGAAAGCAAGCCATTCAACTGCCAAGTTTCTTTAGAAAAGTTATGTGCAGACAATACAATAGTTGTGGTGATCAAACAGTTTTAATTCTTTAAACCTCGATGAAATAGGTTTTTAAATCTCGAGATTGATATGGTCGTAGAAAGCTTTTAAGAAAAATGCGACACTTGAATTCACCACGTTGAAACAACTCTTACATGAGATGAATTCCAAGAACCTTTGCGAGGCACGCTGTTTCAGACCATTGACCTTCAATTGCAACCTTGTGACCTTGACAATGTCAGTTGTATGATATTTGCGATAGAAATAGTGTAGAACCAAATAACGTAGGAATAACTATCCCAACCCACATGTTTTTAGGAGTTATCTTTACTCCCTGAATTAATCCCACTATCAAAGATAAGTTGGCCCACAGTGCATTTAAGTCACTTGTCCAGTCATTAATCTTACCGTACACGTCAATGCAGCAGTCGCTTTCACCCTATTGACCTGACATAACATATCACAGCTCACATGTCAAAGGTGACATTCACCGCTGTTCCAGCGCACTTCTCATCTGATGCAGTTTGATGAGAACATTCCAATACCGTTTTCTATGTGGTTTTAGCTTGCTTCGGCTTGGAGAGTTTAGCGAGAGGCGAAGACTCTGAGAAGCCCTCATTGGGCGAAGGTGAAAACTACCGTGTGGGGGAGATTAACTATTACGCTGTTACTGAGACTGCCAGCTACTTACAACCGAGCTTTAAGGATGCCACCAGGGCGGGGGGGGGGGGGGCATCAATCTGCCGCAGGTCGTATAATGCCACGTGTCATGTCATGTCATGTCATTGGGGCCTTACGACGCACTCAGCTGCTGAGGCAATATGGCGTCGCCTGCCTCTCACCCGGGCAGGAAGGGCGGGTACCGCGGGGAATCGAACCCTGTACCTCTGGTTTCCCAGACGCGCAGTGGTTAACGCAGACGGGTTAACCACTGTAGTGGTTTGGAGCGACGAGTGTAGTGGTTAACGCAGACGCGTTAACCACTGCACTACCGCCCCCCCCCCCCCCCCCATAATGCCGCGCGCGTAACGTGATCTGACAAATTGACTTTTTGCGACCACCACGACTCGAAGCCGGATGGTCTCTCGAATACATGTATGCCATGTGCGGTCGACCTTTCGGTACGGTGCTGCATCTGAAATAACAAATAGCCAATACCGCCATTCGCACACACCAGATAAATGCAAAAAGCATATATACAGGCTCACTGGCAAAGCAGGAGACTGGATTATGACTATTTTTCTCGGTAGACAGGAAAATTTCCCTGCGGTCGGCCGACAGCGCGCTCTCTGAGAGACAGCGTGATAGTCTCGTGCCGGCTCATCCTCACTTGCACTCACGTTCTCTCCGGCTAGCGTTCTCAGATTCTTCCACCTCGGCAGCGCGGCATGCTGGCAGTATCATCTGCCCGACTTGCATGACGGCTTCTGAGTAGATGTCTCATGAGGTAGTGCTGTCGAAACGTCACTTTTTATTTTCATTCTTCAGGTCATATTTCAATCATATGGCGGCGCTGGAACGCGGCGCACCTGCGGATTATCGTACAGCGCGGTGTGAGCTACCAATAGGCTTGCTATTTTGCGCCACGATTTCCATCAGAGTGAATGTTGTATTGTTGAGCTTGCTGGCATCAACGAGTATCACAATATGATGGGTTCATTTTCAGGATTCATTCTCGCATATGTCGCTGTAGCTTAATGAGTTAGGCCGCTTACCTCCCATCCTATCTGTGGTAGGGTGGATGGGTCTGGGTCGCTCCGGCCCGTAGTGGGGTGGGTGGGTCTGAGTCGCTCCGGCCCGTAGTGGGATGGGTGGGTCTGAGTTGCTCCGGTCCGTGGTGGGTAGGGTGGGTCTGGGTCGCTCCGGCCCGTGGTGGGGTGGGTGGGTCTGGGTCGCTCCGGCCCGTGGTGAGGTGGGTGGGTCTGAGTCGCTCCGGCCCGCGGTGGGGTGGGTGGGTCTGAGTCGCTCCGGTCCGTGGTAGGGTGGGTGGGTCTGAGTCTCTCGGCCCGTGGTGAGGTGGGTGTGTCTGAGCCACTCCGGCCCGTGGTGGGGTGGGTGTGTTTGAGTCACTCCGGCACTCACAGTTCGCCCCTGGCTGCGATGGCCTGTGGCCGATGACAGCCACCGCTGAAGGTCATATGAGGTCAAAGGGTAGAGGGGCCGAACAGTGCATTGCAGCACCTTTAACTTCCGCCATAACATTATACCGTTGAAGTTAAACTTCTGATCGGATGGGGGTGTCAGGGTTCGCAATACAAACACTGCTTAGCGTGAACTCGGATCCCAGAGATGTTTCCGCACGAAACGTTTGAACTAAATTGATAAAAAGAATGTTTTTTTCATTTGTAACACAGCATGGACGACTGAGACTTCATAAGACCACTGAAATTATAGCTTCATGGTAACAGGACAGTTATCCGCATTATTTCACTTGCCATCATGCGTTCAGGGTTCGGCGGACCCGAACATGAAAGAGAAAAAAATATACGATACGAAGAACTGATGGTACAAGTACAGCATGACAGAACAACGCACAAAATATTTGCCGGCAGACGACTTTTCCGAGGCTGCCTAAACCGATTTTACTTAAGAGCGCAAGCAAAATATTTCGGCCGGATCTGAGTCGCCCCCCCCCCCTCCCCCACTCTTCTACAGCCGCAAGTTACCTTCACGCCAGAAGTAATGGGGTTGGCATGTTTGAACCGAGCCTGGAGGAACGGTATGTGATTTGACTGAGTCTCGGACCTTGCTGACCCAACATCAAAAGCAGCGATGTTTTCCAACTTCCAACGGCTCCAAGTAAGCAAGCTCGCCGATGGTTGAGCGTAAAATCAAGAGGGCTCGTTCAATCCTTGGGAGGCCTCAGTTGGCATAAGATATAAACTACCCTAATGACTGTTTGGTTGGTTCGCTTACGAAACAAGCTGATCGACGGCACAGCAAAGAGAAGAACAAAATCAAGACCTCACCCACTTAATGCACTCTTGCCCAGATATGATATTTGGCTTTGAACGGGTTAGATGGAATTGACTGACCTTGCTTTTCTTCATCAACTGAGGTGCAATAGATGGATTGGCATGTCCTTTTCTAAACGAGAGTGGAAAAGTGCGTGGTTTTGAACCGTAAATGCTTAAGACAAATGTAACTACTTATGATATATTAGGATCACTGACGACGCACGCATCGACCTAAATGTTACAGAAGTAGGACTTGAGTTCTACACGCTTTAAGTGATATCTCTGCTTCCTTTTTAGCATGCATAGTTCTGAACATGAACCAGACGCTGATTCAGCAGTGTCCACGAGCTGAAATGCACAGGACTGGCCGTCGGCGCATGCATGAGCTCACCATGGCACCGCGTCTCACGACCAGCAGGCGTGGTAGGTTATCAAGCTCGCATTTTTAAAGTAATTTTCCCCGACACGATACCTGACTGGAAATGCGCGATAGCTGCTCCGAGCCACCAGGTGCCCGCGCAATCCGATCGACCTGTCGCGGCTTATCCTCCCGAGATAAAGGCGTGAAGTGTGCCACCAAACCGTCCGAAAACTCACCGCACTAACGTCGACCATTTCTCCACGGTTCCGGAAAATTGTCCTCGGGAAAACGACATCGTACCCTGCGACGGCGAGAGAGGCACAATCTGCATGCGAACTGGCCGTGTTCGGCCAACCATCAGTTGATTGGGTGTTGGGGTCAGTTTATCTTGCATTAGCGGACTTTTGATAGTTATCCGGCCGGGACGTGCCCACTTTGGCCGTCGTACCCAGCTGCTGCGCCTGAAACAGGTGTTCGAGAGCTAGACAAGCGCGGACCATTACCCTGGTGAGTGGAATGCAAAGCCGGACTCGCTGGCAAGGCGTGGACCACACGGACCCTCGCACCATGGCGATAAGATATACATCGGCGGCTCTAATGGTGCACTTATGGCACTCCCGCCTGAAGAATCACCACGCCTCTGACAGAAAGGGATTCATGCATTTCGGCACACCATTTTTTCAGCTCACTTTAAACTTTCAACAGCTTACTTGAAAAGAAAAAGTGAAAGACCTTTATGTGATTGTGATATGAAAATTGATTATGTGATTAAAAATTGTGATATGAAAACCACACTTGTGAAAGATAGCTCCGAGCTGCCTATTCCTTCGTTACTGATCACGTTCTATTCCTGAGTGATCTGCAAGTCGAGGCAGGAGTAGCCACCAGCGAGCGTTGCGAGTCAGCCACGGCTATCTGCTTGATGGCGGCAGTGACACCGCGTGATGGTCAAAGGACGCAAGAAGAGATTCACCCAAATAATAGCGAATTTAGTACAATGGAGGATGGCTGGCGCACTTGCCGCGTGCTGAAAAAAGACTGCAGTGCTTTCTACGCATTTGTGATCATGCAACACTTTCCGACCGTGGAATTAGCTTCGTTATTTAATACGTAAAAAAGAGGTGGACAACATTCGTGCTAAAGATCACAAACACATCTGCACAGCGTAAACAGCACTTCATGTTGCCAAAGTGCCGCCTTAATAACGGTCGGACCTAATCACGCAACGCCAAGTCATGCATACATCGTTGGTGTTCGCCCAATTTTGGGTGCAGAATTTTGCAGGTGAAAATTGTGCAGCTGCGTTTGCAAGGTATGCAATCATTGTGTGATTCCGTGAGGGTAGGTTTAGAATATATACTGCGAAAATGGCGTTGGTAAAGCTATCGGAATCGTGCGTGAATCAAAACGCATTGAACGACTGTATGTCACATATTTGGTACGTCACTCATGTCGACCCCGTCAAACCCAGACTTGTGCCCGCATGTCTCCGGAACCCACAGTTATTGATTCACAACGTACAGAGTAAAGTTAAAAGTTGACATCTTCCTCGAACAAGGAACTATAACGCATACAAAACGAAGTTCTTTCCATCGCCGCCGCAGGTGCTATTGATCACATCCGCGCCAAAAGCGTGTCGGAATATAGCAAATTGTTTGAACTAAGCATATGCATGCCCGCTCTATCATGGGAATAGTATATCAAGGCCATTCCTCCTCAATAAGTACATGGCATGCATGCACACAGCACCATATAAGGCGACGCGTGACAATCTGGTTCGGCGTCAAGTGGGTTTGTAGCTAGCGTGACGAATTCAGTTTTAAATCTTTTGAGATCGAAAGAATTGGATTCCTCTTCGAAACGGTCATTGAGTTGAGCTCGTGAACTGCTACAAAAAATTCCTTGGCCATTCAATACTTGTTTTTGTCAGAGGTTTGCTCTTTACGCTGCGGTAATGTTGCAATATTTTTTATTTGGCATGACTCTTTGGCAGTCAGACGTATTGCTGGCACTTTCCAGGATAACGGCGATTTAGTGAATAGCGTTGTGACCGAAGAAATGGGCGACAGGAACAATGAACGATTTCGCGGCATAGATGTACAGTAACGGCCTACTACCTGCGATTTGCTCAAATCATATTCCCAACAACTAGACGTCTGCTGGCTTCATCCATTCATTCTTGCTGCAGCAACACAGCCGTAAGCCTACTGGTCTACAACCTACAACCTACAACCATCTGCAACCAGCTGTGATTTGATACCTATGATGGAATAAGCCATCGTCTTGTGGTCCACAATACCTTTCTTCCGCCTCTGGCCTCTCTATTTAATTCCTGGGTCAAAGTCATCGTGTCTTTGCCAGGCCTCGGAGGGATGCAAGGACCGGCGAAAAATGCGGACAAGACCTCCCAACAAAGTTTGTTGACCGAGCAAACGCACAGTCTTCAGCTGGTGGCTGTGGTTCATGAGTATTCAGTGTCGTCGATACTTTCACTTGTCACTGCCACAGCTTTTGCACGTGGCATGATCTGTGAAAGTCAGCTTTTCGTGCCGAATAAACACAAACCTGTCAGTTTCCATCAGGTTCTTCAGCTTTCTTCCAATATCTCTTGTAGATCACACGGCAGCCTCTTTCTAAACCACTGGGGTTACAGTTGAGCTCATGTGCAGCTTCGCTTGATAGCTGCGAAGCTTTCCCAGGCCACTGAACAGGGCCAGATGCTTCTCAGCCATGGTTATTGGTATGACTGATTTCACCCGAGAACTTAGAGGTAGCAATCCCAACTGAACGTTTGTGTCCTTGTCGAACAGCGTCACGTGATCACAAATGATCGCTTGAAATGTGTCTAACAGGGGCCTCTATGTCGACGAGGCGCCTCGAGTCGGTCATAGGGAAATTTGGTTAACAGGGACAGGGACGGGACCTCCGAATGGCAGAGGGCCTCTCCATTGGCCATGGCCCTCTGACAATCAAAGGAAACGCGAAAGCTTATACTTATTATCCACATTGAGGCAGTGAAAGGGTGCTGAGCCAGTCAGGGGTCCCAGTACCCAACTGTGGGCTCCCCAGCCCAGCTCCAGCATTGGCCCGCTAAGCCAAAGTGGAGTCGATGTGCCAATTATTGGACCTCCTGCGGCGGTCAGTGATGTTGTTACGTAATTGAGAGTTCCTGCATCGATCCCGAATCAGCTGCGGTCAGCTCGGATCAGAAAAACTTTCGCATCATGGAGGAGACCAATGTAATATAATGCATCCCTCTAAGGGTTTCCGGATCGGCCAGGAGATCCCGTCCGTGTCGCCAGAATGGCAGCCGGATGTGGATCGATGGATCGGAAAAGCCCTTCAGCCCTTGACCGGGGACAACAATGTGCCCCCTAGTGCTCTTCTCAAGGGGCTCCCTTTCCCGGAAAGAAATAAGGGTCTCATTAGTGTTGAATGGACTGGGACGAAATGACTTGAAAACGGACGAGACCATCCCATGTTGGCCTAACAATGTTTATTCTTTTACAGAATCAACTTGTGAAACAAGTTATCAAAAGCTTTGAGCCTGCGCGCCCGCAAGCTCCGAAGCAAGGGCAGCGATGGCCTGAGTTGCAGTTTCCGGTAAAACCGAGAGGCGTTGGCCACCGCAAGAAACATCACGCGGCGCGTGCCTTGAGTGCGAGAGCGGCCGTCGTGGAATAATGCTACCTAATCTCATTAAGAAATGATTAATACCGCTCAAAGATTAGGGTGTGCATATCCCTCTCTGCAACTTTTAACTTTCCATGTAGACAGATTAACACCTAAAGCAACACGAAAAATAGAGATTCTACATTTACTCTTCCAGTTCTACCACCAGGCTCCAGCACGACTTCGCTGTACTGTAAAGGTCAATCCATTAAATTAATTAATCTAAAAATTGCAAAGGAGGAATATGCGTGTGGCTGCCTTGTAAATGTACCGTTTGATGTCCTAAAACGTTTAAAGGTACTGGTTTTAGATGCGCCACAATTTTCGTCTACCCGTTTGCCACGGCTAAGCATTAGCCATAAGAACAACGCTGCGCGGCATATGGAGACTGCAACGCCTGGCATCACGTTTTTGTTGCGAAGATTTTTGAACGCGTATGCTCCTAACTACGTTACACAGATTGTATCACTCATCAATTCTGGCTGAAGCTTGAACGTTTCCAGGCAAACAAGGCTTGGCCATGCTAATATCAGTTGTTGACACATTTCGATCTGCATTTGCGATGACATTGATATCTCGATACAGCCCAGATAAATATTTTTACAAAATGTCTGTCTTCTATCGGTTAAAAAAGAGTCCCTGGGCTATTGTTACACGAAAAGCTCCGGTGATTTGTTTCCTGCAGTCGTTTGAGGCATGATTTCTTCAGTTAACACGCGCTCGGGTGGGGTCAAATTGACCCCTGAAGGTTTTTCCGGAACGATTTCCGAACGGCGCGGCGTAGCTATGCCAAATTTTGCATAGCTGTAGAAAATTGAATATGCAGATCGTTTGGCATCAACAATTTAAAGTTACCTTGTTAGGTCACTGACCTATAGCAGGTCAAAGTCAGGCCATGGTTTTAGCAAAGTCAATTTCTAGGGAATCGTTTAATCTGCTGCGACAGCGAAGTGTTAGACGAAGCCATACATCTCTGAGATGCTTTCTTAGGCAACACAACAGTTTAACGAGCAAATTACATTGACTTAAGGTTAGGTATGCAGGTCAGACCAAGGTCAAAACCAACCTGTTTTATTACTCTAGGACTCGCTGTATGGAGTAATTTCTGGTGCTCATTTCGAATTTATCGATAGCAGGAATCGCACTATATATCTTCCATGGACTTCTTAAAGGTCAGAATAGGTCGTTGACCTAAAATGAACCGAGTCAACGTTTTGTTTTTTGGAACATACGGCCTAGCGCCTATTTAAATACAAAACTTGGAGCAGCTTATATGCTTTTTGTCACCATGACTTTCAAGAGGTCAAAGAAGATTACTGTCCTTAAATGAGCATGTGACCTTTTGCTTAGAAGCGTTTATCTAGGTTCTATGGGCACTTTGGAGACCAACCTGGAATTCGACCTTGTTTGACTTTATTTGACCCGAAGGTCATAACCTAGGTACCTGAAACTTTGACCTAAGTGAGTTTACGTACAGGTCAACACACTTTGTAAACTTGGTGTCTAACTCTCTTAGTTTCCGAGATCTCAGGAGTCAAATTGACCTCCCACCCACCCGAGCAAAGAGTATCCAGCCGGCCACCCGGGCGCGTGTTAATTGACTATAAAATTCAGGCAGAATTGATCTCGCGGTAGCTTAGTTATACAGAGTAACAATGAAATTTCTACCCTCTAGTTATAGGGGGTTAAAGTGAAAAATATCGAAAAAGCGTACCCTCATTAACAACTGGGTCATGCTCGGCGATTTCCTTTTTTGGGGAGGAGAGAGACTTTCACTATCATGCAACCCCTTAGCAGCCTTGCGCCGCTCCCCTGCACAGGCTCTGGCTGTGCGCCTGGTTTGGGTATAAGGGGGAGACATGTCTGTCTCTGGCACCCACAACCTTTGTTCCGCTTTTGACTTCTGATGGACCCATCTCAGATCTGTTAAGAGTTTATAGCCAGATAAGAAACGTCATGTAAGTTAAGGCCTGCAAATGACCCACCTCCGATCAGGAAAGCCCCATCGTAGACTCAGAAAGTGCCCGTTTTTTATTTTACGACCGAATAGATAGGAAGCCTCACTGAAATATAGGGGCCAATTGGTTTGGGGACCCTTCGTCAAGTTTTTGTCCCCCCATCTCAAATTCGGATAGGCCGCCATTGTTGTGTTCACTAAAATATCGTAGACTTAGAGGGGATCTGATAGAGATATTCAAAATTATGAATGGGACATGCAAGGAACATCTACAGGGAGCACTGGGAATTAGGCCGATACTTAGAGGAAGCCAGTTTCAATTACCAAAAGGTAGAACCAGAACTTTGAAGCGGCAGATGTCATTAGTCAAAGAGTAGTGAATCATTGAAACAAACTGGCATGTCAAACAAAGTTGTAGGAAGTCCCTTCCTAGCAACATGCAAAAATCGTTTGGATAAGTTCTATGGGTCCTGGTATCACATTTATAGCTAAATTCAAGCAAGTCAGATAGTAAGATAAATGTCAAGGATGGGTGCGAAGCCTGGCGTAGGCCAACCTCGATGGGCCCTGGTGGCTCTTTGCCTGATATATATATATATATATATATATATATATATATATATATATAGAGAGAGAGAGAGAGAGAGAGAGAGAGAGAGAGAGAGAGAGAGAGAGAGAGAGAGAGAGAGAGAGAGAGAGAGAGAGAGAGAGAGAGAGGGAGAGAGAGAGAGAGAGAGAGAGAGAGAGAGAGAGAGAGAGAGAGAGAGAGAGAGAGAGAGAGAGAGAGAGAGGAGAGAGAGAGAGAGAGAGAGAGAGAGAGAGAGAGAGAGAGAGAGAGAGAGAGAGAGAGAGAGAGAGAGAGAGAGAGAGAGATGTGTATATATATGTATATATATATATATATATATATATATATATATATATATATGTCTACTTGCGCTCCCGCTTTACTGTCCATCGGTGCCAAATCTCACATCATCGCAAGCAAAGCGAACATCGAAGCTCGGATGATCCCCCAGCGTCGAGAGGTCCTCTTTCCCCGGAGCGTGCCGCCGACCGTCTCCCGCAGGACCCCCGGCCGCCACCGCCGTGAGGTACGGCGTCAGTGACCGGGCCGCCTGTCCCCCGCACGGCGGCCGGGTGGTGCCGGTGCCGCCCGGCGGAACGGACGACCGGCCGTCGCCGTCCGTCGGCCGTCGGCCGGTCCGCACCGTCAGGAGAACGTCGCCATGCATGATTCACCGTCCGCACGCCCGGCGGCACGCGACTGGCCGCTTTGGGCCGCCGCCGCCGGCCCTCAGGCGGCCGCCCGCACCTGAAAGGAGCTCCGGCGGACCCAACTGGGGAAGAGTGTGGCGGTGATCAGTGACCAACGGTCAGAGAGACACAGTCGCAGTCTTTTTTAGTCGGCTTTGGTGTGGCTGGGTTTACTGCATGCTGTATTAGAGGCTTTGATTGACGTGAGTAGCTTGGCGTGATAAGCTGAATCACTGCCGCTGTACCCTGTTGTAAAAATAAATAATTCGTTCAGTCAACACTTCTCCACCAGCGGTGTGTGGGTATTCCCAGCAGCGTGTTCCCAAGAACTATAGTAGCTCTACATCTAAATGACTCTTTAGTAGCATTATAGGTTCATCAGCTCACCTTATGCCTACCAACCGTCAAAACCTGTCATGAAAACTACGCTGCACATGCATATCGTCTTGAGTCGCTCGGAAGAGACTGCAATGTGTGGGGTTGTCGCACACATTGTCTTAATATGCGGGACACACGTCTTAACATGGGGATAGACGCTCGGTATGCATATGCTCCAGCGCTTTGGTTCTGCAAGCTTGTTGAGCCCTGCGTGCATACGGACAGTGATGATCCACGTGATTTGGAAGCTGACGTACTGACGTAGGCCTGAACCCCAGCATGCTGGAGACTGATGCACAGCCCCAGACATGTGCTGAAAGTGTCTGTCGCTCAGGTGAGTCGGCACGGATCGGAGAGCCGTGTAGTCAGTCGGGAAATGAACGATTAAAAAATCTGTCATGGAGACAGCGGGATGCGGGACATAGCTTTGTGTATCACTGCCGTAACATATGACCATGATATTTGTGTCAGTCTCCAGAGAAGGATCTGGAATGTCACGGTCACGACCGTTTGGTCCAACCACATGCTACCAAACGACTTACACGCTCGGGAGCGTTCGCGTGACAACGTTTTGATCCTTACCAAGCTAAAGCAGTTGCCCCAGTGCGTGATCCAGGCGTCAAGGCCTATGACATGTGCTAATTGGCTGGCGGGGAATGAAACATACAAAGACAAACTTGGTATCGCTGGGGAACTAGCCCCCCTAAGATGTGTTTCGGCCTGGCACGGAGCCGGGTTCCACAAGGGCTCGTCAAAAACATTGTTAAAAGCAAAATGTGTATGCGCGTTTTTTCTAGCTTGAGTTTGACCTTAGTCTGACCTTCATTCCTCACCCAAGGTCAATGGGAGGAGTCGTAATCCTAAATCTACTTGTCTAAGTCTCCTAAAAATCGCATCTGACCTAACGATCAGTGAAAATTCACACAAGGTGGAATGCTTTAACGTCTGTTGATGTATCAGTTAACGGATTCGCCGTTATGCTAGAGTACTCCGCGGATTAGATCAATCCAGGGATTGCGGATAAATCCGCGGGCTGAAGTGAGCCTCCTCGGAAGTTTCCAACAGGACATAATGAGGACCGGACCGGATGTTCGAACTTGCCTGCGCACACGAATTAAACGGACTGAAAACCAACCGAATGGAATTATTACTAAATAGTCTTTCAAACGTTCAAGGAGGACAGCAACTCGGAAAACAAAGAGGCTTAATAGAATATAACTCAGCCACATATTCCACAAACCAATTTTATGATGAACAGATCACATTGGGAACTTGATATGAATGAGTGGCGCTCATATGTGCTACTATGAAGAATTCGAGCTCTCATTTCTTCCCAGGTCTATGCAATATGTAATGACGCAAAACCCTATTTTGTCATAACATAGCTTTGATTCCTCCTAAACTTATCAGAAATTCCATTTAACCACACTTGGTGGCACTGAAATTCAGAGTTAAGTTTAACACCAGCTTTAAATTGTGCATGCTGCTTTAACTGATCCAATATCAGGTGCCTACCAGAACAAAGGTTATCGCATCCTCACAATTATTTGTTTCTTCACTCCCCTCCACAATTAATGTATATCAAAGAATGAACATGCTATCATCTACAACCGTGGACTAAAGGTAGCTTTCTCACCAAAGGTGAGTTAGGCACTCTTTGGATCCAGGAAGCAACCTCGGGATTGGGTAGGTACTTGTTGACTTGTGTCCTATTTATTTTACTCCCACTCGCACAAACCAAGCATAACTTGGACGCCAATAATGCTTTTGCATGCCTTTAATTATTTAGAAGGTCAAACGCACTTTACACAGAGTCCAAAAATTAACGCGAATAACGATGCCACCCACGTCCGTCCATTCATGTTTCAGATGAAGATTTGGTAACATTTTGAGCAGCTTGTGCGATCACATATCCCTCTGCAAGTGGCTAGTATGTTTATGAGACGTCAAAGCGCCAGCGGTCACGACGGATGTCGGATGATGGGCGACAAGTACAGAACTGTCACACCACGTTTTGTGAATATGGCAGGATTCTGTATTTGTGTCTAAGGTGCTCACGGTGCGAAAGAGACGTTACATTCTGACTCAAATGCGGCGCAATCTAAAGAAGCATTCGTGGTAAGTCTCTTAGCGCGTTGAAAGCGAAACAACAGATGCGGAGCTACATACTATAGTTCTATGGGAACTCCTTTTGGCTACATAAATGTCATTTCATGCAGCTGTGTGATGCATGATTACAAATAGAGTGCGCTTTCCTTTTTTCATTATAAGCGAAAATGGGAGGTTTGGTAGCATCTGACATTTTAGCGTAAGAATTAAAGAATAATGCAACTGCTTCATTTCCCTCAATGAAAGAGTAGGTACCGCGGGCAGTGGATTATAATGCTAGCGATGTCAATAATCTAACAGGAAGTAATGGTCGCAGAAGAGATTTTCCAACAGTTGGTGTGTCCGAGAACGGACACACACCTGAGTATCCTGCGAAGTGAGATAGTCGTTCCAGCTATTCAAAAGGCGCACTAGATGACCGCCGCTCCACGCTTGTGCACTGGGTGCCCCCGAAGCTGCCAGGCGGTTTGTGTAGGCATGCTGCACATAACCTTGAGTCTGAAAATGTTAGATAGTGTGCTCATGTCTTTATGCTATTGAAGCCAGAAGCGACTTTGCAACCAGGAATGATATGCGAACTAGGAAGAATGTAACTTCTTATATTCTTCAGCCCAGGACATAATTCGTTTTAGAATCTTGCCTATCTTGCACAACACTTGTTGAAAGCCTATTGACGGCCGTAATATTTGTAAATCAGGCTCACGGACGCCAGATATGAGCGACTCCATAATTGTATTTTCTTGGCTTTGAAACCCATATTGTCAATGAAATTACAAGATTTGAATGACGTTATTATCGCATCATGCATGCCCCCTGTAACCTTGAAATGGTCTGCATGAAATATTCTGCACATCTTTTCGGGCGTATGGCTTAGAAACAAGAGGATATTAGGTCTTAAGAGCGGTAGGGCTGTGAACTGCACCGAATGTGATTATTTCAGTTCAATCAATATGATTATTTCAGTTCAAAACCCCATTCAAATGCGCAACACACCCTTTAAGTACTTTAGCACTCAATAGCTTATGACAGCTCATTGCACATTTCTCTCTAATGGGAATCGACAAATTCCTGACATTCAAGGTACTCAGATGAACCAAATTTGCTGTTCAATTTTCCAAAAGTCATTCATGTGGAAGCGGCTTGGCACGCATTCATGTGATTTGTCTGGCAAGGCGAACCGGATCGAACTGGATTGACAATCTGAGCAAAGCGGATTGGCGGGCGGATTGGACCTAGGATAGCCTGACTGAACTGGGCCGGATCCTAAAAATCAAATCTGCAAAGTGCCCTGGGGGATACAATTTTCGATTACACATCATCAGACCTTGCCTTGTCAGCCCTTCGCGTCGTTCTCGCCAGATGCCGCCTTACAACCGTCAGCAATAACACTCACGGCTTCCACACCTCTGGCACTCTTCCTAAGGTATGCCGCCTCGCCGCTGCAGAAGCGATCAGCCCATGAGCCCGTTTCACCATGTTGAGGTACGGTCGGACCGCGATAGGCGAATGCGGCGCTGGCCGCGTCGCCGCGCGCACGTGTGTGGGTGCGGGGGGGGGGGAGGCGGCGCGGGCGGCCGCCTCAAAGACAGGCGGTCGGCCGGCCGGGCGGCAGTCGGCACCATGCAGTGGACGTCGCCGCTCCCCGTCTGCGTCACGCTGGTGGCCCTCGTGTGGACGCTGCAGGAGACGGAGGCGCGGCCCTACAGGTGGGCTCAGCTCGCGTGTCGTGGCACCACCCGGCGGGCCTACGCATCCCACGGCGGTTTGTTGCGCCGCGTCTTCGTAAAGCTTGCTTGATCGTGTCGTATGGAGCTCGATCGTATAGAGCTCGATCGTATGGAGCTCGATCGTTTCGCCTGGAATCTTGCGGCATCGGTGAATACCGTGACGGAGCGGGATACACGCTTCGGCTGTCCTGCTACGAAAATGGATTCGCGGATTTGGCCCAGTTTTGCTTTAAGCCAGTTTAATCGTTCGAGGATTCGGGGGTACTAGGTGCCCCAGACGTTTCGCTGGCCAACGTTTTTACCTATAAGCTAAATCACTAGGGGGAGCCGAAGTGAACACATGTCTACAGTTGTTAAAATCGTTTATTGATAGCTTTAGAATGGATGGGATATGGAAGGTTGGGACTACAACGCGCTCGGTGCCATACCACCCCACCTCATCTGGCCTTACGTGGTGGATACATGTGCGGGTGGATATTTGCCTTCTGTTGGTAAATTAGTTGGAACATGCTGGAAACTTAATCGCTCTTACACTTGGATTACAATGTTCCAGAACGAGTGCGGTGGCACTGCTTAAGCCAGAACATAGTAAAGTGCTCTTTTTGTTCCAAACTACCTGTTGGTGGAAAACTTGACAACCGTTGGAGGTTGGCCTAGCATATGTAGGAGTTGGCGTGACAGATACACTAGGTACTTTGATATGGATAGTGATGTGCGTGTGTACCTGACGCACAAACAGCTCAGAGAAATGTTTTACATTTCTTGGGCCCAGTATTCCCTTTTCTAATATGCATGGAGAGAGGAACTCAGAGGAGCATACGGGGTGTTCAAGTCAGCATTGGGGAGGGGGGGGGGGGAAGCCCCCTCTAAAAGTACATAAAGTTACGCTCCTGTTACTTACCATGTTTGGGTATTCAATTTTATTCAATATTCTAACTATCAAAGACGTGTAATAGCGGATTAGAAGGCATTGCTTTATGTAGATTTTAATCTTCATTTATGGCGTATGGGAGTTGAAAGTAATTGTGAGCTTGAATGGTTGGAAACTTTTTGATGGCATTGTAACCATTACAATGCTGCAACACAACCTGTGCTTTGATCATAACAGCTAGTGATTAAAAGATCCCAAGCATCAGTCCCTGATACCCCTGTTCCACTGACTTAACCAGTGCATATGGAAATAATGGGCGGCCAGCAATACTATGAGCATTATTATGGCCTTGGGGGGAGAACTCCTCCTTGTTCGCATTTTTTTCTCATAGCTAGATCAGACACGTCTCATTTGTTCGGTAATGCTAGCTTCTTGAAATCCTTCGGAACAGCTCAACACTTCGATTTGAAGTAGCCGCTCCGGCAGGAGAAATCTCATTGGACTCCCAGCTCGATACCAGACTCGTGTTCGACTCAATTTTTTTAATCGGCACGGTACTGGCTCGCAGATTTTGGGATCCGATTCAGTTCAAGACTAATAGATGTATTATATTATTTATTCGACTGAGCTCAAACTCATTGTTTGCGTTGGATCATTTGTCTCCTGACTCACACGGCTTGCAGATCAAAAGCTCCATTCAGCTCTGGTTTACTTATATGTGTGTATATACATATACGTATATCATGGCATGTAAAATAGATGGAAGTAGCCCAGTAGCAAGTTTGTAGTTTAAACCTACCGAGTGCAGTGCAGCAAACGACACCCTTTCTGTGACCCGGTACATACCAGCTCTCTCAAATCTCAGCTCTCGGATAGCATATTGTGTCTAGCACCTATGATGCAGACCCATGATATACAGCATGAAATCTGGACTAGACTGCACTCAACTTGACAGATGGCAGTCTGCACCTACGAAGTGCATTTTCACGTAGGTAATCACATTTTCACCAGTCAGAACATATATGGTATTGCCAGGCGCTGCCTTGCCTGCGCCAATGTTGTCCAAAAGAAAAGCAGCGCTTTTCTGAAATGTTGACCGTATAATTTGGACTCAACAATGAACGAAGTAAATGTGCTTATAGTATCCCGGTGGTGAAACAATTCCACTACCCCGTGCTGTTCATATTTTTTACCCCGCGCTACCCCGTTTGCCCCGTTTTTACCCCGTGTTGTTCATTCATGAGACACGTCCCCAGGGTTCATCAGAGCATGTTTTTGAAATCTGCTGCAAAGGTGGGACATTCCCTCTGACCTCGAATTAATATGCGCTCGAAGAAATTTCCGAGGACCTTTGGAACTGTGTTCCTCTTATGCTGTTCAAACCATCCAGCTGTTTGCATGGCAGAGAAAATAACTAGATACGGGTAGACAACGACCGTGCGCTTCACCAAAGCAAAGCGTTAGCTGCCAGACTGACAGTGGATGCTACGGGAAATTCGGGACTAACGTCGTGATGGCCGACAGAATGGCCGTAGTTTTGGTGGTTTGCGCCGAGCAAATGTGAGCGCAACCAACATGATTAGAATGTAACCGTTCTTAGGACCTAGAAAATCCAAATGCTCAGCTCGTAGCCTTTCTCATAACAGCCAGTTTTTTGTACACTTGTGTTTTAGTTTGCAAATTTGTATGTGCAGTTGTAAAAATGTGTTTCATAAGGCAGAAAACTACAAACAACAACTGCAAATTACAAATCTACAAAACCAGACACAAAAATTTACAAATCTCTCGACAATTTCTACAACCGTATCTTGGTATGTTTCATAAAGGCCGGCTGGTTTTCCAGACGCGGTACATTTGTAAAATGAAAAGAACAAATCACGATTACGTCTTGACAATATCCTACCCCATTGCAGAACAGGTGATCGTAAGCTTAGCCAATACCGGTAGCGAAAATGGATTGTTGACACGAAGCTCGCAGAAGGAGGAGACTTGCAGGAATGTCCCGGGGCAAAATAAGCAGGTTCTCGAAGGAAGTGGAAGGAAAAACAAGCTCGCAGAACAAAACGCTCAGAGAAAGCAACCCAGTGATGGTGTTGATGGATTTAATCATCTCTAACTCCGCGCATAGCCCGTGCGACTAAGCGTGCAGCAAATTCATTCCTTTGCGCTATTACCCATCACTATAAGTGGCCTTGGCAGCCGCACCGATCCAATCGAAATCCTGCGTTGTCTTGTGTTCGCGCGTTGATGGGATGGGAGGGTATTGGTACGAAGGCGATCATTTTCCGTGGGTAGGCCTACTGGCCTTCAAGGCACTGCCAGGATGAAATGGCCGTACCAAAAGGCTATGAAATGTCTGAATTTGAAGTGCAGTTTTACTCATGCAAGTGAAAGCAGATATACCCATCCTGTCAAACTGCGGGCATGCAACGACATTCATCTTGGCGCCAAACAGGGACAGCTATCACCGGGTATGAACGACGCATGAATCCCATGTCTCTGAGTAGAATATAGGTGTCTATCATGGTAACAGAAAACTAGTATCATGCTGGATCAATGAGTCACTGTTTCGCTGGTTGGCAAGTCAGTGTTATATTCTGTTTGTTTGCTTCTGCTTGAAACTGTAAGACGCACGGTGAATACAATGACCAATGTACTTGATTGCTGGTATTGGGGAACCTAGTGTTCTGTTCCTTGACACTTCCGATACATGTCTTGTTTTTGTTTACAAATCGCGGTATCTATGATGATCCACGGTATAATTTGTTTTTTCTGCGCTCGTCGGACATTGGCAATGTCAGCTGGCGGGTGAAACATTGGAGGGGGTGGGGAAATCATTGGATTTCCTTTTGGTGGAATCCCGTGCGACTCAGCACAGGGCAATGACGTCACTGGTGCCCGGTGTCATTGGCCCCCGCCGCTGCTGTCTCCATCGTCGTGGCGTAACGGAAACGTCGGGTAGATGCAGCATTCGAAGTGATTGGAGGCAAGGCAATTAATAGCCTTTCAAAGTTTGTTTAGAGGTATCAAGCAAAGTCGTACTCTTCCGGTTAGTGTTTCTATTATCCTGCAAGCAGGGGCGTTAACTTTTCTAAGTGGTTGGGGATAAGCCCAGGACCCAGGTGAAATGCATATTCTGTGATAGGGTGAGCCATTTCTCGCCCCCCCCCCCCCCAACAAGTTATTCAACGGCATTACGCCCTTTTGAGAAACCGTGAAACTAGCCTCGCCCTAAATACATTTATCACCGGCTCTTAGGCCACTTGATTTTGATGCGCGGGAGTTTTTCAAGCCGGTGGCACGGAATAGTCCCTTATTTTAGTAGCACGGTCATCAAAGGCGGGTAACGCCTGAAGAAGGCCCCTGTAATATTTATATTCTCCCAAAATTTTGCAGCATTAAATTCAAAAGGTTTGTGAAAGGGGGGGGGGCAACCAAATGTGGTAGACGGGTGTCAAACAAGGGCCCTCACAAACTCACAAAGAGAACAATCTAACTCCTGCCCACAAGGTCGTAGTCTTCAAACCCTGCTGTTGCTGCTGTTTGATTGTTATGGAGGAGCACAGTCGAGGGTCGCTCCATTCTGCCCACAGGTCTTCATCTTTTCCACAGCGCTCTTAAAAGAAAATTTAAAATTGGCGTGATGCGTTCTCGCTGGGGTCTGCGCTCATCCTCTGAAGAAAATCTTGATTGCGCCCCTGCTGTTGGTACGAACTAATGGCAAGTGGGCGCGGAGGCTAGCCAAGCACAGATGAAAAAGAGTGACTGTGTCTTACCATGGGGCCACAGTGCCTGACAAGGGATCCTGTGTCAGCAAGGGAATCCGAGTCAGCAACGGACCCGTTTGCTAGAAAGGGACAAGGACAGGATCTGGAAGGTCAACGGACATCTTGCATTGTCCGGGGCCCCAACGATAAAGGGAGGGAGCAAATAGGGCAATAATAGGGCCAGCATTGATTGACGCAATGGAATGGTAATGTGTCGGACAGTGGGCCCAATAACCAACAAACAACCTTGCTCCATTTTGCCCATGGGCCCGATTTTGTTAAAAGTGATCCCTGTTCCATTTAGTAGATCCCCTGTACCTGCACGAAATTATTGTGCGTCACTGAAAGTCTCTGTTCCGAGTCGCACTAACTGCTCCGAGTCGGTGGTCAGAGGACGGTCGACGTCATAAAGGAGGCCAATGTTTCCTCAGAGGGCCTCTGGATCATCATGAGGCCCGGCGCCCGTGTCACCAGAATGTCGCACCATAAGTATTCTGTGGCCGCCAGTGTTTCACTGACGGCGCCGCCTGAACGAAACAGAAGGAAAGGAAACTTTGGGTCCCGCTCAAAACTTGGGAACCTTCATCATGGACCTTTCATAAAGCCCTGTGTCACTCCTGCTCCACCAAGACTCTTGGTGCGACCCTGGGCACGTGCACATGGGTGACAGAAACCGGCACCGGAAGGAGCGGGGACAGCGAGAACAGCGAGCCCGACTGCGTGAGCCTGACTTCATGCATTGATACCAACGTCCCGCTCAGTATGGGCGATGTAATTTAGGTTAGGTTTACAGAACTTACACCGAACTAATCGTTTGATAACGTAGCGTATTTTTGGGGAAGGAAGGAACAAAGGGTAGCTTTTCCCAGCAAATTTGTCATGCAATGCAGCTGTAACCAACGTAATATGCATCGTGCGGGGCTGCGCGCTGCTCTCGCTGTGTCAAGACTCCAGTGACGTCACGCCAACGTTGGGAGTAGGGGTGCTAACAAGCCGGTCAGGCGTACTTTTTACACGTCCTTGGCAAGACCGGTGATTGGCGGCGACAAATTACACACGGCGCAGAGTTTTACAACTACAATTCTACAACCCGTGCTGGTTTTATGAAACAGTTGTAAGTTGCATTTGGTAAATTCTAAATTACAACTATTACAACTAATGCAACAACAAAACGCAAACTATTTGTAACAACTTATGACAAAGGCTACTCGTCCTTGTGTTTTACGCCCTTTAGACACTTGGCCTAAAAATTACACGACTTGTGACTAAGCATGGTTAGTTATTTCGCACATAATTCATCCCGAAATGTTTTTACTTATGTTTTGGTTTTGCACCCGTTCCAATGAGACTACCACGCTCTTTCTGGGCCCAGAGCTTGAGAAACTCAATTGCAGCTCAGACTCCCCAGATTCTCAGCTCATCCCCAGCATGTTCCGCCAGGTCGGAGCCGGGCAGAACATCTGAAACAGACCAAGGCTTCGACACTTAACCAGACGCTGCAACACATCCGGTTAGAAGGCGTGCACATCCGGTTAGGAGGCGTGCACGTCCCGTTGAAAGGCGTGTGCATGCGGTTGCAAGACGTGCGTATCCAGTCGCAAGGCGTGTGTATCCGGGTGGAAGGCGTGCGCTGAGCATACGTCACGTGAGATACGTCACTTGTGACCGATTTGGTGTCCGGTTTTCAGGACAAAGCGCGTATCAGACCAGCGTCTGGCGGAGCTGGAGACCCTGCTGGTGCTGGCCAAGATCAACAGGGAGATGCAGCTCAACATGCCGCTCGGCTACGGCGTCGCTGACCCCTCTAAACTGTGAGTGCCTGATCTCTCTAAGCTGTGAGTGCCGGACCCCTCTAAACTGTGAGCGCCGGACCCCTCTGAATTGTGAGTGCCGGACCGCTCTAAACTATGAGCGCCGGACCCCTCTGAACCGTGAGTGCCGACCCCTCTAAACTGTGAGTGCCGGAGCAACGTGCGTGGAAGGCGCGCCTCGCGTATGGTCTGGGAACCACCGGCATAGCGTGAGTGTGCTCTTGTGTGCTTATCATAAGATTCCGTGTGCTCTGTAAAGTTAAGAGGCATGCCCAAACCTCGGCTCATTTTCCGGCCCCACTCACGACTTCCGTTGTCCAGGCACTGTCTGGCCACTACAGGTACGTCGTGCAGACGGCTTGTCTTATCGCGCATAAGCTATGTAATTTCACAGCGTGGAACATTGTTAGGTGTAAGTTAAAGGCCTGCAGTCTCCGAACGCCCAGCAAGTTTATTATAATGCGTGAAACACAATCACCTGCATATTGCAGAGACTATTTCAAACAATGTCACATAACTTTTCACCCAGGCGCGGCAGTCACTTGATATCACCGCCCAACTGATGCCGCCGTCATCGTCTAACCTTTGAATATCGATGGAAGATTATTTTCAGCACAAGAACTCGAAATGTCAGAAGAGTCAGGAGCTTAAAGCCTTCCCTTTTCATATCAAGCCTTCATTCCGCGCGTCGATGGATGATAGATATCACTGGCGATGAGCATGAGCTGCGGAACGCCCGGTGGAGGCCGCGGAATGCTGTGCCGCAAAACCCGGAGTACTCCGGAACAGTATACGAACGCAGGTGGTCGCATTCAGACGAATGTGCGGTGCAGAACTCTTCTGAATGTATCGTGCTCGTCATTACACACGGATCAACAGTTAATAGTCCGCAATAAGGCCTCATCGTGCTGCACTCATACAAAATGTCCACTACACAAATAACGTTGCGCGAGGGCGAAGCTCACGAACGAGCGAAAGCACACATAACGCACCCCATGCACTCCATGGTCCAGGCAGCGCATAATTAGTCGAGCCCGTCGACTTCCCGCACACCATCATATGTACGTTGTAGTTCTGTGCAGTGCAGTGCAGCGTGTTCAGCGTCGTGTGCGACACTACTTTGTTGAATTTTAAGTCGTTTTGCAAACGACCAACGCCACGGATCTGCGCAGTTCCCCGGTGCAGCTTCAAATGTGATATCATCAATCATTTTGTCTTAAATATCCAGGTGATGTGGCAGCGCACCGCCTGACGCACGCAGATTAGTTCATTATGATTGGTGGAAATAATGTCCATCCGTCACAAGTTAAGGCAAAATCTTGCAGAAGCTGACATCTGAATCAGAGGTGTTCCCGTCATTTGGTGTGCCCAAGTTTGGTGCTGGCTGCTCGACTGAGACTGCTTCAGTGCATTTCTCCGGCCAGCTAAAGCTAGGACATGCTTGATGAGGTGACTGCGTATCGGCACTTTATCGACATGTCCGCGCGGTGGTCACGCATGTTTTTGTATTTGACGTGCGTGTACATACCAGACATCCATATTGCATGGATGAGCTTGCATAGCAGCAAGCATAAATATGTAGCTGACAGCTGCTGTTGAGAGAAGATGATCGGTAAAATACGCATCTTATTTTCGAGCACCGCCTTGGAAAGATGGGCTGTGGTTACCATCAGTTGTGGTCGGCATCGCTCGAACTCCGCTGCTCCCTGCCGGGCGGGAGCCGTTCCTACTTGTGCCCGGCTGACAAGTGGATTACGTGGGATGAATAAGGCGGAGGGTAACTCGGGGGAAGCCGGCTGTTGGCTGGCTGCCCTCCACCACAGATGAGCCTTACTGACTTGAAACATGATGACAAAGTTGTTTTATTTGTTGAAGCTTAGGGTTCATATAAATAAATGAAAATGAAACGGGGAATCTCAAATGAATGGGGAAACGTCAGTATTCTAGACAAAATTCGTCACCCAACGGTGAGATAGAACCAAAACAAGGTCAGATAACAAGGTCAGATAACAGCATCATAGGTTGTTGACCTCGGGTGACCTTCGAACGGCCACTGATCTGTTACACCAATAGCGTGCCTTAACATACCATTCTGTTCTCATCAACGGCAAAACATGACGTTTAGGGCAAAGTAACTTCGCGAAAAACGACTCCGCATAATGACTCAGCAAAAAGTCGCATTTGGCACAAAAAGGTTCCACCAACTGTCAGAAATGATACCAAGACGAAGTGGCCTATTAAGAGCTGTTGCCAATTGGTTTTGCAACGCAAGTGTTGTGAACATTTTGTCGGCTTTACTAAAGTCTACGGCGCTTTCTGCGATCTTTTTCTGCTGCCTTCAGTTTGGCTTGAGAAGAGTATCCATCTCCTGACGAAGCAAGGGCTAAGGCTCGTTTGTACCAGCGGTCGGTATTTTTGTCTCACGACTAGACTGACGGGTCGTAGCGGCGGCATAGATTGTTCTTCGCTTCAATAGCAAGGCCAGCAATAAAACTCCACGCCGCAAATAAAGTGTGATTCGAGCCATCCTGACTGGCCTTAGCCCTCAATTTCGTCGAACTCCAGTCATGATATGCTAAGTTCTGCATTTGGTGTGGGACAACTCACTTTCACGGCCTGCAGCGGGAGACTACGCGGGAACTTGTGCGCCGTATGCGCCCTCTTGCAGACCGGCAAGACCATGGAGTCCTGAATTCTGATCAGATTCTATCAGATTGCAGCCGTCTCAGAGATCAGAGGTCTGCAGTCTCGCCTCTGTCCCCAATCCAAAACCGCTATCGCCAAACACGCTGGCCCGAACCCATGCGCTGAGTGGATCGTAAACGTGACGGGCGCGTCAGGTCAACACGTGAAGGGCAATACGACAATCAGACGACAATCGCGGGATAATTGGTTGCTCTGCGCGCCTGGCTGGACTGGCCGCGTGATAAGTGTTTGGCTGACAGAGCTAAGGCTCATGGCGGCGGAGCATATGAGTGTTCCCTGACCGACTAACAGGCATTTCATTTGTGCATCTCTTCTGATCGGTCCCGGATTGCTTACGCCTAATCAGCGGCAGACACCACTTTCGGGATTTGCCGTCTAAAGAGCACGCGAGGTCATTACGGAGGTTGCCGAAGGTCAATCACCAAGCTGTTCTCCAATGAGAAAATCCGTGGCGCAGTGTCGTGCCGCCCACCTTCGGATGTCAAGCAAAAACGACTATCATTTGTCGCATCAACAACAACTTATCAAATCCCTAGGTGCATCACCACGAAGTTTAACTGTTGCTGGAATATCAACGCAAGATAAGGCAAAATCAAGACTTAAGACGCAAACCACTAATCAGCTAATGACGTGGTCTCAAATGTACCCATTATTGCGGCGTTGTTGCAAGCATTCTTAGACATGACCAGTGAAACCGTAAATTTTTGAAGGATGAAAATGCTTATACCTTCTGCTGGTGAGTTTCCAGTGTCTTTTGCCCCTGAGCACACCTCTTAAGCTGGAGCGTTGTGTTGCTGTGTATCAGGAGGCAGCTCAATGCGCGCGCCCAGATGTGTGCACAGATTCCCAGCGTAACCTCAAAGCATGCATAATTACGAAGAAAACGCGGCCCAACCTTTCTTGCGTTCTCAGCGATAATGGACTCTATGCATGTGGTATGTGCCCTCAGCTAAGTGCCCATTAATGTCAAGAGGAGTGAATAAAACACTACGTTCATATTCATGACCGCGGAGGGAATGTTTGACCAAAGCCATCAGACCAGACTCACCTCAGTGGGTAGATGCCAGCCGGTATTTATAGCACTCAACTTCAACGTGTTGGTGTAGGTGGTATTTGTAGCCCTCAACCTCAACGTGTTGGTGTAGGTGGTATTTATAGCGCTCACCCCTCTGTGTGTTAATACCAGTCGGTATTTATAGCACTCAGCTCGAGCATATTAATGCAAGTCGGTATCTATAGTATGCCCAAGATTAGAAGCAAAATTTTGAAGAATAGAACCAGATGTACTTAAGTGTACCACACTGGAAATTATAAAAATTATGTTTCCCAGCAACGTGCTGCAAGATACTTAGGTTCCAATTTGTGAGCACACAAATGGGTGGAGGGGAAAAAAGGTATCAGTGGGTGCAGTGTGACGTCTTCAGGAGTCAAGATCCGCTTGGCGGCCGAGCTCCAAGGCTGTGCTGGGACGCTGGCTTGATAGGCTGTGCCAGGGCGCTGGCTTGATAGGCTGTGCCAGGGCGCTGGCTTGATAATACGGCATTTGACAGCGCTATCACTCCGCACTCCGCGAATACTACCCTCCCCGAGATGCATTTATGGAGACGTGTGCAGGAATTCGCAATGAGAGGGGAGGCATGTTCCTTGCCAACTTGTTAGACTAACAAATAATGGCACGTTTATTGACTGAAAGGGGATGCGGACAGGGCGTGTATGAGCTTATTACAAATTTGGCTAGTATCAGCTCAGGGTGCCTTCTGGCCACTTGCTTCGGTTTGAAAAGTGAGATGGGGGAAAACCTTAGCAAGGAAAAGTGACCAAACCTGCCCAAAATTCACTTAAAAGCTGATTTTAAAAAACTGACGCACTTTGCTCTCAACTTAGGGGGATAGAAACCTTCTCCTCCGTCTGAATAGGAAATTCCACTTCTTACTTTTCCTAACACTCTTAAATAAATTTCAGATGCTGATATGATCACTTGACGCACTTTATTCTTAAACAGCATACAGTTGCATTCATCCTCTGTGCAGCCAAATCTTCACAAAGACTGACTTTTGGTCTTTTTGGATGGTCTTTTTTGCAGACTGATGCTACCTTGAATAAAGTGGGTGAGCCCTCTGGAAAGCTCTGTAAGTCATTCTTCTTACTTAAAATTAGTTAACTTAGCATGTTCTGACCATTCGTCTAGAGGTATCGAACTTGAAAAAGGAGCATGCGGATATAAACAGTACGCCCAAATCAAGTTTTCACAGAATTTGATTGCGATGTTAAGTCGCATGTTTCTTGACCAAAACGGTGCGCGGACAGAGGTTGAAATGCCGTTTCAGATTTGATGGATAATGGCCTAGGGTTCCTTAGGGCCACGTATGTTAATTATCAAAATAAATTGCAAGGCAGGCAGGGAAGCTGGAAAAAACGGCTAAACCTGCCAAAAAATCAATTAAAAACATATTGCCACAAAAATTTGACCTACCACCCTCCTTAAAACTGAAAGAGAAACTTCATCCTTACTTTGAGTCTAAAATTCTGTCTTGCATGATAAATAGCTGGCAAAGCTATAAAATGTGTCATCACCTGGTGACAACTTAAAGATGGGCACACTGTGACATGCGTGCATCTAGACTCTGGGACGTAGCTGAGGGAAGGGCCAAAACAGACGTACCCCTGAAACAAAGGGCTTACGCCAAAAATGCAAAGCGATTTTGCTGGAATTTCTTGGTTATTGGCATGTTGGAGAGATAAGATATTTTCCTTTAGGAATTTTTTGGATACGTGCCTATGCAAGAATAATTTTACAACATGTAACAGCATATTCTATGAACATCTATACCTTTTTACAACTGTGGCGCAGGTCAAACATCGTCAGCGCAGGCCCTGCACTTTCTAACGCAGTCGTAATCAACATAATCTATAACGGAACCCATGCAATATGGGTATTAGCAGATGCACGAAACATTTGACACTTGTCCCACCTTTATTTAGCTCTGTGTACAGCATTTTACCACACACCCGTCAACCGGTCAGTTCGCTAAATCTGCGATGCGGCAGGCAGTTGATTATGCAACAATAGAGCGCACTAACATTTTTAGTTGATTGTGACGTCACCAAATTAAAAATCACCAGCAATCTGATAATGCCTCTGCTCCGCACCAGACGGTACCAGACGACCCAAGATGGGATAAGACGAAGCTGAACAGAGCCAAACGGGATCGAGCGCGATCAAATGGTGTCGGTTGGAACCGGACTGGACGTATCGGCACCTGACGGGACTGGACGACCCCGGTTGTACCGGACGAGCCGGCTGGGACCAAACGGGAATGATCGAACCAAAATAGATCAGACCATGTTGCACCCCACCAGACGAGGCGGATGGAAAGCGAACGGCGCTTAACGGGACCGGACGGTGCCGGATGGAGTGTAATGAGCTCATTCGGGACACATAAGACCAGAACAGACTGGTCCAGGCTGGAAGAGGCGGCATGGGACTGGGCGCTGCCGCAAGGGGCCTGACAGTATGGACGGGACCGGAAGAAACCGGATGAGACTGGACGAGACTGAACGGACTAAAAGAGGGCTAAATACCCCTGGACGGGGCCGACCGGAACCTGATCAAAGCAGACGGAACCGGATGGAAGCAGACGATACTGGATGGGTCCGCATGGAACCAGACGAGACCAAATGAGGCCAATTGGGACGGTTCAGCCTCGGGATGGGCACAGACGGACCCGGCTTGGAGGGATGGACGGTCCAGGATTCTCCCGTTCTGGTCCCGTCATGTCCCGTCCCGCTCCTTTTGTTCACGTCCTTGTCGTCCGGTCCCGTCCCATCACATCAAGTCCCGTTTGGTCCCGTCAGGCTCGGTCCATTGTAGCCCAATTGCAGGTCTCGCCTGGTTCCATTCGATCCCATCAGGTCTCGTCCAGTTCCATCCGGTGCTGTTCGGTACCATCCAGTTCCATCTAGTTATATCCGGTCCACCTACCACACGTAACGTTCCATCATGTTCGTCTAATCCCGTTATTTCGTGTCCGGCTCAGTCCGCTCACGTTCGTTGCCGTCCGATTCCATTTGACTACGTCCAGCCGTGCCTGGTCCAGTTTGGTTCCGACTGGTCCCGTCCAGTTCGGGCAGGTCACTCCCGGTCCGGTCCGGCCCCGTCTTCCGGTCCACTCTCGTCCCCCTATCACGACGCTGACGGGCGAGGATTTAACCCATGATGAGATTCCGATGCCGATGGAGGTCACTATCGCCTGCTGCCCATCACCAGGCGAAGCGGATTGGTGTCGTTTACTCTAAATGCAAGTTGCATCTCGGGTGCCTCTGCGCCAATGATGAATGACAGCGGCGGCGAAAAAAAATTCTGCACTGGGAGCGTACCTCCTGAGTCAACCAAAGTCCGTTTAGACCGTGACGTTGGGCTGGGCTGACGGCGCCCAGTTTTGGCGTGGGTGCATCCGTAGCGACCATGTTGGCCCGTCTTCTTCCCATACGACGTTTTGCCTATGGTGACGCAGTCGCTTAATAACTAAGTAACATACTGACTTAATAACTACGCTGAGGGCGCTTTAAACAACTGGGCTTTGTTTGCCATTGTTTCCTCATTTGTCAGTGGGGACTGAACTTCCGCCGTCTTTGTGGGGTCAGCAACCTGCTTCATGCATTTCGGTGTAATCAGAGAAAGTTCGGACTGAAATCCTTCAGCAATGGCTCTGGCAGCCCCTCGACCTCCCTTTTGATGCTCAGGCCATTTTTGCCAGCCGGTCTAGGTCCTACTATCTATCATATATCTATCTATCATCACTCTATCTCGCGATGTCTGGTAGTTGATGGCCCCTATGTTTCCCACGAGCAACAACATTTGCATCCGGTCGGCGGTTGAACCGGATATTTATTGGTATGGAACGCCCATCACAGCACGCTCTTGACACTGCGTCCGCTGGTTGTTAACTACCATTGGTCATTCATTCACGTGTAGCTGTTTGACTGAGTCACTGACGTCTGCTGTCACAATCTTTGCACGCGACGCCAACAAACGCTTTACGGACATGTTTTACAGGCTGCTTTCTAGTAGGGATCACGCTGATTCGCAAATATCTCGGGAGATCTGGCAGGTTTTATCTCACTGAGCGAGGTGAATTGTGAAACGGACTCTTGGTGAAAGCGAACAACAACGACAGCGAACAACACATCTGAGTGCGAGAGCATGTCCGCACTCATTCGTAAGTGCGCATCTACCATTTGTGAATAAAAACCCGCCCACACGCGGGCATGGTGAGAGCTCCCGGCCATCTGCGTGACGTCATGCCGTCAGGCAGTGCGCGCACGCTGTAACTGGCGTTGCGCCCTTTCCCTACGGGTAATTTGACGCGCGGTGGATGACCAGGCGAGAGGCCTGAGCTTTCAACGCTGGGAGCTGGTAAGGGTTCTTAAAAGTGAAACAACCAGTGTCCCAGACACCCCAAGTGAGAGCGCGATCTCAGAAGGGAGAACGATGCCAGGCGAGGAACCGATTTCAGGTGAGAGGACGACCCTTCTGATTTTTTAACGTCTAGGTTTCCAGATAAATGATGTGGATTCGCCGGCTTTGTGATCGGGTGTTTCAGCACACTGTTACCGAGAGCCGCTCCCGTTCGATACAAAAGTGCATCCGGGTACGGACAACGTCAGATAGCTGTCGCTCCTACACCACTCCTAGCGAGGCAGAAGACCTTTTCTTGCGAGGCGGGGCAAAACACAGCCAAGGCGATTAATGTAGCCTTGGCTGTGTCATAATAGCACATATAATAGCTCGTTATCCTGGAGGCCACCAAAACCTGATGAAGAAGCCCTTATTATGTAGCCTAATCTTGTCTTCAAGTGATCTTCATTCCACGCTGAGAGGTCAATATAATGCTAAGCTTATATCAGAAGATGGAAAGATTACGTGGGTAGACGTTCGGATATCACGCCACCACGGGAATCTCAGCAGGGGCTGATCTATATCCGAACCGGAGCCACATCCGGAACAGCCAGCAGCCGGTGGAACCAGCGAACGCCACCCAGGTGGCCAGGAGGCTGCCGGAGTTCACCCAGCAACGCGACCAATATTGGATACCGGCGGTACTCAAGACGGCCCAACGATCGTCAGGATCACCCAAAGCCATCGGGCAGCAGCCGTCGGTTGCGCGTCTCCAGTCGTCCCGACCGAGTTCTCATTCCGGTTTCCTGGCGTTGGCGGAATGCTCCCACGACTTTCTAGCCTCCTAGTAGACAGGAGTCTGAATCAGCTGCAGGGGCTTCTCCTGCATGCGCATAAACATCACAGAGCCTAAATGATAGCAGCCACAGACGTGGGAGAGGGGAGAGCCCCCTCCCCCTCAAATTTGCCTTCTTTATTTTTCATCACAGATGGCTTCCGGCATAAAGTTAATTGCCAGCGGAAGGGTGTTCAATGAGCTCCACCCTCGCCTCATCCCTCGCTCCTCTATGAAAGAGAATCTTGGCTGCGCCGCAGACAGCAATGTCAACAGAGAACACAGAGAGGCCATTAAACAGCAAGAAGTCGTTACCGGTCTCGGCATCATTACTGGCGTCGTTCATCACGGCGTCATTACCAAAACTAGCCTCAGACTTTGTCATTTGAATAAGAACTTAATTGAAAATGCTTGACCTTTCCTTCGTGACACGGGGACCTATGAGCGAATGGAGGGAAAACCGGCTGGCTTAGCTTAGCATTCCACTCCATCCAGTTATTCCAGCGTGCAGCGGATCTATAAAAAGGTCTGCCTAACTGAGCGCTTATTGGCACAGGTTCTGTAATTTTTCAGCTCTCATTTGCGGAATTATCGGCAGTTTTGCGGTAGATTGCTGGATAATAGTCGCATCTCATTCCAGAGAACGCAATATTATTCCAAATGGATGTCGTATAAGCCTTGTGAACAGTATATTCCCCGTTAATCATTTTAGGGCAGGGTATGGTGTGCAATTGTTAGGGAGGGATGATCTGTCTCTGGAATGATCATCCCCAGCTGAGCACGGGATCATCCTGGGTGCAAATTGCCATACTTGCTATTAATCTGTGAGGAAAGGCCAGTGACCACACTGACTTAGCGTCACGGGCTATTATTGTAAGTAATGAAGCTGCCGGTGGCGAGCGGCGTCTGTTGTTTTTTCTTTGCCGGTGCTCGCGCTTTATTCTGTGCGTTAAGGTCCATGTTTGTCAACCTGTCCAAAATGATGCCCTCGAGAGACTTAGGGCCAAGATACGTTTTGGTAGGCCATAGCTTATATACTGAAAAGAGTTGGCACGATGCTTTCAGCCGTCTACCGTAGAACATTGCTCGAAGAAAACTAGCGGTGGAAATATAGCATTTCATAGAAGATAGCTAGATCCAAATACCATCACGAGAAAACCGCGGCCAGATGGTCATCAACAACTCGATTACCATCATGTTCCTGGAAGCAGCACCGAAACAATAAATCGTCTTGCCCTGATTTGCTTACCGCTGTCAACTTCATGAGAAAGGTGCGAGGAATAATTTGTGCAGCATCTCAAAGAGCTTTAGGGTAGCTCAATAATGATATCTCTATCATTGCAAGCAGGCCAAATCATTAGCAACACACTGCAGAATTGTCAAACCCCTTTCCAAATATTTGTTTTACATTGTTTGCAATTTTACTGGATTGTTGCCGATTTGTTTACGTGCCCTTCACTTCCTGGAATAAGGTTTGCCAGGGGTTGAAAAAGCTTCTGATTTACCGGATATGATCGGTTACAATAACGGACAATTTGGAAGCCAACTGGTGACAAAATTGCAAACATGTAAACACATCAGAATAGACCAGACCATATAACAACAGACCATCCCAACTCGACAAATATCAAAGCTTATTATAGGTCTGTACTCGCTAACGCTTGCAGCGTGGGCATGCGTGAGCATGCTCACGCTGATGAGCTTCATGCTCAATATCTGAGCTATGAGCAAGTTGAGCCACAATATGCTAACAGACAGCGGCCATAATCAGGATGGCTGTTAGCAGGTGACAGAAATATACTATAAATTATACTATATCAGTGCTCACGTCACAGATCGGTGGTGGGCCCAGCGGTGGTAGAAACTGCCGACCTGCCGGATAAGCTTGGCGACAAAAAGGTATATTTTCTCGCGACGCTTGCTGCCAAGAATATGTTTGATCGACAGTTTTGGTGACGGCCAACACAAAATATCACAACGCGCATTCCACAACCTTACATTTGCTTCAGTGATAATGCATTTAATTCCACAACACCAGCAAGCCTTTCCGTAAATACCTTTTAGCGTACCCTACAGCCCCATGGTATCCTTCTTATGCTCCACCCCAGCCCGCCGACAAAAATATCTCATGGTTTATAGTTGGTCGGTCACTTTGGCGATTTGGTCGTTCACTTTCACCTCGGCGACAAATCTGTGTAAGTCTTATGGTCCGTCTGGGCAGCCGATCCGCTGCTTTACCAGCCGACTTTTAGTGTCCCAAAGTAGACAGTATAGAACACTGAAAAAAATATCTACATAGGGACTCATCTGGTCGCAGGGACGTGCTTCAATCGTTGCGATGCGGCTGATATGAGGTGGGCGGTGACTTTCAATGCACTGCGACTTGGCAAACGGCATTCGCATTGTAGTATCGTGAATACCCTCCTAGAGTTCAATCATTGGGTCTTGTTTACCCGGTTGGCGGTGCTGTGATTCAGCATCCTGTTTTCAGCGATGAGGGCATTCACAGTTCAGGGTATGTGGGCGAGATGATCCCATCGAGGCTGAGATTGACATATGATTATCCAGAATGTTTTTTTTTCAAGACAGCGAGGAAGCTGTTGGTTCACTGTAGCAGTCACAAGCGACCAGCTTTCCTGCTGTGGACAATAATTGTGGGTTTAATGTTGGAATGTGATGGCATTCCTCCTGGAAGGAAGTAACGGGGGATGAGAATGGTTCTAAATGCCAGTTTATTTCATTTTCGCTCTTGTCCTGATTAAGAATGGTTACCAGTCGCATAGATCTACAAATCAGAAGCATACCTGTTTTTCTTTTCAGTTCAGGACTCCACCCTTCCCCCGAAGTTTGCAAATAAGTGTGCCAATTTTAGAGGCAACCATATTTTGGGGTTTGCATAATTTTTCGCCGCTACCGCCAAATTTTAAAAAAGAAACTGTGCCCTTGCATGAAATGCAATTATTTCATCCACATTTTGTTGGCATTAAAACAATTATTCACGGTTCAACCTTTGCTACAATGAATCTTCGTTGCTGGAAATATATATGATAGCCAATGATGTAGACAATGGGAAGGCCATGAGAAGTGGCAATGAGGGGGAGGGGGTACAAACTTTATTGTCATCTCCTTTTACCAGTTCACTTCAAATAGCAGGAGGTTTTGTGGTATTGTGGTGCAACTGTCATAGGAGTTCAATGAAAGACTGGCAATTGGTTCCCTCAGCGGACAATGTTGGCTTTTTGCTGATGATGACACCCTTACTGTAACAGGGTAGTTCTGGAAGTGAGAAGGGTCTAATGGTTAAATTTTCTTGAAAATCAGAAACTATTTCAGCTTTGCATGCTCATATGTACAAAATCATGCAGTGACGGGACATGGAATTTTAAAAGGCATGCTCCTTGTTTACTTGAATGACTGCAATGGCGTGAAGTTTTATCTGCTTTGAGCTTATATTTAAATGAAGAGCTTCGTTAGTGTAGCAATGTCAGCCTGGTGCCCGCGGTCAGCGAGATCGCCACTTGCCGCCCGCCGCCCCCGCCGGCTTTAAATTGTCTTGCAATGCTCGCAAAAACTGTCGCTATTCGGTAACCCGAAATGCTAGAGGCAAGTAACTGGTGTCGACACATGGGCAATAGATGCACCAGAGGTATCCAGGACTTGAGCGCGACTGCACGACATGCCTAGCTGGTATCTTTACAGAAAACCTTAGCGGGATCGCATAGCCCCTCCCCCCCTCTCCCCCTCCTGTCACGGCGAGCATTCTGTTGAGAAGGAACCAGCGGCCTGGTGTGAAGTTATGTACAGATTCTAATACAACTTTCTCGTTTGGGCACAGCGAAAGGCGCCCACCAGGCAGCACATGTCGTGCCAGGCTTGGAGCACGCCTTTGGGAGGATGGAGCGTTTGATGACGGTTGCGATGGGACTTGGGGCGTATACGTAATTTTCATAAGGGACATGCAAGGGGCAAGGGGCAGGGGCAAGGGGCAGCTTGCGTTTAAACGCGAGGCCTCGGCAAGTCCCGGTGATGAAGGAAAACTGCTGCTGTGATTAGTCTCTCCCATAGTCTAAGGCCGATGCGCCTGCTTTCCTGGGAGCAGCAATTATCCCAACATTAATTGGAGGGCATTGTATAATTTGGCGTGTATACATACATTGGTTGTGTATACGACACTGCAATTTGTAGGTGATGGACGAGGCTTTCGGTGATAGGCTGAATCTTGGTGACGCTACTGGGCCTTGGCTTCATTACCATTTTATGTCATATGGTATCGCGTTACGCTGCTGGCGACAATTTTGCGTGCAAAAATTTGCTCGACAAAAAGTGCATTTTTACCAACCCTGGGTGGCGCAGTTCTTTTCCAATGCCCACCAGATCAGTAGTTTTTACATATTTTTTCAGCCAAGATTCACCTTGCATACTGCAGTCGTAAGAACTGTGGTTGGCCACGGCATCTTGCGACGAACGTGATCAGTTTGCTATGTAGCGCTTTAAGGCATCGTGCCATTCAAAACAAATGGGCTCGAATGCTCGCCACGCGTTAATGAACTGGGTGCAGCGCAAGGCTGTGAGCTGCTGTTGCTTGTGTTCATGTCGTGAAAAGCTTACTGGCTAGAATAATGTAGCTAATCGCCAGTGTTTTACGGCAGAGGCTTTGAAAACCCTGCCGATCTAGAAGGACTGTTGTTTGTGGATACCTGAGCTGCAGCTTCAGGGGTAAACGGAGGACGTTGGAGTGGCGCATGTCAAGGATTTATCCGGGGTTTCCTGTTGTTGAGAGAAACAGCGGCTTTACGGAAAGAGGCCGAGCGCCGCTGGTGTAGGCCTCTTACACTGTTCATTGCACCTCAGACTTGGTGTGCTGGTCGGCGGACAGGCGTGAGATGAAACCCTTCAAATTGTCATCATATTGCAATATAAAACTAAATAACGGTGCAAGATGTGCCCAAAATTTCGTACGCATCTGTTAACACCGATACTGTATGAGTCTCACTTTAAATGATCGGAATCATGTTGAAAGTGCAAGTTCTACATCGGTAAGGATTATGCGAAGACAGGGAAAGTCGCTAACGCTTCCAGCTGATTGCACATTGACATCATAAAACCAAAAATTATGTTGTTTTCAGGTGCTAAGTATGTCTTCATCTGATAATTTTATTACTTTAGTCTCAACCTTCACTCAGTGTTTGATGGCCAGCAAACTACACTTTAGTGCAAATAAACTCCCGAAACGATGTTTCGTGGTCAAGCCGCATTGCCTTTCAGTTGTCTTTGGTTTTGTGGTGCATCGAACTGATAGTTATATTGCAACGCTTTCTGAAAGACTTGGCTCCAGGCGACAATTTAGATGCTTCCAAATTTTTGTCCATGACAGAAAAGGCGGTTTTCCACCCCTAAAGTTTACTGTGGGTGGCAATTGCAGTGCCACAGGTGGATGTAGTATGCAGCACAGCAGCAGGAAACAATGATTTTCACGGATTAACAACATTTGACAAAAATACGTATGAAATAGATTGTTCGACAATATAACAGAAGATAATACTGCTGTGCCGCAGAACTAGGGTTATGGCTCAGTGGGCTATCAGACAACCGAAGTATTTTTGTTTCTCTTCGACGCTAAATGTGTGCCACACCGAGTATTTGTAGGAACCGGGAACTAACTGTACGGGTGGGCGAATGCATTGCCTAGAAATAACTAAGCGATCTCAACAGTGTCCGATCCATAGCCACGCCTGTAATCGTCCATAAGCCGTTCAATGTCACTTTTCAACCGAATTTGATTCATACGACACACTTTTAACCGAGCGGGATTTAGCCATGCAAACTGAACACGCACAGTTAAACTTCCTTGACGAATAGTCATCCAAATATACCAATATACCATTTTTGTGCAAATTTTCCCATGGTCATCAAAAAGTGGAGGATGACAAAGTTATAAACTTTATCGGCCGAAATTTCCCAGCCTGGCCAGGCCCGCTGCCAGCCAGTCTACGGGCAAAGCGATGGGACATCCGGAGCGAGAACGCTACATCAGTGACCTTTGATTGCTAAATCCCATGAAAAACGGGCTCTCCGATCACGGGCGAGACCCATTTGTATGGATTCGCTCGGCACCATTAGCTTCGGCTGTTGTGTTATCTTCATCGGATGATAACTGGTATAGCCCTCACATGTGTTATCACCCCGCCCGTTCCAATTTCGTCGCGCCACGCCTCCGCGCCGTTCACCCACTCTGCAGGGGCGAGGGCCGCCGGCCCATGTTTCGTCGCGATATGCCTCCAAAAAAACATTGGCATCGCCTCTGAATGATGTAGCATGCCTTAATTTTGGCATGTCACTTCACAGTGATTCTTATGAAAGAGTTGGTTTGGTACCATGGTTTCATATGACCTCACCAAACTTCTGTGCCTCGGTAATCGAAGGTGTGTGCTGTGCATGATAAATGACGGCTTTGCTACGCCTGATGTATATAACAGCTGATCACACCTTGGATATGTACCAGCACCGGACTGGATTGCAATGGACACCATTGACACTCGTGTTGATACAAAATAGCATTGTATTGAAGCACATGCTTTAAGATTTAGGGCACTGTCTTGTAACTGCCCGGCTGTTGCTACTGTCGCTATGGACGGTGTCGTCACCACCAGCTTTGGTGTCACTGGACAGTGTCAACAGCGCCGAGTGTGGTGGTCGGACTGCAGCCACTGCGCTGCCGTAAGCGTCAACGTGATGCGCCTTCACCGCAAGTGCGACGGCCGTCGCGGTGTTGGTGCCAACGAGGGCTGTTGTGACTGTGCAACATGTCACGACAGTGGTGCTGCCCGCACTCCGGGTGACCTCTGCATTACGGATTCAGACGAGAAAACGTGTTGCAAGTTTTCCATTTTCATCGGAAATGAGGTTTCTATTTCTACAATTAATGGCTTCTTCACAACACTGCGACCATAGGAACCACCAGAATCCTAAGCTCTAATACAGCATCTGTAATTAAGAGCTAGTGCAGCATTTAACCGGCTTACTCCCCACCACGTCACCCAAGCCAGATCTAGCAGAGTATCACTGCTCTAACATGTGATGGCACGTGTCGTCGTTTCTCGCCCAACGAAGCGTCCGCCGCTGTTCGGCCCGTGCAAAAGACGCTGACCGCATTCCTGTTAACGGCCAAGAACAAATTTATCAAGGTAGTTCTCAGGCTTCTCAAGGTAAAGGCTTCGTTTGCAACGATAGTAGCAGGCTTTCTAGTCCGAGCTCGGACAGGCAGGGCATAGGCGACTGGAAATGCCAGCTCGCTTTCAGGCTTCTTTCATTATTAGTTTTCCGGCAACGCTCCAAGGTCAGATTGGCCGTTGGGCTCCTTGCATTGCATTTTGGCGGCAGAACGATGCGTCTACGACGAAAGAACCGGCCAGGTCCACCCCGGCTCTCAATAATCCAATCTGGCCGACTATCCGGCCTTTTCGAATTCCTGAATCCTCATTCTGGCCCGGTCTGGCTTAGCAAAACTATTCTAGTCAACATCGGCCCAAAAACGCCATTCATGTTTCTGCTTCAGTCTTCATAAACAAGCAAATAAGGCACATCTCAGCGTTTAAAGCTGCTTTTCGGCAGCAAGTTCGATATAAGCATTCTGATTGGTTTACAATAAAATGATAGTTCGATGGACGCATGCTGACTTGTCGCAAGAATTAACTGCTACCAATTGATGAGGTTCAATATTAACCTGGCTTGCACGAGATGAATGCAAACATATTTCCGGCACAAAACTTTTACATTGTTGTTATCCGAATTTTACAAACAGAATATAGGACTGGTGAAGGAGGCACTCATGCGTAGAGTAAATCAAACAGCATCAGACAGATATCACTACTATTCGTTTTAGGATTAGTGATGAAACTACAGCTGACGATTCAAAAGTATGGTGTCACATAATTTTTTGTTCAATTCAAAAGGATAAATAGCATTTTTATATATTGTGATCTTTTTAAGAGCTCTGGTAAACATGCGTGTACACGCTCTTAGCATGTTAAGTGTTACACAAAGACACAGAGCTGATGGATCCTGAGTGATTGGGCAGGAACGAAAAAACTTCTGTTTTACCGGATATGATCGGTGACAAAGATAGACACTTGTGTGAGCAATTCGTTGAAAAACGCGAAAATGGACACGAATTATAAGAGACTAGACCACGTTCCAAGAGACCATCCCAGTTAGATGAAACTCAAAGCTTACTATTGGCCCGTAACTCTGCGTATGTTTGGACCCGAGAGATTAAGATGCCTGTGATAAATCCAGGAATATCGCTAAGGTGGCAGAGGTGTCGTCATTTATGTATTAAGTTCATAATGAGCTTGTGATTTGTGTGACAGTTAATAAAAGACTAAATACAATCACTTTTTTCATTCGCTGAAACACAGACATCATATAATTTTAGACACTGTTGCACTACTCACAGAAGTAAATCAAGCTGTCTGTGTTTCGTGTATTCATACTCTAGCTTTCCTCCCTTGCCCTCCCTCCGTGTGAGGGCAATATGCACCTCAACCACAAAAGCTCTCTGAAATAGCTTGCCCCAGGTTATGTATTTTGTGAACTCATATCATGCATGTTCGTGTCATAGCAAGAAAGAAAAATCGTGACCTCGAGAAATCCGTGACAAATAGGAAACAGATTGGTTTTCATAACGGCCTGCCAACTTTATTCACTGCCAGCTTTATCTTATGTTTGTGACGGCCACAAAGCTACTATACGAACTGCCGTTGCAATGATTTTATCACATCTGCGTACTCGTCCACCCTTGCTACCTTGATATCGTTTCAAAGCTCGCCAATGTCTCACCGCGGGCTGATTCTCAGTCTTAATTACTTGTTCCTCCACTCCTGCACGGCTTTGCGCCGGTTCCTCTATAAACACCACTGATTATTTTACGACCGGTCAGAGCGTCTTTATTTTGCTTCAGTTTCGCTTTGAAGGTCTACTTCAGCTTCAATTCAGTCGTGTTTATGAAACCCCATAGATACCTGGTGAAGTACGGAGTAACTCCTTGCTTCAGATGTCCCGTAAATAGTAGAATTTTAGGGCGTTGAAGTAAATAGTTACTATTTACTGCTTGCAGCCGGATGCAAGGTAAAAGCTTGGAAAATTACTTCCCACGCCACAATTGTACGCTATTCTCTCTTTATGAAACTGGGTGCAGGTGGAATGTCATGCGGGTGCCGCTAGCTCGCTCGCAAAATGCGTCATTTGAAGCCTGGTTGAGCGCAGAGCTAAAATAGTACGCCCTTTTTCCCAGTTTCGCGGCGTTTCGAGTATCCTTGTCACAAACGCTTGCGTGCAAAAGACCACTTCACTGACTGGATCGGTCCGTGGATGGTCGACAGATCCACGGGGTGGAGTTCACCTGTAACCAGTTTCATAAAGAGAGAATGGCGCACAATTGTGGCGGAGGAAGTAACTCCCCAAGCTTTTGCTTCGAACCCGGTTGCATAGAGTAAATGGTAAATATTTGCTTTAACGTTCGTGAAATTCTATCATTTTCGGCAGGTCTGGAGTAAGGAGTCCTGCGATTGTGGTTGTCTTGAGCATTGTCACGGGATGACATGAGGCGGGGCCTTTTACCCACACATGATGTCAACGGGTTTTGCTTCAAATTTTTGAATTGCTTTGTTCATGCCCCGCTTTGCTCACTTTTCCATTCGGACATCCTCGCATTGCGTGATTGAGCAGGTAAACACCTTAGCTGCTCCTGCTCCATCGTCCCCTAACACCCCGTTATCTTTTCGTATGCACCGGATTTAACGTTGTGGCACATGCAGAGAACCAATCTGTAAACTGCCTACGACGTTTAAAATCGCGTGTCATATTGAGCGTTACCAGCAGGCGGACAGTGCAAACTCCCACGTCACTCGTAACCAAGGTATCTGCTCTTACAGCGGCAGAAGAAAGCGCACCATTGCTTCCTACTGGGAGCCAACCTCGGACGGTGTGGTGATGCGATCGGACGATCTGTCGTCCCAGCTCTCCCTGCGGGCATCGCCAACGGCCGAAGACGAACTTAGCCTAAGCGACCATCTCAACAACATGATCGTCTAAGGTCACAAGGTGAGCGCTGAGCGGCCATCTACTGCACAATGCGCATACTTGTTGGCATGACATTTTGTTTCGGAATGATGACATTTTCGCTGACCGGGCATAGCACGACGTGAGACGATATAAGGGACATTTAGGCGCTGGCTAAGCCAGCGGGTATTCCTACTTAACTGGTACGTCCCGGGTGGGCTTACTGAGTTGGTAATCCTGTTGATACCCTTACTCGACGGGTCTCGGCGGTGTGGCGGTGGTCTCACTCTGCTATGCGGCGCGTGGCCAGGCACTGCTGCACTAGCTGCTGCCAGCCTGGTTGGTACGCGGCGCTGCGGTTCCTATTCTGCGGGCTGCACGTCTCCAGCACTTTCCTGTCCCCGTGCTGCTGGACCAGCGGGCAGAGACACAGTACGTGCCGCCTGAGGGAGCGCCGAGTGCTGGTCAAGCGGTCCGCTCTCCGGTCTGCCCTGTTTCGAAGGACTGTCCTGCATCCGGACAGCGGGCGGACGGCATGGTGCGGCGGCGGCGACGGCGGCGACAGGAGGAGGCACAAGGGTACTTGATCATAGGTTCCGAGGGGCCCTCGAAACTAATTAAGGGCCTGATTTGAGGGCCCGAAAAGCCAGCCAGAGGTCTCATTTAGGGGTCCGGTCCGCGGGGCCGGGCACTGAAATGCCAGCCAGAGGGCCCCTGCTGATCAGGAGCCCACTGAGGCGATAAGGGCCTATATTTTGGTCAGACACCACCAGCAACGCACAGTCGGCTCAATGGCGGCATAGGCCTAAGGGCCCATTTCCCTAGTAGGGACAAAGCCGGAGGCAGCGATTTACATTGCTCGGGGCCTCACGGCGCCTAGCAGGAGCCCTGCGCTGTCAAGGGACCCCCGAGTCGGCCAGAGGTAGTGTTCGAGCAGGCCTGAAGAGCCTAGAGGCCCACTCGGTCCGACGATCAAGGGCCCGATTAGAGGGTTTAAGGGCATAAAGGGCTCGTCGGAGTCTTCTTGAGGTGCCAGGCCTGTGAGCACAGACCCTCAAATAACGGTCAGAGGGCCCTTTGCGCCGATCGGGGACCCCCTGAGTCGATATGGGCCTATTTGCCGGTCAGGTACCACCGTACCACATAGTCAGCTCCGTGTCGGTGTGGGCCTGAGGGCCCGCTTCCCAATTAGCTATAAAGCTGGTGCCAGTGATTTACGCTGGTCGGGGGCCTTGTGTCTGTCAGGCGCCCACAGCACCTAGCAGAGGGGCCTGTGCTCGCAGGGACCCGAACTGACCGAGGGAAATGTTTGATGAGGCCCGAAGAGGGGCCCGCGCGGCCCACCGAAACCGACTATTAGAGATCCGGCTGGAGAGCATAAAGACCCGAAGGACTGACTGTAGGTCACATAAGGAATCGCGGCCCGCAGGGTCGCAACCTTCAGAGGTCCTCTTGGGCCGTTTGAGGAACCCTTGAGACAATGTGGTTGTCTAAGTTGGTCAGAGACCACGAACACCGAACAGTCGACTCCAAGTCCGTCTGAGCCCTTGCGACCCATTCGCAAAGCAGGAACGAGACCGGGGTCCACAATTTGCAATGTTTGGGGCTCCTGACACAATGAGGGGCTCCTGTGTCGGTTAGAGACCACAGTGCCGAACAGGGGTCCCTTGGCGGCCAGTGGCCCCGAGTCGGAGCGGCGTTTGAGGAGTCCCGAAGTGGGACCGAAAGGGCTCCCGAGACCAAAGATCAAGGGGTCGGTGGAGTTGCTGGAGGGTCCGAAGGGCTGGCTGTGGGTCAGATTAAGGACTCCCGCTAAAGGGCCGTAACCTCAAATTTCATTAAAAGAATCTCTGGCACCGATAGGGACCCCTGAGACAGAACGTTCCTCTATGTCGGTCAGAGGTCACGAACAGCAAATAGTCAGCCTAGTATTGGTCTGGGCGCTGGGGGTCCATTTCTCAAGCAGGGACAAGGCCAGGGCCACGATTTACATCGGTCGGGCTTTTTATCGTTCAGGGACCTACGGTGCCTAACAGGACATCCTGTGTCAACAAAAGACCTGGAATCGGTCAGGGGGAATTTGTTGACAACAGAGACGGGGACAGGAGCCCGAATCGCGAATGGTCTCTTGCGTTGACCGGACCCTCTTACAATGGAAGCAAACAAACACTCATGATGAGTGCTCACATCGAGGTAAAAGAAGAGTCCTGTGCCAGTCAGGGCGCCCACTACCGAACGGAGGGCCCTCCAATCCTTTTGCAGCAGGGGCCCGTTAAGTCCACCTGAATCCTAAGCGCCAATTATTTGACCGCCTGCGGTGAGCAGGGATGTTGTTGCGTTAATGACGGCTCATGTGTCGATCCGGGGTCAACTGCGTGCGTCAGAAGGCCTCCCGCGTCAGGGAACGAACCAATGTAATATGATGTTTCCCTCTAAGGGTCAATGGACCAGCCAGAGGATGCCGCCCGCGTCGCCAGAATGACGGCCGGAAAACACACCACGATAGGACAGAATAGCCCTTAGCTCTTGACCGGGAACAACGGTGTACTCCGTAGCGTTGTTCTTAAGGGGCCCCTTTCCCGGAAAGCAATAAGGGCTACTATATATGTATAGTCTATAAAGGCTCCTCTTCTGGAAAGCAATTAGGTTCTCTTAGTGCTGGATGGAGTGGGTCAAAAAACGCTCAAGGCCATCTCATGTTTCTCTGAGAATGTTCGATATTTTGCAGAATCGACTAGTGAAGCAGATGCCATCAAAATGTGCAAGACTGCGCGCCGGGTGGCGATAGTGTTGCGCTTCATGCGCCTTTGTTAACCACTACGCGCTTGGGAAAACGCAGGTACGGGGTTCGTTTCTCCGCGGTGCCCGCCTTTCCCGCGAGGGTGAGAGGCAGGCGGCGCTATATAGCCCCAGCAGCGGAGTGCGTCAAAAGCCCCAATGGCACGCCCGTAATCTCGGGGAGCATGAATAGCGATGGCTTGGGTCGCAGTTTTCGTTAAACCGAAAGGCGTTGGCCACCGTAATTAACGCCGGGGGGGGGGGGGGGGAGGTGGCGGGCGCCGAACGCACAACAAGGACCATAGTAAAACAATGTTTTCTGAATGGCTTTCAAAATTAATGCGTACATTTCAAAGATTACACTTTGCGAATCTTTTTTTAACAACTCTGAGGATGTCATTCGGACAGATGAGCAGTTACAGCAACACACAAATATAAATTTTACTTCCTCTCTTCCAGTTCCACAACCAGATTACAGCACCACTTCGCGGCGCTGTTAATACCAGTGCGTTATTGTCATCAAGCTAAAAACTGCAAGTTGAAATATGCGCCCAGAATATCTCTAAACGTACGATTTGGTGTCCAAAAGCGTTCAAAGGTACTTCTTTCAAACGCGTCATCATTTTCGTCCACCTATTGGCCACAGCTTAGTATTAACCGCAGGGCCGACGCTGCGCGGCCTACGGAGACTGCAACGCCGGGCGTCGAGTTTTTGTTCCTGAGATATGCGAGCGCACATGCTCAAAACTACGTCACATAATCTGTACCACTAATCAGTGCTGACTGAATGTTGAAGATATTCGGACAAACATGGCTCTGCCATGTTAGCATAAATTGTTGGCCCATTTTGATCTTCAGTCTACATTCGCGGAATTCTTCTATTTCTGTATGAACCCAAAGTAACCAGATAACAATTTTGGTAAAGTTTCTGAGTTCTGTCGGCTGAAAAACAGTCCACTGGACCATCATGAAATAAAGAGCGTCGGCGATGTATTTCATGCAATCATATAACGCGTTATTTGGCCAGTCTATTTGCTATGAATTTAAGGCAGATTTGATCTCGCGGTAGCGTCTGGCCCATTTCCAGTTATAGAACGTGAACATGTTATATATATATATATATATATATATATATATATATATATATGGATGTATGTAAGAAAACCATGCCCTCAATAACAAATGGGTAACATCCGACGATTTTTTTTGTGGGGGGGCCTTTTAGTATCTGGGAGACACTTTGTCAGCCTTGTACCCGCTTTGCCAAAGCCCTGGCTGCGCCCCTAACAGCACCAAAATGCCTTCAAGATGGCTATTTCTGTTCAAAACCGCATGTAAATGTGGATTACTCTCTTTAGATGTAGCAGAATACATATTAGGATATATGCTAGTGGGCATGAACCAACAGGCAAGTGATACTACATGCCATGACGCGACGTATGATAGTAAGTAAATGCTCGACAGTGATTACATGAAATATCAAATACTACGTTAGTAAGTTTAATCACTCATTTCTTATAGACTCGAAGACATTGCGTTTTCGTGTTTACCTGGCATGGTTCCATGGCCTGATTCGCCGCCGGTCTGTCGCGGTTCAGACGGAGTCGTTTTGAACGCCGGAGGCTGGTGGCGAATCAGACCATGGAACCATCCCAGGTAGATATGAAAAAGCATTATCTTCGAGTTTATAAGTAATGAGTGATTAAACTTAATCACGTAGTATTTGATATTTTATGTAATCGGTGTTGAGCATTTACTTACTATTGCAGCTGCTAGTTACATACATTACATACATTTGCAGCTGCTAGTCGGTACTCTATTGCTGGATCAAGTCGACCGGCAGGTTCGGCACGTGCCGCGACATAGGTTGCATGTAACTCATGTAGATCCTGTCTTCGCGGCCGTCGGAGTAGAGGATGGTCAAACCTGACTCGTAGATTGATTCAGCATTTTGATGAGCCGTCTCTTTTCTCGCTGTCTCTTGCACACCAGACCTTCTTAGGATCTACGATGTTTGATTGTAAGCAGCCAGTCCGTCCCTGCTGCCTTGCTGGAAGGCGCTAATGATAGCAGCAGTGGCCGGGTTTGAGCCACCGTAGCTGTCAACCGCCAGAGCGGTGTTGGTCAGATCGTTAACGTTCCGATCTGCAGTGGCAGCGGTCTCACCCGGAACGAACAACCGGCGTCGACGCCACCTTGGGCCATGTACGGAGCTGTGTCAGAATCCGATGTCAGTTATCCGTCAAACCGTTTTCACCCGTACAACAAGCATGTGAACTGCAAATCAACATCACACTGATGCATGAACAATAATCGCAACCTCAGGCTTACTTCGGTCTGCTGGAGCGTTTTCATAAATGTACAGTTCTGGTTTTTACAAAAAATATGTTTTTTTCATAAAAAGTGTACTTAATAGCTGTTTGGCAATGTTGTGGTGGTGTTTTTATGGTATCTATTTCATGCTTAGCCCACCAGGTACTAGCAGTGTGGAAAATGGCAAGATTGAGGCTTATTGGAAGATAAGGCTAGTCCGTGACATAGCCGACGCTAGCATCGAACATGATTTTCTTGACATATCGAAGAAAAACTGCTCTCGCTTCACAAATATCGACATTGGTGCAGCACAACAGATCTGCAAGTTTATTCTCACTGTATCTTCCAAGGAAAAACTTTGTGCCAGTTGATTCCAAGAGATGCACTCCTTCGATGACACACTCTAATGGACATTGACCATTACAGCTGTCAGGACGTGCTGATCTGGCTACCAAGCAGGCATACACAGCCCTCAAAGCCAGAGATGGCAGTAGGTCCTGTTATGGATTATACTTACCCGAATCACCGAAGGCATCAAGCTACCGCACCCTTCTACGCAGTGCTCTTATAACGCTCCGTCATTTGCTATCAAAGGAAGCATGCCAGCCTTTTGCATTTAACTCTTCCAGATCCCGCTTTTAAAGGGCCCTACTGTGCTTTGACCGTTGCGAGCCTTCGCGTGTGATTATTTTTTTCATTTATTCTCACTTTGCATTATTTGTGTCAGACCGGCAGACGCTCAATGATTTTCTTTGTACGTTTATGTACGGGTTTTGTTTGAACAAATGCTCGCAATGCAACGGAGAAAGGAAAGCGACTTGCCATCGGTGACGATAATTAAAGAATGCTTTGCTAACGTTCTAAAACATATTCTAGGTACGCAACGCCACGTTTAACGGTAATAACAAAAAACACTCCTTCGCGGTTAGCTTTGCTTGCAGGGCACTCTACTCGCAACCAGAAGACAACTGTTCGAATCCCAACAATTCCAAGGATGCTATTCGTGCTGCGACGTATGCATAAAAGAAAGACACGCCATCCATTGCTTTTCAGAACTCAATATTAAATAGCCAAAACGTGATGTACATACTAGCAGACCAGACGAGGCCGGCATTCCGAACACTTATTCCTTCCGCCAAAATAATGCGTCGCCTCAATCCCTTCGTAAAACTGTGATCTGGCACATGAAAACATGCACGCCAGGGAAGCGATACTTGTGACTATCTAAGGCAACGTCGTCAACAATGTAGACACTGACCAATGAAGAGCACGGAATCATAACAATAAGCAAATGCTATAGACAGAGGCGCTTCAAATCTCACAATATTACAATCTCACAATAATCTCACATATCTCACTGTTACGAATATCCTCTTTACGACCATCGTCCACTGGTGAATGCCTACACTGAGGCGAGAAAGCACGCAGTATAGGCGATGCGTAACGCACCAAAATAGATACATCTCATACCAAACCAAATTCGTTTGCCGGAAGTGTCATCAACCAAACGTCAGCTCATCATCAGATATAAAGATAGGTCATCGGACAATAACAGTTGACTTGCATTTTAGTTGTAATCCTGCACAAATTCATAAATTTAAATTACTTTTGCGGTCAGGAAATCTTAGATGGTCTGTTCATGCTGAGTCGATAACTTTTCCGTTACTCCATGAATTCATGAAGGTATTAGTTGGTTGTAACATGTTATTGACGCGATTATGTCATCCTTGGGACAAAACGCGTGCATGCGTGCGCGCAAAGCACAAATGTATTGCGCAGTAAAAATGTGGTTGATATTCCTGCCTAGATGACATGCTTGAAGAGCCCACTTTCGGCCATTTTCCAAACAGTCTGAGGTCACAAAGGATCATGCAGCTTTGAAATAGCAATGTTTTCGGCATGTTTTCATGGTATGAAAGTGCTCTGAAATGATTTAATGGTGCATTAGCATTTGGGTTGGATTTTGTAACAGGTTTTCCATGCAAAACGAGATCATAATATCTTCTAAGCTGCGGCTAGATGGCAGCTTAGAGGAAATTATGCCATCGCCATTATGCCATCGAAATTTTGAACGGTATGGCACTCGCACAGGGATTGTATTACAACGAATTTGTTTTAAAGATTGGCATGTACCTCAGGTAAACACAAGCATATGGTGTTATATCACCCCTAGCCCGTTCGTACATCAACGTGCTTTAATTGTGCAGCGTGACCTACGGCCACGGGTATCAGCAGGTGTACTCACTCCTAACAAGGGTGCACCAGCTCATAATTAGCAGATATACCTGCTCCTGATCAGCAGGTGTACCAGCTTCTAACAGGATGTACCAGCTCCTAACAGTGGTGTGCCAGCTCCTAATCAGCAGGCGCACCAGCTCCTAACAAGGGTGTTGTTTCCTATTCAGTTGGGGGGCTTTACCCCTCCCCCACCACCATGGGCTTCAGCCCCATCCCCTAACTTCAGGAAGAAAGTGGGCAAAATGCGACGAGAAACCTGTTTACTGGCATACTTCGGAGGCAGTTTGAGCCATTCCTCACTGTTCGACCTCCACAACTTATGTTGTGAAATTACTCCCCTGCACGCAAATGCCAGTAAAGAGCGCGGAAACATCATATTTGGGGAATGCGTTGCACGCTTAACCAAACCCAAAGCTATTTGTGAACCAGCAAGAAGTATGGATCGTGTTCTTGCTGCAAGTGGCTTTATGAGACCGTAATTATTCCACTCCAGCATATCACTAGGCCTCCATTGGGCGAGGACTTCCTGAACCGGGCTCGCTGCAGAACTCCGCCGAGACCACTTGCGTCGAGTTCCGACGAACCTTTTACGCTGTTGCCCAGACCTTTAACGCTGCCGGATCGACTGTCTCTCGAGCCCACCACTGGACGTCCAATCAGTTTCGAAGGCGGCGGGCCGCTGTCGATCACAGCGCCCGCGGGCGCGACGGCGGAACATTGGCGAGCGCCCCCAGCTCCCCATCCGTCGAGCCGAGGGCCCGCGGCGGCTCCAATCACGGCGCCGATCGCACTGCCCGCTGACGGTCGCTCAAGCTTGACACATCGACCCCCGCGGCCAGGCACGCACGCGTGCCATTACGTGCGCATCTTTGCATTCGGGAGTGTGCGAAGATCTGATGCAGGGGTGGGGAAATGTGACGAATTGGTGAACAAGGTCGGCGACAAAAATATATGTTTTCATGCGACGCTTGGTGCCAACAAATGCTTTTGACTTATCATTTTGGTGATGACGACAGAATGTTGGAGCGCGCACTGCAAAGCCCAGCATGAGGCTTCCATGGTTATGTACTTTGTCACACAACGCCAGCAAGTATTTCCGTAAAGACACTTTACAGTATCATATTGCACCACAGTATCCTTTTTAGGTGTCATTCCATCCCAACGACAAAAATATTCTATGATTTTTAGGTGGGAGCGCGACTCGGTGATCACCGGTGACAAATCAGTGTATTTTTAGGTTTGGCAGGTTTCTTTCCTATCTACCTATGTTAAATTTTTGGATCTTGTTGTATTCTCTGGTAATACTGCGATTCAGCATACTGACCTCAGCGACGAGAAGCATTGGCGGCTCAGGGAAAGTGAGCGAGGTGATTCGATCGAGATAGAAAGTGACCTGTGGTTATCCAGACTTCCTTTCCAAAACAACAACAAAAACGCTATGGACTCAACACTGTTTTGTTCGCATTAAAACGACAACTATTCCCAGTTTACAAATCTTGGCTGCTGGAAGTCGACATGATAGCCAATTATGTAGGCAATGAGAAGGCAATGATGAGTGAGGAGTGAGGTTGCGCAATAAATGCAGGCAATGGGGGGGGGGGGGAGGTAGAGGTTCCATTGCCATCTCTCCTAAACCAAGAGACGCGCTTCAAATTTCCTTCAGATTTGCTCATTTGCTTCGGATTTTCTCAATGAGGTTTGCAGGTTATGTTCGTTTGGTCAAATAAGCTTATACAAAGTCAAACTCCAGATTGGTGTCCAAAGTGATCCACACGCCTTCTCATGCCACCACCGTGAGCTAAATACCTGTTCTAAACAAAATGTCACTGGTGCTCATATAAGGTCAGTGACCTTGTTCGACCCTGAGAGGGTCATGGATACCAAACCGTCGCGCTGTTTGGAACTCATTGTGGAAAAAAAACTTTGGGGATCATTTTACCCCTACCCGAGCGCGTGTTAAGTGCAGCCTGCATTCGTAGTGTAAATCAGTGCAGTTCGTCTGGTGGAGGCATCATGGCAGTGGGATAACTTTTATGCATGATTCGAGGTTGAAAGGAGAGGTAGAAATCCATGGGCCTCACAGCCTTCCCTCCTCTAAGCGTGTTTGTCAACAGATTTAGTCTGCATTGTTTTAATGACGGTCGAGTTCTTTGCTTAAGTTGCTTGTCTTTGCTGTAAAATCCTTTGTTTGAGCAATTTAGTGGTCAGAGCGAATGATGCTCAGAAAAGACGAATTAATGTTATTTTAGCTTTTTCTTTTTGTTGATTTGTTGACATTCTCCCAGACAAAAAAAAAATTGGAGACAAGCATTGAGGCGGCCTATGTCGACGTTGGGGTAGGGTGAGACCCCAGAAAATAATTTGAGTTGATGTTCCTGCATCATGCATGACAAGCATCGCAGGTAATTGAAATTTGCTTGCCTCTTATTGCGCCGAGAGTCACTTCGGCTTGCTGATTTAATTGGTGCCAAGTTAAGGATGTGTGTAATGGAAGGTGTCATCCTTGTAGACCTATCAGCTGATTTTCTCTATGATGTGAAATGCGGATTGTTCCGACGGAGCGCGTAAAATAAATAACGGAGACTGATCACCAAAATGATTAACCCTCACCCTGATTCCTCGGTTTTCATATTGTGGACGATGGGAGGGAGACCCCCTGTCATTTCGAAATTAAAGGAAGGTAGTATCTTGCAAAACAAAATTGGGCTGTTCTCAGCATAACCTCGCGATTATAATAAGCGCGTGCTGTTAATCGGCCCCAGTAGACCAAATCAAAGGCAAAATTTTCTGGGAAGTCAAACTCTTTGACCTTAGCATGCTCGTAGGTACAAAACCATGCCGCGGAGCGACATGGGACATAAACAATCGCGTATTCCTTGCTTAAGTGTTAGTGTTTTGGTATGAAGGTGGATATGTTTGGACCCTATATACACCAAGTAGGGCTCCGTCAGCAGCAGCAGCAGCAGCCTCACACTGCCGTGGTCATGCCGCAGCTTCACACTGCCGTGGTCATGCCGCAGCTTCACACTGCCGTGGTCATGCCGCAGCTTCACACTGCCGTGGTCATGCCGCAGCTTCACACTACCGTGGTCATGCCGCAGCTTCACACTGCTGTGGTTCTGCCACAGCCTCACACTGCCGTGGTTCTGCCACGGCCTAACTTTGCCGTGGTTCTGTCGCAGCCTAGTGCTGCTGTGGTCATGCTGCAGCTTCACACTGCCGTGGTCATGCCGCAGCTTCACACTGCCGTGGTCATGCCGCAGCTTCACACTGCTGTGGTTCTGCCACAGCCTCACACTGCCGTGGTTCTGCCACGGCCTAACTCTGCCGTGGTTCTGTCGCAGCCTAGTGCTGCCGTGGTCATGCTGCAGCTTCACACTGCCGCGGTTCTGCCGCAGCCCCACACTGCCGTTCCGTGGTTCTGCAGCAGCCTAACACTGCCGTGGTTCTGCCGCAGCACGTGAAGCGGCGACGCGCGGGGGCGCGCCGGAGGCCGGCGCCGGACGGCGCGTCAGCCTCACCTGGGGCCACCGCGTCCGCGGCTGCCAGCGCGCCGCGGCGGTGACGGTGGCGCCGACCCCGCGGCCCTCACTGCCGGGTCGGGCCGCCGCGTCTGGTGTGTCGAGGGCCGGCCTGGGCCGCATCGCCGCTGACAACCGAAGCTGGGTAAAAGTCATATACAGATGATGCAAGTTAATATGAGCGGCAAGGTGAAATAAAAGCATGGACTGAATGGCCTGGCTTTCCACGTATGTCATTCTATGTATGTTTAGGCCTTCTAGGTGAAAACTGCGCACACCGTGTCAGTCAAACTTACATGAGAATTTGTGAACCGAGCGCTGTGTGCATAATAGACCGAAATGGAAACACCTGATCCTATTCAGCCATGCTCGTTAAAGAGTGGTCGATACATGCAGCGTGCTCGACCTCGCTCTTCATTGCGTTGCGGAAATCAACAAACTTATGTAGCGTGTGTGGAGTGGGTGGGTGGGTAATTGACAAGCTTAAGCATGGTGCGTACTGCTTGGACTAAAATAATGATTGCTCGGTGTGTGTTCTGCCGATAATCTTCCATGCACGTCCGCATTGTGCAGACGAGAGTTACTGGCATTGCGACTTCTCTCAAAATAATTGAATATTCTGTTTTTTATGTTGTAGCTGGTATTCACCCAGTCTATGCTTTACTAGCTATCTGTGGTAGGAAATGCGCTCCTAGCAGCCGATGGATCATCTGTTTGAGGACACAAATCCTAAAAAATAAACGACTTAGATCCCGATGTGTATTTAAATTTCGGATGACAAAAAAGATGGGACTGCATGGCACACCGATGCGTGCCCATTGGCCAAAGTTTGCGTCGATCTGCGTCTGGAGCTCGGAGAGAACACATTTGGATCCCATTTCGGCCACAGCGGCTCCAACCAGCTGACACGCGGACCTCGTGTGAAGAAGTGGGCCTCGAAATGAGATCTGAAGAGCCGCTACCCGCCCTCCTGAGGCCGCAATCTCTCGCTGGCGGTCAAGTGCGTTTCCGAGCCAAGTTTTCCATTTCAGACACGTCACACCCCAGATCAAGTCATATCTACGAAAATATTGGAACAGCCCAGGGTTCTGAGCTGAAATAGCCACTTTGAAGACGATTCGGTACAGCTCACAGCTTTGTCCTTCTGAAGACATAACCCCTCTATTTTCTGAGCTACACGCTCGCTAAGATGAACGGGCTTTGACCTGAGCCATTGATTCAGAGCCAATTGACGACCGCCGTGTCTGGAAATCATTTATTCACGAACGCCATGTACGAACGACTCGATAATATATTATTCTTGGCCTTGGTCCCTGCATGGACAATGGAATGGCAACATTGAATGCCGTTATTATGTCGTCATAAATGCCTAGGTGACCTTGAATTAGTCTGCTCGAAATTGTCTGCGCATCTCCGCGGGATTGTAACTTAGAAACTAGAGGGGTTTAGGTTTCAGTAACGGCATGGGTGGTAACTGCACAAGTTGTTTTCTAGTTACCCAAAGAACAGGTAACCAGGAGTGCCCCTCCCTCAATCCCAGCGGCGCAATAAACCGTACGTTAACACCAGAAAGCATAAAATCAAGTCGCGGCACTCCCAGCTAGGAAAAGGAAATACACGTGAAGAAGCGGGCGAAGAGGTGGCGCAGACCCGAAGGAACTGTGTTATGTGATGGACATGGAAAATCATACATGAGAAGGCTTGAAGTAGTCATTAGCCAAAGTCAGCTAGTGACAGCCCGCTATAACCATTCATTCAGCTACAACCACTCATTCACAGTGTTAGTAAGGGTTGTACGGTCATACCAGCCGGAAGGGTAATTACCTGGTCATTTTCGTGCTGGGTTTTGAGCTGGACGTCCAGGGAGTCCACCCAGCTAAGTGGAGCTCGTTGCTGGAAGAACTCCCGGAGCCAGCGCCATGAATTGGGTACATGTGCATGACTAACTATATCAGAACGTGATTATGGAGCACGAAGGAGGTTAAATATGAAGTGCGTTACATATGTGTAGCGCAAAGGATTGATATCTTCAAATATGTTGGTTACGTTAATATGTATTCACGAAATGCTTGTGGATGATGTTCTCAACGATGGTTTTTGACGCAGAGATATCAGTTATTCTTAGCAAGTATGAAAACATAATGTCGTTCCACAGCTTAGGACCCAGGCAGGATGTAAAAAGTCTGTAATTGCCATTAGAGAAAGTTTGGTCTAAATGTTTCATTCGCCTTATATCCATGTCATTTGATTCCTAGAACTTACATATCAAATCGAATGATACAGGGAGCTGTGAAGTTACAAGTTTGTGCATCCCGATTGACAGTCGGGATTTAGCGACATCCGATAGTTTCAAAATTTGGTATCGTTTAAAGGTCGGCTGGGAGCTTTATGGAGAATACACATTTTGTATTAGACGCACAACCATTTTTGCAAAATTATTAACCGATCTAGTTCAGGAGCATAATTTACACCCCAAAAGAAACAGCAGTAATTTAGATGAGGAAGAATTAAAATGTTACAGAGTAGATGTTGTTTTTTATCAATGAAGCACCTAACCCTTCTTGTGATTCCAATATTTCAATTTAATATGATTGCAACACAATTAATGTGGCTTGTAAATTTAAGGGGTTTGTTGATGAGTTCACCAAGATATTGAGTATACCAAGTACATGAGTAGCAGCACACCAAGGGTTGATTTAAAAGATGCCCGTTTTAGTTTAAAAAACTCATACAAATGTGAGCACCCCTTTTATGAAATGTACAAGTACAAGCGGGGTGTCACTTACTTTTGTATGCATGCTTACTTTTACGTCAAATGCACACTTTTCTAGGTCCTCAGCCCCCCCCCCCCCTCCACACACACACTTTCCCGCCCACTTGAGCTCCCTCAATGCACTTTCGTGCTCCCACACATGCGAGGAAAAATGGGAATACCAGGCCAATGAAATGTGCAGCAGGTTTTTGAACAGCTGGAACACAAGGTAACTAAACACATCGCTATCAGTGTAAACACCACTATCATCAGATGCCATCACGATCACAGCCACACCAGCTCTAAATGAGATGTCACTCATCAACATCAAAGCAATTTTTTGAACCGATCAAACACTTTTGTAGAAGTATTATTTTAATTTTAGCATCGGGACCAAAACCCAATTTTTTCCAAATCAGGTGAAAAACTGGGATCTGGGGGCAGCGTAGCTCAATCTATTAGTTCAACACCGTCCCCCTCCCAGCCGGTTCTAGAAAGTAACACCCCAGGCAACAAAACTAGATTCCTGTAAATAATTCACGCCAGATGTTTATGGTCGAAATAAGATGCGAATCCCGCCAGCACCAGTACTCATCTTACGAACATCAATAAATCGATGCAATAAATGAACAGGACGGCGCCAATATTGCGCTTGTGATTTATATATGCATGCTGGCCATTGTGCAGTTCCCTGGCAAGCCGCATATTAACCTTAGTATGACGCAGTACCGGAGGAGACGCTCATCACATACAAGCTTCACGTGTTTCGCGATCATTTACAGCACTTATTACACCATTTAAAGCTAGGGAAGCTAACTGTACTATAGAGCCTTGGTAGTGAGCCTTTGTCTAAGACTCCTTTTCAACCAACTCCTTTTTCTCACCTCTATTATTTTTAGGGACATCTCATCCTAAAGTCCACTATTGCCTGATCCACAATCGTTTTTTACGTTTCCAGTCAGTGACAGACATCACTGAAACTTGCCTGCGGGTACCATGTGAAGTGTCACATATCCTCAGGTTTCGTGCAGAGGGATCATGACATCTTGGGCGTGTCGCCTTGCACGTGCCCACCGGGCTTCGAGAGATCCGCTCCGACTGATGTCCCTAACCCGACGCATCGCCTGTCCCGACGGCGCTGGTAGTCCCTGTCCCAACGGCGCTAGCAGGGCATCGGTCCCTGTCCCAACGGCGCAGGCAGAACACCGGTCCCTGTCCCAACGGCGCTAGCAGAGCATCGGACCCTGTCCCTACGGCGCTGGCAGAGCATCGGTCCCTGTCCCAACGGCGCTGGCAGACCATCGGACCCTGTCCCAACGGCGCTGGCAGAGCATCGGTCCCTGTCCCAACGGCGCTGGCAGAACATCGGTCCCTGTCCCAACGGCGCCTGCAGAGCATCGGTCCCTGCCCCAACGGCGCTAGCGGAGTACCGGGTCCTGTCCCAACGACGCTAGCAGAACATCGGTCCCTGTCCCAACGGCGCCTGCAGAGCATCGGACCCTGTCCCCATTGCGCTGGCAGAGTATTAGTCCCTGCCCCAACGGCGCTGGTAGAGCACCAGTCCCGAGACGCCGCTCCCGTACAGGCGATGAGACGACGCCAAGGCACCCGCGCAACAGCCACGGCCAGCAGGAGGAACGGCCGGTGTGGCCTCCCTTCAGGTCGGTGATAGCCAGCCTGGCCAGTGCGCATGCTTGCCAGAAGCAAGTGGACAGCCACAGCCCGTTAGTGACGCTCACATTTACAGTGCGAGTGATGGTGAGAGTGGTACAGTGGATTGAGCCAGCAAGAGGGTGAGTGAGGAGTGAAGGTGAGTGAGCTGAGTGTAGGCTGAGCAAGGATTTTTTTTGTGTACGGATCCGTGCATGCGTGGGCACGTGTGAGAGAGGAGGAGAGAGCGAGCAAAACGGCTTCGTCTAGCTTAGGTTACATGAAAAATGGAAATGCCGTTGAAAAGCGAAGCTAGGTGCTCTTGCAGGATGTGTTTATGCAGGGCTGATGTTAAAATTCCACTGTATGTTTCATTACCGGTCTCAGCTCTCTGGAGGCGTCTTCACTCCAGAAATGAGCGACTCTTCCGCAATAGACTGCTAAGAAATGGACGGAAACGATGTAACCCATACTGAGCTTAAAGTACGATTAATGTGGTTATAGCCCATGGTGCTGGTCAATATCTCGCAGCGTATGATGTTCTCCTTCACGCACCAATGTCACGGATACGGATGAATGGGACGCACCTAAATCGGGTTATAAAGCAATATTTCATACCATCCATTGTCAACCTGTTTTCACATCCAAATTATTCAGTCTTTCAAGTGAGAATCGTCATCATTTGGTGACAGTCTTGCCCCTAGTCACCACAAACATCGTTTGCTGTAAAGTCGTACAATACCTGCCACAAAATAAATGTTTCTTTCAAGAATTCCTGAATCATACGGCAGGGCCCATAAGTGATGCATTCTATTCCAGATCGCGGTGCTTCATCTTCCCGGGAGCCAAACAGCGACGTAGAATAACTCACGACGTGGTGCTGTCTCTTCTGCATCCATGTGCATTAATTAACCCCGCTTGCTTATGTCAAAGTTCAAGCCATCTTGCGTCACTGGCCTGATAATCAGCGCTGAGTGGCCAGCGATGAGCAACACAGCATGGGCGGACGGCGGGCTGAAGTCTGAACTGAAAGACCGGGGGCTCGGGCTCGGTTTTGGACGACACGGCGGAGCGACATGAGGCAAGAGAGTTCCACCAAAGGACTACATGGAGAGCGTGAGGAGAGAGAGAGAGAGAGAGAGAGAGAGAGAGAGAGAGAGAGAGAGAGAGAGGAGAGAGAGAGAGAGAGGGAGAAGAAAAGAGAGAGAGAGAGAGAGAGAGGGAGAGAGAGAGAGAGGGAGATCTCTTCGCTCTCTATCTCTCTCTCTCGCCTCTGCTCTCTATCTCGCTCTTTCGCTCTCTCTCTCTCTCTCTCTCTCTATCTCTAATCTTGCTTACATATTTCAAAGTCATGCATAGTATATATCCCCTACAAATACATATATACACACACCCCCACAACCCACACCACACAACCACATTTATATATTATAATATATATATATATATATATATATATATATATATATATATATATATAGCGGAAGGCGTGGAATGGATAGCTTCGTGTGTTGCCAGGAAGCTTGAGCAGTGGATTGTGGTCCGTCACGAGCACAACTTTGCCGTCTCCGATTAAGTGCTGTTAAAGCATGGTGACGCCGGACCCCGGAGTAAAAGGCCTCCGTTTCGACTGGGCTCAGACCCCTCCCATGTGTAGAAGAGATGGTGAGAACAATCATACTGGTCTCTCACAATTATCGATATCTATGTGTGGTAGGACGGCATCCATTCTCGCAGCAGATGGCCATACGTGAGAAACTTGCGGATTCAAGTAAGCCAAGACATTGCATGAATTCATCAGAACCTTGGCCCCCTCAAAAGCCTTTACTTTTGCTTTCGCTTCCAGGCTGACACCCACTGACTATCCGCACTCACTGGCTTGTGCAGGCTTGGCAATGCATTCGATCAGTTTGCAATGCACCTTGTGAAGTAATCGAGTATTCCAACTTTAACACAAAACTCTTGAATTAAATGCTAGAGTTTTTTAACATTTTTGGAACTTTGGGCCACGTAAATGGCTGTTACATTCGCTTTTGTGGGGTGGCAGCCTTCGAAATCGATCCTGCTCCCCAAGTACACCACGCTGTTCACACAATACCCGCACGTCTTCTCTGCTTCTCCGTCATGAGCAGATCAGCCCCCTGTGGCATGCAAAGTACCCATGATGATCGGCCAGACCTTGATATCTCACAGGGCCCAGGTGAGTCCTTTTTGTCAGAACATATCGGAAATCCGCACAGACGGCGCACTGCTGGCAGACTTCACTATGACGTAGCGTGGTCGGTACCGTACTAGGCACTAAGGGGCCAAAAATATCATCGATGCTTGCATGCGTGTACTTTCAAGACGTGCAGTAAAATTTGCAGATAACTTACAGTTTCTCCACGCCCTTACGTACGCTGTCATCTGATATGGCCACTGGAGCAATGGCAAACCACCAATCAGCACGCACAACGCATTCGAGAGCTCCTAAAGCTATCCCTTTGTTCAGATGTTCGCTTGTTTTTTTCTTAAGAGAGGAAAACCTAAGTTTGGATTATTTTGCAAGAGCGCTGCTATTGCTGCCTCAATCGATCTTAATACCTCTCAACTCTCCCAACTCTACTTCGACAAAATAGGCATATTCGACCCACATCTCCCCCGCCGGGATGATGTGCAACCAATCCAACTTCAGGTTGTCAAGCCAGTCTCTTTTAATCAAGTTCGGTCAGACGTCTTTCGCTAGCACCGATCAGAGCTACCTGCTCTGGTTTCCGTACTTGTCATTCTGGGACCGGCGTAGGTCCTGAGAACGGACTTGCGTTTGCTATGTTTAGCAGCAGGCCGAGGCACCTAAGCCGTTTGCCTCGCTGATAATTGAGACGAATGACCTGATATTCACATCCACGCGGCTAGTGGTGTCTCGAGCATTGGCCTCTCCAGTGATTGGTCCAGACGTAGCACGGAAAGAATTCACAATGGTTCGAATTCGGTCAGAATCAAAATCAGGGACTCCGCAGTCTGGTCCTTACTGACAAATCGAGTTGGCTGAGGGCGGCGCGACTATCCGGACACTGTCCAGGACCCATCACGTTTCCAACCGAGTTGCCTAGCTTTCCCACACTTGGACGAAGCGTGCCGGCAGGTGCCAACTGGGTGGAGACCACCACAGCGGTGGCACGTCTGACTCGGACCGCCACAGCGGTGGCGCGTCTGGCTCGGAACGCGTTGACCTGACCAAACCCCCTTGATTTAAAAGTTTGGCTCGCTTCCCTCGGGCGTCGACATCTCGACGATGCTTCTGGTCGTAAGCTAGTTCTGAAATCTCTGAAAGACAAATGTTGCGAGCTTAGTCAAAAGCCAAAATATATTTCGACAAGAGCTTCTTCGGCTTTGACGCGTCCTTGACACCACGTACCAGGCGTTCCATCAGCACATCAGCCAGAACGTCGTCGAAGTCATGGTGCTCGGTCAGCCCCCGAAGATCTGCACTGTAGCTCGCACAGGCTGGCTGTTCTTCCTACAGCAAGAGATAAGTTGACATCGGATCGCTACCACAGGCCTTCTTTTTATGGGCCGCTGGGCAGGGTTACACTGCCAGCAAAACCTTTAACTTTTGCAGGTGAAACCAAGTTTCTAAGAACAGAAAATACCATGACTAAGCATATAGGTACGGCGTTTACGAACTTTCGGACAGATAAAATGCATCAGGGAATGCTGCACAAAATTACTGGGTGCGCTTGTACCAGCCACAATAAGCTGCATTCATAATGCTTTCGCAATTATCAGCGCCTGACACTAACCTATGTGCAAGATTTCCTGAAGCCTTTCCGGCGTTTGGAAGGAAACTGTTGGGAATATATAACGAGTGATTAACGGATGGGAACGACTGATGAGGAAAGGGTAGTGGGTGAGCATCGGCACATCTTCATGAGAGAACATGGATTGGATAACGAAAATTCAGCCTGTCAAGGCCTCTACGGGAGATCCAAGTCACTTCTTGAAGTGCATTTGGTCGACGAGCTACGCTGATGATTTCCGGGGGTAGGTGGACGGCGTGTACGTATGTCTGATTACCTCGTTGCGGTTTGTCCCTGCCGGTTTATCGGAGGCGGTTTCAGACATGATAAGGCCGAGCGTGTTCCCGGTTTATGAGTCTTCACGCTGTCAGGAAATTCTCCGATTACACGATCCACCTTTGAGTTCTTCACCAACCTTTCGGCTTCACTCATGGAATCGCTGGCCTGTGTCTTCAGGTGGTTCGCAGGGTTTTACGATTCTCAGTAACTTTGGTCCTTGACTCCTTCATGACGGCTGCTTTATGACAGTTAATGGTGTTTATAACAGCAAAGAGCTGTGGTTTGTCCGCCTTTTGTATGAAGATGTTATCATCTTGTAAATCGCTCACTAGGATTATACACAAATAGCGTACCCAATGATGCGTTATTTGGCTCACCTTTTTTTGTATTTTCCACGTCGGTTCATATTTAACGTCTGGATTTAACAAATATTGTTTTGTGCCTCTCTTCAGCTCCCTACATCTTATCCAACAGGCTCTCCTTATGTCTCCCTTGTTTGCGTCAAACATCGAGATGGTGACGCCAGTGGTGGTAAAAGTGTAACTTGTTGTTACCGACCGAATTTCTTCTGCAGCTAAACCTGTTGTGAGCAGCGTAACGCGATATCATATGACATAAAATCGTAATGAAATCTACGTTCAGTAGCATCATCAGGAATTGGTCTGTCACTGGAACCTTACTTGATCATCAGAATGTTCAATATCATTCAATATATATATATATATATATATATATATATATATATATATATATATAATATATGTGTGTGTGTGTGTGTGTGTGTGTGTGTGTGGTGTGTGTGTGTGTGTGTGTGTGTGTGTGTGTGTGTGTTGTGTGTGTGTGTGTGTGTGTGTGTGTGTGTGTGTGTGTGGTGGTGTGTGTGTGTGTGGGTGGTGTGTGTGTGTGTGTGTGTTGTGTGTGTGTGTGTGTGTGTGTGTGTGTGTGTGTGTGTGTGTGTGGTGTGTGTGTGTGTGTGTGTGTGTGTGTTGTGGTGTGTGTGTGTGTGTGGTGTGTGTGTGTGTGTGTGTGTGTGTATATGGCGAAGGAACACTGGCAAAGCACTATTGAAACTGGTGAGTTCCTCGAATATACTTCTTACATTAGAAAGGGACCATGTCGATAAAACACAATGTACAAGTACAGTACAAAGAGCAAATTGCTCCTTCCAGTGGTTACAGTTTCCTATTCAGTTGGAGGGCGGTGCTTAAACCTCCCAACTTTGAGAAGACAGTAAACCAACCCGCTTTTTGGCGATTTGAAGGACAAATCAGCCATTGTTTCCTGCCCAGCGCCCCCGGACACTATTTTACAAAACTCTACCCCCGACACCACCGCCCTCCGTTCACACGCATTCCTGCGACGCATGACACACCCGCGACTGAATGAGCTTGCGCCTGGTATTCCTGGTATTCGTCACAAGGCCTAACCACCGCCATCGTTTCGTCCGTTCCTCACCTTCAGCCCGGCGGCGGGTCGCCGTGGTTCCTGCCATCTGGTCTCGGCGTCAGCGCGAGGAGAGGCGCAGTGTCGTGGCGCTGAGGGCCACACCTGGCCCGGCTGCGCCGCCCAAGGACCTCTAATGGCCAGCTGCGGTCCCCGTAACGACGCGCGCCAAGAAACACCGAGGTGTCGGGCCGCCCAAATTGGGCTCGTTGTGGCTGGCATCGGGTGGTCGTGACCTGCAGGGAAAGTACCTCTGTGTGTTTTCTGAAAAAGGTACCGGTACGGAGTGGTGGGAATCCGGTGGTAGGTAGGCCCTTAGAATGATGAAACCAGGAGTGACGAATTAAATGTTGTTTGCCAACGTTTACCATAATCACAGCATGCATATATAAATATATATATATATATATATATATTTACAGTTTGTATATATACAAACACACACAAACACACACACACACACATATATATATATATATATATATATATATAAGCATGGGCGTGTGCGTGCGTGCTTGCGTGTGTGTGATAGTAGCGGGTTGGATGGTCGATTATCCTCCGGCATATATTATTGCGGATTAGGCGCTGGTTTCCTCGGCTATGTGGGCTTAGGACAGAAGGATAGCTTGCAGTTTGCAAGAGGAATTCATGCGAATAGCATTTATTTTACATTTTGTCTTCGATCGGCGTGTTCATAATTTGACTTTTTCAAGACAAATATTATCAAACCACACCAATCACACATGATATTATTAGGTAACACCAAGCATGGCATGCTATTAATCCATCAACGTACAGAGTTCAGGAGCATACACACCGTCCTTTTCAGGCAAATACAAAAGTATTTCCATACAGAACGTCAGCGAATTTCTTCTCACTTTCCATTTGTTCCCAAACATACGACACCTGCTAAGTGTCTACAGGGGACTACTTTAAAGCAAAACCTATGGAAACCTAACAGCTCAGTCATCCCCAGATGCAGACTTCATGTCGCTTTTGTCCTATCTTTGTGTAGAAGGTCGTATCCGTGGGCCATACGCGGGGGCACAGCCAGACCCCTTGCATGGGTGGGGGCACGGGGTTGACGGAGGGCCCTTGCTAGTGAGAGCCTTCCCCCGCAAAAAGCGGCCGTATTGCAGTGATAAATGACGTGTAACAAATCCTCTGCACTGTCTCACGACATACAGAGGTGGTTTTGGTCATTTTACCATCGATAAAAGTGTTGGAGAAAGAGCTCCTGCAGGGTTAAATTAATTCATAGAACTTTCTTCGCGGCTTTGCAATCACTTGTACAATCATTTTGATGCTAAAAAATGAGTTGACTTCAATTAAGAATGTTTATGCTGTTTCAGTGTGCGAGACACGCCAGCGATGCTTGGCTTCTTGCCGCAAAGCCACTGTTCGTTTCGGCAGCCAGAAGCTATGGATAAACTCTTGGCATGTGTGGCTGCAATGCCCTCCGTTGACCTCTCAAGATACAGCTCAGGTATCCATCACCTACAAGCCTCCTAGATTGGCAGGGCTTTCTGACGCTACAACTGAGGACGCCCCCAAGGTAGATTCTAAGGAGAGCCATACAGCGCCTTAAAAACTGACAATTGGCTTCGTTCTTCACGCTGGTGAGCTTCTAAGTTAACGAGGAAAACTAACGTTAGCCCGCAGCCGTGCACTGAACACAGCTGCATTCTGCAAATCACAGCTGCAGTGGTGAGCATTCGAAGCAGTCGATCTCAAACAGCACGACCTAAAACGCCGCGTAAGTTTGATCACATTCGTTGCAAGGTGTTGAGCCCAGCCACGTTTCTTACGACTGATAATAAGCCTACGCATTAAAAATTTTATGCGGCTTAGTACGCGAAGTGAATTTTCCCTGGAAAAATATGTGAAAAGCACTGATCTATAGGGCTTTGAAAAAGCAATGTGTCACCACAGATCTGTGATATTAGCACTGATGTGGCATAGTTTGCAGCATGTTTCTTTTACCTACTAAAAAACTTTCCTTATCAAAGCTACTATGCCTGAAAGCACTTTGTAGCTTCACTTGCTCATACAGCAAAGCGTCAATGTTTCAACACGTGCCCTACATAAGCTCACGCTGCCAGCGCTAGCGAGTACAGACCAATGTTAAGTATTGAAATTGGTCTAAATAGAATAATCTCTTGTAATTTATTTCCATTTCCGCAACTTTGTTACCAAACCGTCCGCAAATGTGTTAATTTTTGTCACCGATCATGTCCTGTAAATCGGTAGTTTTCTCATCCCTGTGTTCTATGACACCAATGGCCATCAATGTCTTCTTGACAGGAGTCATGATAAGCTGAGCGAATAATGCACATGAGGGCGTCCCATTGCAACGCAGTTTTATTGATAGGGAAGGATATCGGTCGCGGAAAGAAAAGAGGAGCTTTTGTGTTGCAGAGACGGAACATGACTCTCATGTCATAATGGGAAATTGTTAGAGGGAGCAGGGCAGGCGGGAGGGGGGGGGGGGCAAAAGCGAGGCGCCGGCGGCCTTAAAACAAATACTGAATCCCACCGTGATCAGTGACTCGCCATGCTTTGGTATGCGACTTTATCATACGAATCACTATGCCTTCAAGCACAAAGCACTGCTCTGAATAGCCGAACTTCACTGCAAAGTAATTATGGCCTTCAATACGTTATCGAGATATTGGCACTTCTGCGTCACGCTGCAATGTGGCGTTGTTGATTTATGCACATGAATTCAACGCTCGAGCGCTATGTACAAGCGTTTTAGGCTTTTCCGCAGCATTTCTGTAGCCTTTTTAGTGATGGCATCTTCCTCACTTTCATTTGTATCTTGTGTTGCGACGCTCTTTTTAATCTATTCGATTCTCAGCCTCGTGCCCGTCAGATTTAGTGCTTGTTCAGATGCCTGTGCCATGTAAGGGGAAGCGTGGTTCGCGATCGTGAAATGAAATCAGTAGCGCAATCTGACCGCACAGAAGTTAATTACCTTCTAGCGTTGGGGCACTTGCTGCTGCATCACCACAATCACGACTATTTAAAGGAAGCGTTTCACATTCGAAGATATTAAAGCAAGCATCAGATACGATGACGCAAGCTTACTTATAACTATCGATAGACCTTCAAACGGAAAATACTGCTCTAGACAGCACAATTCTCGGTTTGGTAAATATGCTCCTCAATGCGTCATGGTTTGATTACGTCATCGTACCCTACACAACATGGATTGAGAGCCAATTGACGGCCGCTTTATCTGGAAATCGTGCTCACGAACGCCAGATATGAACGCCTTGACAATTATATTTTTATTGGCCTTGATCGCCGAATGGTTTGTGAAATGGAGGATTTGAATGAAGTTATTATGACATCATGAATGCCAATGTGGCTTTGAAATACTTTTCCCACCTTCGCGGGCGTCTAGCTCAGAAACTAGCTGGGGTTAGGTCTCAAGAATGGCAGCATTGTGCACAGTGCTGAAAGGTTTTTGAGATGGCCATTTTTGTTCAAAATTCCATATAAATGTGGAAAACTCCTTTTAAAAGGTCATTTTTTATCAATCATGAGCGTAACACAGCCGATGAGGTGCGGTATCGGCGTGATGTTTTCGTGACGATATGCATGTCTGGATACCTTTACTATAGACGGCGCGCAACAGGCAGCACTAGATCACGTGCATCAAGCTCAGAAACATGAAATTTTGAAGTCCTAAGAGGTAGTATGCCACCTTTTTGAACATTTCACTTACTGTTAGGTCTGACGCACCCGATGTGATCGGTAAAATCGGTAGAACATAATAATATTTGTAACTTCTGTTTGTAGTAGACGCTCTGGCGGGACAAATCTAACTGGGCTCTCTGTTCATCACTATGAAAACAATGCGTTTCTTTCGCTTTGCTTTTCCTAACGTGTGTGTGCTGTTAAGTTTGCAATGCACTAATTAGTCAAATACTGGTGCAATAAATGCTCCGGAAGATCAGAATGCTCTATTTAGGGAAAATTTACACAAATGTGAGGTCGCTGTCATGCAAAGGCAATGAATCTTCATACCATGATTTGGATTTCTCCCCTTGACTTTTGCACAGTGGATCTCTTCGAGGCACGCTTTGATTTTGGGAAACAGACATATCATATTTATTTATCACACGGCTTACAGTGCCGCATTAGTTCAAACTTGAACATACAAAAATATGCGATATGATATTTGACCTAAATTACACATGAAAACTTAAACCTATGCACTTCTCGGTAAATGGCCTTAGCAGCCAGCTGTGCCAGTCACAAACGTTCATTTGTATTGACGCCATTCATAGCAATAAAGTGGCCACTTTTAAGCCTGCTTAATGTATGTGCTGAAACTTTAACGAGGTTGATGTTTATTTCATTGATTGGCAAGTGTGTCGGAATTTTTGAGCAAGGTACATTGATGCTGGTGTTTGGTTGTTATTTATCTACACCATCTTTGGTGGGCCTAAACTATCTGGCCGCTCTGCAGTTTGGCGACATTCTTCGCCCCATACTACGGTAAATTTGGCTAGACCCACCGAAACGAACCGGACCTTTCACTGGGCCTGAAAACAGGGCCAGGAACTCGGCATTTCCATTAGATAGAACCAAATTTTCCGTATTATCTAATGAAAACGTCACTTAGCTGCAAAGTGCCAGATAATCCTTGTACACAAAAATTGGAGGGGCTGTGTGAAAAACAGCCTCACACCAACATAAGTGTACTCAGCCAAGAACTGTCTTGATACAGTTTGGCAATCAGGAATAGCAAAACATCTAACGCCCGCTAGAGGTGCGATTAGTGTATCGCATCGCTTTGGTGCAATGATTCGTTTACTGGACCGGCACGCCGGAGGTCTGGATTCGAGTCCTATTGGGTGCACTTAAATTGTTCGCGTTATCTGGCGAACAATGCCGCCTAGCTGCAAACCAGCCAGCCAATGTTGGCTCACCAAAGCTAAAATAGTTCAATAGAAAAACTCATGCAAACATCTAAATAGATTGGAAACACTCCGAGGTCAGAAGGCCATGGATTTTAAGTGTTTGGCAGGTGTACGAGGAACGTTTTATATCTGCACTAAGTTCCAAATGAATCGGAATACGCCCTAGTCTAAACGTCTGAAGTTTTTTTCCATGCTGCCGAACATATCAACAAAAATATAAGGTGTCTTACGAAAGCTGACTTTGTTGTCTTCGGCACACATGCTTAAGGCGTGAAGTTCAGTCAACAGTGCGAATTGGTGATGCATATTAACATTAATACGCGCCCGGGAGTCTCAGAAACTAAGAGAGCTAGAAGTGCCAATTTCACAGGGTGTGCTGACCTGTATGTGAACTCAGTTGTCTAAATCTGAGGTTTATAGTTCATGACCTTCGGATTAAATCAGGTCGAACAAGGTCAAACTCGACACCGGTGGCCAAAGTGCCCTAGAACCTAATTCTAAGCAAAAGATCACTGATGCTGATTTAAGGTCAGTGACTTTTTTACCTTTCGGAGGCCATGGTGACCAAAATCATGCAAGACTTCTTTGAGCTTGTGTTTGAAAAAGTGTCAAAGATTACGCTAGGTAGTATGCTCCTAACAATAAAATGCTTACCAGGGTCATTTTAGATCAGTGACCTCTTCTGACCCTTACCTGACCCTAGGTCGATGTAATTTTAATAATTCCACTGTTGTGTTCCCTAAGAATATATCTCAGAGGTGTATGGGTTCGTCTAACACTCCGTTGTTGCATCGGATTGAACGTTTCCCTAGAAGTCGTCTTCGCCGTATCCATGACTCAACTTTGACCTGCAATAGGTCGCCAACCTAACAAGGTACATCTAAATGCTTGATACCAAGCGATCCGCTATTGAATTGTCTGCAGCTGTGCAAAATTTGGCGCGGCTACACCGTGCCATTCAGAAGTCACACTGGAAAAGTCTTCGGAATCAAAATGACCACCGCCAGAGCGTGTGTTAAGATTTTATCTTTCAAATTTCCGCTGTAGGTAAAGCCCCACACGAGCATGCTGAATGCAGTAATGGCGACTTGCGCTGACAGCAAAAATAATCAACTTGAAAAGAGTAACAAACTGCTGGCAGTGAGAGCCTGGACACGACACTTCGTAGGCGAGTGGTCCCGGAAGGGCCTCATTTAGTAAGGCAAACCTGGGTAAGCTTCTCCCAACTATCTGCAATATGTATCAAATCTAAGTCAGCAGCGAGGTAAAAGATCTGAGTGAACAGCACGGTCTTCAGACTGACATTTTTCGTAGATTCGAATGTCGCTGTCAACTCTTCTCTTAACTTGACGATTTAAGAAAAATTTGTCCACGATACGGTAGTTAGATCACTATTTCAAACACTATTTGTATTCATATCATGAGTGCGCTGAGCTTTGTTCAAATTAATATTCTCAGACTGAGACAGTCAAAGGCAATATAACTCCTTTCTGAGTTGCCAAAAGGGCACAAGACATGATTAAGTGGAGTGCACTGACAAACGTCGGCTATATGTACAATGTCAAGGAGTGCTGGGCTCGATATCAGGCTTATCCAAAAGGAAAGATTCGGTACTGCTGTGTCACACTACCCATGACGTCACAGTTATCATGACGTCACGCTGCACACGGCCAATACGGTCCACGTTTTACTCTGAACATTCTGTTCAATGACAGTGAGTGAGTGAGTGCCTTACATACTTTTTGTTCGCATTTTTCTTTTGTAAGCAATCGGAAAGACTCAACAGCATGGCGCTGTTTTACGACCGTCACTCCTCACGTCCTTTTGGTATATATGCTACTACTGTATCATGTCTAACGTTCGTTATTACTTCCGACTAATTGGCGGCACATGGACGTCCCCTGGAATGGCAGGCAAGATCGCTGAACTATTTAAGGATTTCGCATTTGCCCACTGTCTCCCCGGAGCCTGTGCGTGAACGTGTGCAGCGTAGCGAGCGCACCCTCGCCGCCACAACGCGACAAGCCACGACTTGCACGCCCACGCCACATACACGCCAGTCATTGCGTTGCACGTGGCGCGAGGCACCGCGCAGACCCGTGCCGGCGGCTGTAATCTGATCCACTGAGTCTCCGAATGCGGATGCTCTCTCCCCCTGGACTCACCTGCTGTCGGACGCTGTCTCTCTCTGGACCCGCCGACGGACGCCCTCTCCCTCTACACCCGCTCACGGACGCCCCCCCCCCTCCCTCCGGACCCGCCGACGGACGCTCTCTCCGTCTACACCCGCTCACGGACGCCCCCTCCCTCTGGACCCGCCGACGGACGCTCTCTCCGTCTACACCCGCTCACGGACGCCCCCCCCCCCTCCCTCTGGACCCGCTGACGGACGCTCTCTCCCTCTACACCCGCTCACGGACGCCCCCTCCCTCTGGACCCGCTGACGGACGCTCTCTCCCTCTACACCCGCTCACGGACGCCCCCTCCCTCTGGACCCGCTGACGGACGCTCTCTCCCTCTACACCCGCTCACGGACGCCCCCTCCTTCTGGACCCGTTGACGGACGCTCTCTCCCTCTGGACCCGCTGACGGACGCCCCCTCCTTCTGGACCCGTTGACGGACGCTCCCTCCCTCTGGACCCGCTGACGGACGCTCTCTCCTTCTACACCCGCCGACGGACGCCCTCTCCCTCTGGACCCGCTGAAGGACGCTCTCTCCCTCTGGACCCGCTGACGGACGCTCTCTCCCTCTACACCCGCTCACGGACGCCCCCTCCCTCTGGACCCGCTGACGGACGCTCTCTCCCTCTACACCCGCTCACGGACGCCCCCTCCTTCTGGACCCGCTGACGGACGCTCTCTCCCTCTAAACCCTCTGACCGACACTCCCTCCCTTTGGATCCGCTGAAGGACACCTTCTCCCTCTGGACCCGCTGACGATCGCTCCCTCATGCTCCCTCCTTCTGGACCCGTTGACGACGGACCGGTTTCAGATGCATGACGCGACCGACAACGCCGAAAAATGGGCAGCCTCGAGTGTCGATTTGCATTCTTTTGGGTGGGCCGCTGACCCCTTAACGTCCGATTTGCCTCCCCCCTCCCCCCCCCCCCCCCCCCCCCCCGGTAAGCTTCCCCCAACCTGCTAGAGCCAAAGAACAGGCGGGCAGTACAAATGGGAAATGAAAATTAAGTCAATTTTAGAGGTTTCTACAAACTGTTTTACAGGTGAAAGGAAGAAATACATGAAAACAGCGATGTTACGTCCAGGAAGTGCAGCTAATTGAGGTAGTCATACTGCAAAAGCTCTGCGTTCGCACCGTGTTTACGCTTGCATCTCTCCCTTTTTTCTTGCATGACGCGTGCTTCTAATTACACCATTGATTTGTCTCGTTGGATTATTGTTTTGCGCTATAATCTGGGTGTTTTTGCATTATTCAATTATGTTTAAACATTCACAGACCCCAGCAAAATGTGCTATTTTGCCACGATTCGATCCGATGTCTTACCAAAAGTTGAAAACCAGCCGGCCAAATGTTGCTCCTCAGAAATGTGAACCAAGCTTGGCCAGCAACGTTCGAAGAACCCTTGAAATGTGCCAACCTCCCATTCGACTTAAATTTTTGATGGAGCAGTTATGAAAATTTGACTATCGACACCAGCCGACTAAACCGGTAGCCGCAGTCGTCCGACAATGACCACCAAAAAACATGAGCTGTGTCGAACATGCCTAACGCGAGTGCTGCGCTGCAGTCTGCAGCCCGCCTTACGGTTACCAGCCGGGGGTTTCCGTGGCGGCTTTTAATAGTCGCGCACATCAACTTACAATTTTCGCTCCCAAAACCGTACACGTCCAAGAACGTCTGAAGCCAGATAACTTCGACCCTGCGTCGATTACCGAAACGTGGTTTTGATGATGGAGCCAAACAAAATGATAATGATGCCCAACGACAAAATCTTCTGCCTTGGCAGGGCAAAAGAAACGTATAAGAGCAGTGTTGTAGTTTCCTACTCAATTGGATGGAAATCAAACCCCACTACGATGAAAACAAAGTAAGTCGAATCGGGAACAAACCCGTTTTAGTGTAGTTAAAGTTAGGGGTTCCCGCTCCCTCTTAGCCTGTTTTGCGAAAATACACCCCCTCTACTTTCGAGGCCTAGCAACCGTAACACGTGACGAATTCGCGACCACATTACTCCAGTGTCAGGTCTAGGGTTAGGGCCCATTTTCCAAGCAGGAGCAAGGCTGGAGCCCACGATTTACATCGATCGGAGCCCCTGAGACAATGAACAGCCCCTGGGTCGATCTGTGGACCACATTGCATAACAAGGGTCGTAAAGCAACTGGCCCAAAATCGGCCTGAGGCAGTGTTCGAGGGGGCCTGCACAGGGGCCTTCGATCAAGTGCCTGAATGGAAGGTGCAAACCTATATTAGAATGACTGCGACATCTCTATCGCGACATGTGACAATGCACCTATAGGAGGGAGGGCCAGACCAGCATGTGCGCGAAACCCACGCAATCGAAGACCTCCACTCTCTGATCTAACTGAAAACGCATTGATTCTAAAATCATGTCCAGGTAAGCGCTGTTCACAAGTTCCTCAAGCATCTTTATTAGAGAGGGAATAATCGAATTATGTAAACAGCTTAGGTCATGCATCACTTGGACCTATGCAGTCACCCAATCGCAGCGGGGTGATTCAATGCCTTGAATTCGTCATGATGTCAGACTGGCTGCATAGGCAGTAAAAACTTGATGGCCAGGACAGCAGTCGCTAACATTTATGTAATCCGTTAGCGTTTCGATGTATTTGTGTATCATCACTAGAACACAGGGTATGAAAGGTGTAATAAAACATTTAAAAGGCATCGCTAGACATCGCTAGGCGATGCCATCGCTAAGCATGACGGCGATCATAGTTAACACAACTGAACACGAATTATCTCCGCGCGAACAGAACAGCCGGGAAAGATCCAACATCATGCGACGAAAGATCTTTTAGACGCAGGATGGAAAAGCTTACCTTATAATTTGCCGAGGATATACATAACCGATGATTTTCAAAGGCGGCTACTTTTGGTGAATATGAAGTGCTTCTGAAATCAGAGGCCGAGACAGCTGCTGCAACCCCCCCATACAGAAAACATCAATGTTAAAGCGAGTGTCACACTGAATGGACCCGGATGACCGAAGGGTCTGGGATAGAGTCATGTTGCCTGTACAGTCAAATTAGCAGCCCACTCGAGTTCGATGCGTTATGGATGCGCGAAGTGCAACGTTGGACAAATTTTCTGTTGCCCTGACATAGTGGTGTGAAATATTGACATAGAGTCATCAAATTGATTGTAAATCACGATATGCCATTGAGGCAAACCCAATTATTTTTCGCGAGGCTCTATCTTTTTTAATCCGGAAATGACAGGGATTACATCACGTTCCTTCCATCATTACGGAAAACAGTGATTCAGGACGAAAACTAACCGTCTCCTGCGGAGAAATATCCGAATACTCTCCTTGGCCTGCAAATACCATTCTATACAGATATATAAGTTGGCTCGCAATGGATGGTGATATGGAAAATTCATAAGCAAAGACGTAATCAAACGGCCATTGTCAGCTAGCAGTCTTGGTTCCAGGCTTATTTCATTGAGTGGAAGAAGCGCCTAACCTAACGCTGACAGTAGCCGACTTTATTCAACCGTACGATCTAACCATCAGTGCCTTAGTTGGAAACAAAACTTTCCAGGTGCTGGGGGCCTTTAATAATCGTAATAATCAAGTCAAGGTGGGGCTAAATATGTCAGACTTTTAACACTGAAGCTGTCACTAAGTTCAAGCATGACAATCTGCGTCCAACGTTCCGTGAAAACCAAACAGCTGAAAACTACATCTGATAGCTTGCGTGCAATCGCCAGCAGCTATAACCAATATCATAGAAGACAGTAGCTAGCAGTGTGCCCGGTGCTGCCGACCCGCCTCGCCAGCTGGCCCGCTGGCCGGCACCTCCGCGCCTCTGAAGGGGTGCAAAACCTTCCCTCACACCACCGAGTTTTCACCGGGCGACCGGCTAGCGGGACCTCCGTAATTACCAGGGGAGATCAAAACGCGACCAATGTCAGCCCACAAAACGTAAACAGAGGGCTTACCCCATGCCCTTAGGGCACAAAGTTCCGACAGGGAACACGCCAACTGTCTCCAGTGACCGCGACAGCGAATCGGATAAGTACCCCGGCTTGCAGAACCGGACCCTGATATGTCAGAGATTCTCTCGTGCAGTTTGGGGACACCCGAGGACGATGAGGTCCTCAATTTTAGTCAGAGACCACCAACGGCGGACAGTCCGGCTCCGCGTCGGTCTGAACCCCGAGAGTTCATTTCCCAAGCCAGGACAAGGCTGGGACCCGCGATCTGGTTTTTCGGGACCCCTGAAACAATGAGGCCGCTGGGTGGTCAGAGGCCCACAGTGGCTATCAGAGAGCTCTCTGTCAGTAAGGGACTACACTTTGGCCAGGGAAACATTTGCTGATTAGGGACAGAGACCTGACCCAGAATGCTGGGGGGCCTCTTGCGTTTGTCTGGGACCTCTGGCAATGCAAGTGGACATGATCATTTACGACGAAAGTCCACAATAGTCAACAGAAAGTCAGGTCTGTGCTTCAGTCCGTCAGGAGTGTCATTACAGAACTGGGAGCTCTCCATTCCATTTCAGCCAGAGGCCCGTTATGCTGAACTGGAGTCTCTGTGCCCATCATTGGACATCTGCGTCCATAAGGGATATGTGTTGCATCGATGAGAGCCCCTGTATCGATCCCGGCCCTTCGTGGCGCCGCCGGGCATCCGGGTTTTTGTCCTCAGGCGTGAGAGCTCGCGTGGTCAAGGCCAAGTTACATAATTCTTCCACTTCTCGGTACCAAACAAAGGTTGAACGTTCCCAGACAAGCATATTCTCTGAGGAGACCGCTCAACTAGCAACGTTTTTACAATGAACCTGCATCGTACGTGACATGGACGTTATGGTCGCTTCATTTGCAATGCGTTCGATCTGTAGCGGGTCAGGGTCGCTTCCCCTCAGTGGCAAAACAGCCCGGAACAGTGTCTCCCTGAGTTACAGCTGGCTCGCAATGCGTGTTTGATGAAGTGAGCAGGGAAAGAATTATCCAGAGCAGTGCATCTGCCTAAGCGTTTTGGGAAAGGTTGAGAACCAGTGTCTGAGATGATGCGCAGAGGAGTCCTCATTAGTTTTTTTGCATTAAATGAAGGGCATATGGCTTATAGATGATATTTTTGGAATGTCGAGGAGCTTCATATAAACAGGGTGCAATGCCAGTTATGTTCGGACAATTTTCTTGTGAGCACGTAGCTGTTTACTCCGAACAACTACAAAGCACATAATAATAAAGTGTCCACATATTTCACTTTTCGGTTTACAGGAGGAAGGTGCAATTGCACCCATTCAGCTTAACAAGACAGGTGTTTTTACACGCAGGTGATGCAAACTACCAGTCTTCCATATGTGATTGCCGTTACCAATCACATGGGCTTACAAAAATATGTGATCAGTGAATATCATATATATATATATATATATATATATATATATATATATATATATATATATATATATATATATATATATATATATATATATATATATATATATATATATGTGTGTGTGTGTTGTGTGTGTGTGTGTGTGTGTGTGTGTGTGTGGTGTGTGTGTGTGTGTGTGTGTGTGTGTGTGTGTAATGGATTGCCAGAAACCAGACCATAAATGGAGTATATCCAAGAAGTTTTCGAACCTGTACTCTTATGGTTACGGCGACTTCTAATGACTCTGCCCCCCCCCCACCCAATTTATTTGAGAAATCGACACCCATGTGGGCAGGTCAGTACTTTTTCAAGGCTGCGCAGCGCACATTACCACGCAGCTCTGCGTTTCCTCAGGGGAAGTGTAAAATTTTCTCCAAAATTACTGGAAATCTTGACCAAATACCTGTGAAACCACCCGGTACGTAGTGTGATTTCATGGAATTAGGAGGGCCATGGCCTCTCAGCCGTCCCTTGGCTACACCCCTAGTGCTCATGGCTCTTCGCCGGGGCCAGGACTTGAACATGGGCTTGCCACGCAAAGTTCCGATGCTCCATCGACTGTGCTGACAGCCCATCGTGGAATGCCGGCTCCGGATCGTCTGTCTGCATCGATCGCCGAGTGCCGACGCTGCCCACGGCATTTCCATACCGGCCGTGTCCATGGACCGTCAACGATGGCCGGATGAGCGGCGTGATGAGGCCCGCCATGCCGGTGAGCGGCTCGACGCGCATTTGTTTGGTTATTAATCGCTGAGCGGAGAGCCGACATATTGCACAGTATCGGAATCCCGGACGTCGTCTACTAGGAAGAAGAAAAAGCAATATCATTCTCAACGACGAGACGAACTGCAAGAAGATCGCAAGGAACCCTATCGAGCGGCTTAAAATGTGTGCAAATTACCTCATTGATGCCGCTAATAAGTGCGCTAAAAATCACCAGATGGAACGCAGCACCGGTGAGTATACGCCCGGATACTCTTATGACAATGTTAAAACTCATAAACCCGACAGTCTGTTGAGACTTATCGTACAAAAAAGCTCCTTACGAGCCTATGATTTTGCCAAAAGGCTCAATAAGAGATTGAACCTCTGTTTCCAATTCACGTACTTCCTTTTCATCATCCGAGTTCATCGATGTGCTAAAAACATCAAGCTTAGGCATGCTAGCATCCCCCGATGTCAGTAGTCTGCTTACATATGTTCCTGTCGAATGAACTATCGACGTAATATACCAATGTGCCTATGATCACGAACTTATACCCGCACCAGGCTTCCTAAACACATCATGCGTGTTATGCTAATGCTGCGCACCACCAATACACACTTCAGACACCCTATGGGGAAGCTGTTCCAGCAAACAGATGACGATACAATGGGCTCACCATTGGGAGCCGTGTTTGCTCAAGCCATTAAGTCCTCGGATGGGCAAGACGCTCTCGCGGGTCATATTACTAATCCTTGAATGTACGTGCGATGTGTTGATGATATTTTGGTGGCCACCGAAGATCTCACCAGTCTGAATGCAATAAAAGGTAGACCAAAACTTGTGTCAGACCCAAATTTTACCATCGGGGACGGTTTTCGGAATAGAATCAGCTCTTTTGGACCCATCAATTAATGCTTCAAACAAAATTTTTACAACCAGCGTCCCCCGAAAATCTACTGACACCGGTAAGTGCCTGAACGGAGAAAGCTTGCATAACGACAGGTACAGAGCCAGTGTTATACGGATCTTTAAGCACTGTGCTTTACACATTGCTCGTCACTGCCCCTTGTTCACCAGGAGCTTAGGCGAGACGAAGAACCCGGGCCAACAACGAATACGACGTGCGTACTGCGATAGATCAGATTAACTGGACCATATCACGGTGCCTAGAACCGAAACCAAAAACAAAACATCAAAACACATGCCACCTGTTTTTTTTTTTAAACATGATGTTCCCAAGTTGCAATGATGGCGAAAAATCCCTGAAGAACACTGTCCCTCACAATTGTGAAAGGAAGGATCCAAATAACGGCATCAAGCTAAAATATATTAGCACAGTCCAACCGCATCCTCCTGATTATGAAAAATTGCTCTTCACACGACTCGGTTCCATTTAAAGAAAACAACGCAATATATCACTTTAAATGTTACATAGGAAAGCGTAAACTCCTACCTAATAGTGCAGTAATTGGTCATACAACGACACTTTCCAGACGTCTGACCATGTGACCCAACACAAAACCCGCCTGATCCACTTTAAATGTTCAACAGCAACACACAATTCATCGCGCACTTTTAACAGAGACGAGGACTTATCGCTGTAAAAGTGATACACGTCCGCAAATGGGTCCTCTAATTCATAAACAAACAAATGTGCGTGGAACCCTCCATCTGTATGGAGGGCTACCAATGGGGCAGAGTGCATCGAAATTTGTAGCGTTTTGCGGTTCATGGATGAGCATTCTTGCCTGTCTGCAATGCGTGAAAACGTATGCCTGTGTTGTGAAATGTATGTAGTATGTTTGCACTATACATATATTGCAAAAACTGATGTGTCTGGGCAGGGATGCATGTCAGAACAGCGCACGAGATAACCTGAATTTACAGGTATGCGATTATATCGACTCTGTCTAAAACCACTACAGAAAATGTCCAATGAAGAATGAGAGAAGCTATATATATATATATATATATATATATATATATATATATATATATATATATATATGTGTGTGTGTGTGTGTGTGTGTGTGTGTGTGTGTGTGTGTGTGTGTGTGTGTGTGTGTGTGTGTGTGGTGTGTGTGTGTGTGTGTGTGTGTGTGTGTGTATGAGATTCTAACCCAGATATGACAAAGGGTGGTACTTTATGCTCATTGCAAACATGAATTGTGCATCACATTACCCTAGATGTGTCAATGAATGTCATCGTGGTCTGGATACGAATGTTATAATTTCAGTTTGCCAACACTCCCTTAGCCCGTTGATGGTATCGCACGTCAGCAGCACTTGCTCATATTGACACTCCTAAGCCCTTGCGCCCGGTAAGAGCGCACGTCACTTGACCTGCGATGGGACATATTGATTACCTACATCCTTACAAAAGCACCTCGCCATTCTTTGGAAACGCAGCACTATCGAAAAGCCTGGCCCGACGTTGACCAGTGCATCTGAAGATTCTTCTCGCATTACCGGTGCATTCGGCGATTCTGCTCGTCCACAGCCTATTCTGTCGGTCCATGACTGGTTCTGCCACTCCATAACTGATTCTGCGGATCCATGACTTTATCGCCCTGCCGAGCCTGTGTACACAAACGACGCCTTGCATGCCGCCTGGATTTAAGCGGTGTACACGCCACCTTCGTGACGGTATATAGGCCAATACGGCGAAGCTCTCCTAAGGCAGTTAGGTCGATGGAAGGTGTAGAGCAGGCGGGACATTTGCAGACAGCAATGAACACGCGTCTGGGTGGCCGCTTGAATGCCATTTGCTTTGGGTAGGGGGGGAGGTCAACTTGACACTACGAGATTATAAAACTAAGAGAGCTAGAGATACCAAATTCACATGGTGTATTGGCCGGTATGTGAACTAACTTGCGTTAAAATCTGAGGCTTTCATGCCACAGTCTGGAACCTAGATACGTGTTCTAAGCAAGAGGTCACTGATGCTAATTTAAGGTCAGTGTCGTTTGACCTTTAGATTGTCATTGTAAATCATATCATGCAACACTGCTTTGATTTCTATTTGAATAAGCGTCAAGAATTACGCTAGGCGGTATGGTCGTAACAACAGGATGTTGGCCTGGGTCATTTTAGGTCAGTAACCTATTCTAACCTTTAGCAACTCAATAGAAGACGAATGATGCGGTCCCTGTTATCAATAGATTAATAAAACGCGCCAGAAATTGTCCTACACAGTAAGCTCTCAAGTTTAAAAACAGGCTGGTATTTGACCTTGGTCTGACCTTCACACCTAATCCTTGGTCAATGCAATTTTGTATTCAATAGTTGCATTGCTCAAGAAATTATGTCAGAGATGCATGACTTTGCGTAGCACTCCGCTGTTGCATCATAATAAAAGGTTCCCTACAAATTCCCTTCGCTGAATCCACAGTTTGACTTTGACCTGTCATAAGTCAGCGATCTTACAAGGTACATATACATTTTTGAAACCACAAAATCCACTATTCAGTTGTCTACAGCTACATAAGGCGCAGTTACGCCGCGCCGTTCGGTAATATTTCCGGAAACACCTTCGGGGGTCAAATTGACATTCGCACGAGTCCGCGTTGAGGCAAGCCGCGCAGTTAAAACTAGTCAGGAAGAGGTGCGCGGTGCTTGCGAAATGACGCCGGCGTTGTGCAACAGATGTCGCCATCACTGACGATTAACTGAACCGTGGGTGGCCTCTGACGGTGATGAAGCTCTCCGCCGCTTGGATCAGCAGGCTCATGCAAGCCAGGCTTATATCCTGCCCGTTAGAAGGCTGGTGGTCTGTGCGTGACTTCCTGCACCTAAAATCGTCCAATGAAAATGGGGGCAAATTTGGGAGGCTTTTCGTTCTTCGGCATCCGTTGATTAAGTAAAAGATCCGGAGTGATCAGTCCTAGTGCTTCGCAGTCATCAACGATCCAATTCGTAGGAAAATAAACAAGCGCCAGGAAATCTTTTCTGACAATAGTACACCACTACTATGTTGTCCTAACAAAATGTGACATCAAGTACTTACTTCACACCGAGATGTTTAAAGGAAGTGTTCCATACTCATATGGAACTTTTAACTCAGATATCTTGAATACCTTTCGGTGCTGTTTAAAGTTCTGCCCTTGTTAAGACCTAAGCCCCTCTTGTTCCTGAGCTACACGCCCGCGAAAATGGAGAAAAGTTCATCGGGGAGAGTATTTCAAAGTCACCTTGGTGTCCATGACATTATTACAGCTTTATTCAAATCCTGCCATTCCATGAGCCATGTAGTGATCAAGGCCAATAAAAATATAACTGCCGAGGTGTTCATATCTGACGTTCATGAGCACGATTTTCAGGTTAAGCGGCCGTCAATTGGCTGTCAATCAATATTGTGCAAAGTGCGATCACGTAGTCAAACGATAGCGCATTGAGGACTACATTTACTAAACAAAAAATTGTGCTATCTAAAGCAATCTTTTCCACTTAAAAATATACCAATTGTCACACGTGAGCTGTGTCATCATACCTTATGCTTGCTGACATATCTTCTATATATATATAATATATATATTATATATATATATATATATATATTATCTCTCTCTCTCTCTCTCTCTCTCTCTCTCTCTCTCTCTCTCTCTCTCTCTCTCTCTCTCTCTCTCTCTCTCTATCTCTCCTCTCTCTCTCTCTCTCTCTCTCTCTCTCTCTCTCTCTCTCTCTCTCTCTCTCTCTCTCTCTCTCTCTCTCTCTCTCTCTCTCTCTCTCTCTCTCTCTCTCTCTCTCCTTCTCTCTCTCTCTCTCTCTCTCTCTCTCTCTCTCTCTCTCTTTCTCTCTTCGAATGTGAAACATTCCCTTTCACTGAAGTCCGTCATATCACCACCAATGGCAAAGAGTACGAGTTCCGGGTGCAGGGGCGATAGAGTGCTTCCTTGTTTGGAGGTTTGGAGTTTGGACACTCAGTTGTCCACTTGAAACGTGCTAAACGACTTTCGAAAGCGATGCATTCCTAGAAGTAAAGTTCACGGAAAAAGTGCAATAATGAAATTCATGCCAGTAACACATCTATGCAAGTAACAACATTAAGCATGTAGAGGTCGCCGTAGGCAATTAAAGTTGGGTTCTGAACTAGACATTTATTTGGAGAAACAGTCATTGTTAATAAGTTACGTTTTCTTCTTGATCTGGCTTCTGCTGCTACGTATGTACATACATCGACGACGAAAATACCTTTGCAGCGTCTGTAGGTACTTTATTCCCCTATTAAAGTTTGCACAAGGGTGCTTGTATCCAATGGGGTAGTGCAATCTGCAATATTTGCTGACTTCCCTCCGAAACCCTATTCTTAACTCTTATGGTGACTGCTAGTGTTTGAAGCTGTGGAGAGACTTGCCTGATATAGATCAAAGGACCTACTTGTCCAAATGTCCCGCCGTCAGCGTGCATGTGAGACTTAAAGAACGCTCCAGGTGCGAGACACTGACTTGCGCTAGTTTGAGAGCAACCTAGGCAATCATTATCACCAGGTACTTACTCAAACCCCAGATGGTTGTAGCGCGGTGTCCATGTGGCTGCTTGACCCGAATGTAGCAGGTCAAGGATCAACGCTCAGCACGCTGCTGTAAAGTATGCGTTCCAACGGTATGCTCCTGCATGCTCACTGCTTATGACACATGCAGGACGCGGACCATACTCCGGTCTGTCGAGTGGGGGCCCTGCGAAATTGGTGTCCTGATCGGATCTATGGAACAGAATGTTTCATTCTTGTTCATGACCGTATATGTAGGTCCATGTGGTTCGGGCAGCCACAGGCGTATTTTCGGCATGTGGTTGCCAAGATAAGCGCATGAGGTTTAGCAAAAACTCGGTCAATACGACATGAGACTCTCTTAAAAGACAAAGACTTCACTCAAAACTCGCAAAGCTTAAAAAACGACATGTCATATACCCCACCCACAATGCACAAAAACAAAGCTTATAGTGTTTGGCACGCGTCAAAGTCCCCAGTATCTCTCAACTCAAATCACATGCAACAAAATGGGTGCCAAAGTGATGTCAAACCCGTAATGTCTTCTTTCGTGATATTTGCAAAGACTAAATATCATGGTCAAATGTTAATTCAAATTTCAAATGTCAAATGTCAAGGACAAACAAGACGCAGTACCCTGGCATTTATACCTTTACCGAACAACAACCACAAAGAAATGTAGGATGCTCTTAATGTCCCCTTTCGTCACATCTGCAAAAATTAACTTTCAATGTCAAAGGTCGAGGTAAAAACGCGTCACCATGTCATTTATTTGTTTTCTTAACAAGCACCACAAAACGCGGTACCGTGCTATTTATTCATTTACATAATAAATACCACAAAATTATGTCATATTGATGATCCTTATGCCTGCTTACGTCACGCCTGGGAAAGCAACTCTTCTCTCTAAGTTCAAGGTCACAAAAGACGTTACCCTTGCATTTATTTGGTTACTTATTACAACAAAAAGGATATCATATCGCTGCACTTTTTCCCGCAGTGAAATCTGTGTCACTACCGGAATAAATGCACAGTTGACGGCTGCCATTGGAAGCACCAAAAGTGTAGCTGCAGGCTGCAACGACATCACCAATGACATAATCAAAGGGATGTTCCACATTTTTATGTGGTTTTGAGCTGACCTAGGGTCACCTAATTTTCAACCGCAGCAGATAATCAGGTGTGGGACATCGAATAGTGAAGGCTTGCCAGCGGTCGGTTCGGTAGGTTCTGAGCCATGAGTTGTCTGCAAGGAGAAGAGTTCATTAGGTATGTGGCATCCAATGGCGAAGGTTTCATGGAGATCGGTGCAGTGGGCTCTGAGATCTGAATCGTCTGCATTTGCATGTAAAATTTTCCCTTCACGCTCTCCTTTCGCATTTTCGTGTTGTTTGACCTCAGGTCAGACCTATAAATTGCCTTCCTATGACTCATCTCATTGCACGGAATCGATTGGTGAGGGTTTTAGGGTGATCAGACGAACCGTTTCCGAGAACACGCGTGTCTGCTTCATATGCTGGTTTCTTTAGACCCTGCTCATCTTAAGGCAAACGGAGCCACTCTGACAATACAATTATGTAGAAACATGGTGATGTTTTCATTAGTTTTTAAGTCATCACATAAATAAAACATACTGATTTTTATGAGAAAATATATCTTAAATCATATCAGTGGATTAAATTATCTGCTTTAATCCCTCAGCAGACAAAGCTGATATCTAAACTCAGACTGACGACACTATGACGTCTTATGAGGTTCACACGATGAGTCCACGCCTTCAGCGAGTGGTCAGTTTTTCACGCTGAGGAGATTGCCTAGTAAGGACGAGGAGCGTGTTGAAAACTGAACCAAAATGACCGTTCAAAAATTTGGGAGACTGTGGAGTGAGCTCACAAATAGCCCACAAACCGTCTCCCCACACAACAGTGCTGAAAAGGTCCACATCATTAGAATCCATCTTTTGCTTTTATTGTTGTGATGCACGCAAGTTCATTGCACTCAACATTGTGAGAAGAAATATGTTTAACAGAACTTTGAACAATGAGAGTGTTTCAGTCTCCTCCCACGATGGGCAGACGTTAATGGGTCTCCCGCGCTCGTGGGCAAGTGAACGCTTTTTTACCTCTGGTTTGTGGGTCAAGAAAGCACAACCATCGCTTGTGTTACGCGTGATTACCCTATGCATCCACAGCTGCATCTGACGTTCCGCTGAGGTGGACGTTGATACCACTGCCCAGATGGCGAGGTCGTCCACAAACAGAGACTGACCCACGCACGAGGGTAGCCGGTTTCCAGGGGATATTGAAGGAGTATGTGTCACCGAGCCAAACTTTGGAACAACGGTCACCAAGGAAGTCAACTAAAAGCCAGGTCGTGTGAACACGCACACCACATTACTGCACCTTCGCCAAAATTCCGTGGCGCCAGGTGGCATCAAAGGAACCCTGTTTGCCAATGAGCACAGCTAAAGCGCATTGTTCTTGTCGCTAAGCACGTCGAACTACAGAGCCAGTAATGGTCAGTGGTCAATTGATCTATCATGCACCAGTTTCGTCTCAAACCACGCTATATGCTGGAGAGCATATCTTTGTTTCCTCGGACCCACATAAGCCTTGCACTTACCAGCTTTTCCATCGCCTTGCACATACCGGAAATGAGCGACATTAGCCTGTTATGTAATCGGCCTGAGCCTTATTTGCATGGCTTTAAAATCGGCACGATCATAGAGTTCGCCTACTATATTGGAAAGCAGTCCATCTTCCAAATTAAATTGAAAGGATTCAACAATGAATTCAGCGAAGCTATAGAGAGGCCTTAAAAGATAATGTTTCACATTTGAAGGCAGTGGAGGAATCACCGGTATGAAAAAGCTCATTTATGCTATTGGTATACTTTTAAGTAGAAAGTACTGCTCTATAGAGAAGAACTATTAAATTGTGTTACCTATGCGTAACCCAATTTTTCTGTCCACTTAATATGATTCTCAATACGTCATTGTTTACGTCATCGTACCTTGCACCACATTGACTGAGAACCAAATGACCACCGCTTTATCCGGAAATCGTACTCACGGACGCCAGAAATGAACGACTCGACAATGATACTTTTCTTAGCATTGATTGCCGCATGGTTAATGAAATGAAAAATAAAATGACGTATAATTGCGTCGTGGATGTCTGGTTGACCTTGAAGGTCATCCCGAAATAGTTTGCACGTCTTAGTTGGTGTCTAGTCCAGAAACCATGGGGGCTTTGGTCTTAAGAAGGGCAGGCTATGAACTCGAATTGCAGTGAACTGAAGATCGTACGAAGATGTTCAGTTCACTGTAGTTAGCACAGTTGAATTCCAACATTAGGCCTCAGTATGGGTGCAGCATCACTGCGAAATTATTTATTTTATGTTTGGAAGGCACTAGAAATTTGCCAAATTTGACAATAGTCTGTTGGGACAGCACCTGAGCAAACTTGCGTTTAAGGGTTGGTATGTGTAACTTTTGGGGATAAAGTTAGCACATCAAAATGAAGTGTTTGATGTCCAGTGAAATTTTCAATTTTATACCACTGCCTGACAGGCAGTGCCACAAAAAAGCGAGAGGGTGCTGCTTTTTCAGCAAAATGCAGGCTGGGTGATGCATTCCATTGAAATATTTGCCACGTTTGGCTCATTAGGAAAAGCTGATATCACTGTGCATATTTGCATGAGTGTAGGAACAGGGGGCCAGGGGGGGGGGGGCATGGCCCGCCCTCTTTTCAAGACGGGGAGGGGCGACCAGTGTTCACCGCCCCCCCCCCCCCTCACACCTTTCAGATTAAGGCTGTGCTTAGCTTACTTTTGCACAACCTTAAACAAACAGACCGATTTACCTAGTTCACCAGCCATCTTCCTCAAGATGCGTCGTCTTTTTTGTTTGCTCGTTGGCCATCGCTTAGTGTCAGCCGCAGGGCGGAAGCCGCGCGGCCTGCGGAGACTGCAACGCTGTGCGTCGAGCCTTTTGTTTTGACCCGCGAGCGCGCATGTTAAAAACCAACTTAGTATCTAGTCTTTTATCAGTAATTTATTCTGACCGAAAATTGAATATATTAAGCAGAAAAAAGAATTAGACATGTTCATACAAATCTGGGAGCCCATTTCACCTACAATCTACTTTCAAGAAGTCCTCAATGTCTCTGAACGGCGCAGAAAAACGTGGAACTGGAGTCTATGTGACAGTTATTGGACCACCCGCGACGATCAGGGATGCTACTGTGTCAATGAGCGTCCCCGTGCTGACACGGGGCCAACTGCGCGGGTCAGAGGGCCTCTCGCGTCAGGGAGGGGAACGATGTGGTACGATATATCCTTCTGGTGACCTCCGGATCGACCAGGACATCACGTCCCGTGTCGCCAGAATGACAGACAGAAGATGCTTCGCAATGGAATGGAATGACCCTTCAGCCCTTGATCGGAAACGGTAATGTGCCCCTGGTGCTTTACTTAAAGGGGCTGCTTGCCCGGGCGGAAACAAGGGATCCCCTTATTGTTGAGTAGGGTGGGGGTCTCATTATTGTTGAATAGAGCGCATCAAAATGAGTAAGAAAAGACAAGCGAGGTCATCCCATGTTTACCTGAGAACGATCATTTTTCAGAATGAATTAATGAGACAAATCACAACAAAAGTTTGAACATGTCCGTCCGCGACCTTGAGAGCCAGAACGGCGATGGCCTGGTTTGCAGCCTCCGTAAAACCGAACAGCGTCGGCCACCGCAGGTGCCACCAGACGGCGGTGGCCATGCTAATCTATCTTCTGGACAGATGAATAGTTACAGAGATACGAAAGATGGAGATTCTACTTCTACCCTTTCAGTTCCACCACCAGATTCCAGCACCATTTCGAGGTGCTTTCAGGACCAATCCGTCCTTATCATTAGTCTAAAAATCGCAAGCGTGAAATATGCGCACAGGCTGCCTTCTAAAAGTAAGATTGAATGTCCTAAAGCGTTCAAAGGTTCCTCTGTCAGAAAGGTCATCATTTTCGTCCACCCGTTGGCCACAACTCAGTATTAGCTGCTAAGCCGACGCTGCGCGGCCTACAGAGACTGCAATGCATGGAATCGATTTTGTGTTACTGCGCATGTGCGTAATGCGCATGCTCAACATAACGTCACATAACTGGTGTCATGAGTCGATTTGAGTGTTGAAAAGTTAATTGTTTCAGAATAATCATCATTTCCGTCCACCCATGGGCCACGGCTAAAAGTTCACCGCTGGGCCCAACGCTCGGCGGACTGTGGAGCTGCAACGTTGGATGTCGAGTCTTTTTCCTGCCAAGATTTGCGTCAAAAAAATCACGTCATATAAAGTGTATCACTAATCGATTTTGACTCATTGTTGAGCATTTCCAAACAAATATGGCTTAATCATGTTAATACACATTGTTGACCAGTCGACATACAGTCCAATTTTCATTTTAAAATTTCGATCAAACATCAAGATACAAGTTACCTTTGCGATGTCCTTAATGTTTGCAGAAATCAGATAAGAATCTGACGAAGCTCCTGAATTCTATCGGTTTAGAAAGATTCTACTTAACCATTGTAAATTAAGGGCACCGGTAATTTAATCCATACAGTCGTTCGACGTCTGATCTCTGCAGTTTATTGACTTCAAAACACAAACAGAATTGATCTCACGGTAGCTTCTGTTTTTTTTTGTTTTGGTTACAGGGTAAATAACAATAACACGAAGAAAACTGAGTTCCTTGTTGACAAGTAAGCTATATCCGAGGATTTTTGTTGGGGGAGGAGGTAGTCACCATGAGAGGGGTTTTTGTCAACTCTGTGTTCCCCTTGGCAAGGCTCTTTCTACACCCCTGCCTGCGCCACAAAAGTAGATCAAGTCGCCCGTGTTGAATGATGGGCAACCACATACCCGCTAGATCAATTCATACATAAGGCACGTAGCTTCCCGGAGGTTTTTGTACGGTGGCGTGGTGTAAGGGAATATAATTCGGGAAAAATATTGTTGCAGGCGTCCAACATCTGTTTTACACAATAATTAGTAATAATGCTCATCCAGAAATATGCAACAAAGCAGCCATATTATCAGTTCGCAGTCAGTCATGCGGGAGACAGCCGGGCCAGGGCAGTGGCCGCCGACGGCGGACGGGAGCAGGGTCCTGATAAGAATAATATGGCAGAAGGGCGTTCATTCTGTGGCTTGGTTTGTAAAGAAGAATTTCCAGGCTTTGGTCACATTGTTTTTGGCAGTTTTGACTTCAGACCTTGTTTCCGCCTAAAAGGCTGTGACAAGTTTTATCTCTTAAAAAGCAGCCAGCGAAATGAAGGTGCATGAGACATCTGTCGCACTATGAGCCATCGATTTACTTTCAAAATTTTCACCACCTTATGTCCAGGCCGTATTTTGGCGCCTGCCCTGTTTAGGTAGATGCCTCCTTAATGACCCAAAATACCCAACCGCTCCTGGGATTTCGCCTCCCGAGGAAAGACAATGTTGAAAAAGATCAATAATCTTGTAAAGCTGGATGGCCTTATTTGCTGAATGACATACGTGAGTCGAATTGACAAGATTGTGCACCAGTGGGAAACAGCTCTAAATGCATGTATGGCATAGCAGCCATGACATTGAAATAAATGGTAAAGAGCTTTAACAACCTCCATCCCAACCGCCCTTCCCCCGGTTATCGGGCTTGCTTTCCAGATAAAGATCCTGGAGTACGCCCTGAGCTTGCCGGCCCCACTTTTTGCAACGTGTCTACGCCTATGCACAGTTGAAAATTCTCTAGAAAAAAAAACGTTTACACGCGCCCGGGTGGCCGGTTGGATACACTTTGCTCGGGTAGGGGGTCAATTTGACCCTCCTGAAATCTCAGGGACTAAACGAGCTAGACACCAAATGTACAGGGTGTGTTAACCTGCACATGCCCTCACTTAGGTCAAGGTTTGAAGTTCCTAGGTCATGTCCTTCAGGTTAAATAAGGTCAGACGATACCAAACTCCGGGTTGGTCTCCAAATTGCCCCTGGAGCGTTGATGCCTGTTCTAAGCAAAGCATCACTGATGTTCACCTGAGGTCGGTGACCTTGTTTGGCCTTTTGAAGGTCACGGTGACCGCGATAATACGAGACTGCTTTGAATTTTGCAATTGAATGAGCTACAGACTGGGCTAGGCAGCATACTCCTAAAAAACAGAATGTTGACCTGGGTCATTTTGGGTCAGTGACATATTCTGACCTTAGCTAAATCCACGGAAGATGTATAATGAGGTTCCTGTTATCAAAAATTCGTAATGAGCACCAGAAACTATCGCATACAGCAACCCATAAGGAAAGAAAACAAGTTGGCCTTGACCCTGGTATTACCTTGTTACCCGACCCTAGGTCAATGGAATTTGTTCATTTAATCGTTGTATTGCCTAAGAAAGTATCTCAGAGGTGTATGGCTTCGTCTAGCACTCCGTTGTTGCATCAGATTGAACGATTCCCTAGACACTGACTTCGCTGAATCCATGGCCTGACTTTGACGTACCGTTGGCCAGAAACCTCAGAACGTGCATCAAAATGTTTGATGCCAAACGATCCCGTATCAAACTGTCAACCATGCAAAATTTGGCGCGGCTGCGCCGCAGCGTTCGGAAATTGTTTCGGAAAAACCTCTGGAGAGGGGGGATTTCATTTGATCCTTGTCGAGTTAACTTAGAATGGTAAGCTTAGGAGTGCTCGTATGCGCAAGCTTTAAGAACTTTTGTGGGCGTTTGCCAGGTGGCGTAAATTTGGTGGAAAGTAGTATGTTGGAGCATGCTAGGTAAAATATAATTAATCAGTTACTTTTGAGCATAGGTCCTAACATATTTAGTGCAACGTTTAGGATGCCTTCAGGCTCACATCTTGCTGAAACCTTTAGCAAAGCTTTAAGGCTGGTTGATTGCCTCATGAAACAATTTCCACCAAGGTAGATTGAGTTGGTGTCCCATGAGACAGGCGACAGGCGACGTCGTACACCATAACCAGCTGGTTGTGTCGTGAGACCCCAATGCGCACGCGCCCCAGCACTCAGGTAGCATGGCTTAAAAATAGTGTCGCTGGACCTGTCCAAAGTTGATGTGACTAGCACAGGTTGCTATCAGGCGGCCCCGGGCTTGGTATTTCCACAGAGTTGATGAATGCAGTGTACGTGCACGAGTACATTGACAAGGCCCCAGCGAATGGGCTTTGAAGTGACCACGATCGACTCCCGCTCGCTGGCTTGCCTGTCATGGAAGAGAAAGGATCCATTCAACTCACAGAAAATGCTTCGCCTTAGTTACACAGCTGGTTCCACGTCCTCGCGTGCTCCAGTGGACGAAATCTGATACCGATGCTCACAAACGTCCAACAAGCGAATGTGCGGTTTGAGCTAAAGCGGACGCGACCGGCTGCACACCCACGCACCGAAGCTCTTGAGTCACATCTGTTACTAAAAACCTGTGCGACGTAACTGGTGGTTGCACGAGCATTTCAGAAAACGTTAAGGAAAGCGGGTTGGGTCCCCCAGCTTAAAATCTCCCGCCGCACAAGCCCACCCATTCGCTGTCACCACCAAGAACATGAGCGATGAGGCATGTTTACGCGTACCAGCAGCACCCTTCGTATGACGCGTCTATCGCTGTTAACTTATTTAATCTTGCCGCTACATTTTACCGATACAGACCGCACCCGTCCCTCCCCCGCAGTAATGTGGGCCACCGGCCCGCAGTGGTCATGACTGTCTTCGACGAGCTCGCGAACACCTCCGAAGCTGTTCAGCGCTCGGGCTCCCGCCGCCCTCTGCCGTCAGCGCCGCTCTGCTCGCGGCAGTCGTGCGCTGGCGCCGCGCCGACGGACGTCCCACAAACGGCACCACCAGCGCGCGGCTCCTGCGTTCGGACTGGCTGCCGCGCGGCCGCCCTGCCGTCTACTGTTGTGTACGATGCTGGCACGGACTGGAGACGGACGTCACCCCACATGGACGCCCATGCGTGAGGTGTGATCGCCAGGCAGCCGTCACACGTGTGCGTGCATCCGACGCTGATGGCCGACCCGGCGCCTTATCGCTTGGCTCACGATGTCTTATAACGGATATCAGCGGGTGTCATCGTTTAAGTCCCACCAATCAAAGTTCTGCTCGATCTGAAGAACGTGCAACACGGAAACATCGCTCCAATCCGTAGTGTATTCATCACGATTTAACTGTCGCTGGTCTCAACATTCTCCGTGGATAGGCCCTTGAACGTGGGCACGGGCACGAAGGTGACCAGGGTGTACAGCTTGTGGGGAGAGTCCTCGTCCTCGTTCCTCTTCCTCGCGAGCCGCACACGGATCCGCTTGGCGACAGACCTGTGCACAGAGAACACGTCAGTGACAGACTCGCGGTCAGCCAAAATAAACGCGCCACGTAACGAACGTCGAAGCCACACTCTTCCCCCGACAAATGACCGTGTTTGTGCAGACATCGGGCTCGCGGCGTATCATCGCCGCAGCGGCAGCAAAGGCGGACGTGTAATTGACGCGTTCGGTTTCAGGTTAACATGCCTGCGGTGCCTGAGTCCATGCCTGCCTGCCCTGCCCTGCCATGCCACGCCTGTCTATGCCATGCCTGCCTGAGTCCCGCTATAGCGATGTTGGAAAAATCGCCGCTTCCTCCTGGTTTCCTGGATTGTGACCGGGTAGAATGAAATATTTTGTACTCCGCTGTGACACAACAAAAACAGCTTTTGGAAGAACTTATTTTCCCTCTCTGTTTCAGGACAACATGAAACCAAAAGGGGCGACAGTTCAGGAGTTGTCGCTTCCGTCATGAGCCATGTATCGGTATCCGCAAGAGCACAAATCCTGCACCTACCAGACATGGATGCCCAGTACTTAGCAGCGTGTGTTGTGACCTAACTGTACGACAAATTATGCATGAAAATATGGAAGACAACGTGCCTGTTTATTAAATCGAAACATCTTTAAAAAATGCCGGGAACTGAGAAACGAGAAACGGAACTGCATCGGTCTGCAAATTAGCAAAGCTCTCACTTCCTACGCCCCTACGCAGACCAACTCAAAATTTAACATAATTTAATCCATCACGAACGACGAACCGCACCCATTGCCAAACATGCCAGAATGGTGACGAACTGCACCCCCAGTAACCGAACACAGACGGTCACTTACGTTCCACCGCGGTATTATGGCAATGCAAGTGGGAGAATCATCCGCAGTTCAGCGCCAGAAGCGTCTCAACTATTCGGTACGCTGCGTCCACCTCCCAGTTCAGGTTGGAAGCTGGACATCGCAAAATTATCCAGTTGGTTGAGAAGTTTCGCCTACTCGTGGCTGATTTGTCAAAAGCGCAAATGTCTTGCTATGTTCGCGCTTATGTCTTGAACAGATTTGGAAACTTTACAAAGGAAGCTGTATATACATGGACATCACGACTATTAAGGACTTGTTTGTACTTGTCCAAAACCGCCTGTGGTTGGATTTCCGGCCAGTTGTTGGTATGCAGGGTACAACAATGTAGAGGCAGCGGGCCAACTAAATAGCGTTAAGTTTGCCATCTGAAGGCAAGAAATCAAATATGGCGATTCAGGCCCTACAAAAAACCTCTACGTCGAAAAACGTTGCTATAAATAGCCAGACAACTGTTCGAAGATAGCCATCTCACCGCTGCAAAAACACCAGAACGGAAAAACACGAACCGATTACTTTTACTCGCTAAATTAATGAAGGCACTTAACAGGACGAAAACGTCAATGAATTGAAATACAAATTATCATATTTCGCAATTTTGTCGGTTAAAGCGCGCCTTAATCCATTATAACCTTGGCATCACTCACCGGAGCCAACGGAGTGACCGACTCTGATCCCTTTTGGCCGACATTGTACTTGTCAGGCATTGTACTTGCCATATCTCGGTAAATCAATTGAGAACGCTGCCCATCCCTATTGCTCGGCTGCGACGTGCGGGGGCCTCGTGCGGTGTCCGTTAGTTGGAAGGTGGGGACACGAGGGTTCCGCCGTGCTTTTGCCGTTTCCAAAGCCAGGTAGATGTGGCATTAAGAGGTGGAGAGTGAGCAGTGTGATCGTGGTGGAGCGTAAGTAGGTGGCTGTCTGTGGCACATTTGTTGGCATTCAGTCGTGTGCCATTTAAGCCCCTCTCCCCCCCCCCCGTCGGCCCCAAACTTATTTTGCGATACGCACATTCGTTGGCATTCAGTCGTGTGTCATTTAGCCCCCCCCCCCCCCCCCCGCCAGCCCCAAACTTATTTTGCGATACTAGGTCCTTCAGGGGACGGCTTGTTGGCACCTTTGGGCTGATTATTTTTAAAAAAATTTAGGAGAAAAAAATTGCCTGGATCCACGGCATGGTAAGCCTTTCCACAGATTGCCAACTCATGCCAACATGTCCACGTGTTTCATGTAAGTGTTTGAGACTGTGTTGTTTCAGTGTGTCATGGTACTGATGTTTTATTTCATTTGGAGTACCTTTACATGCCTTGCTGTACATAGGATGCGACCCTTCTGTTGAGTAACGCCCATTGTACTGTTACCTCCTAATAAGCTTAACAGTGTAATAACTCACAGCATTAAAAAATGTCGTACTCCGCTACAACATTTTTTTTTTGCAATTTCCAACCTTGCGCTGCAGTACACCTAACAGGCGGAATGTGGCGACACCAAAGACCTCAGTATTTGCAAGCGTGGTTGTTTCCACTGGCAAGAATATAGCGCAGCGATACTTGTTGGCAGGAGGTTACATGCTGAAGACTAACGAAATGGAGGGAGTATCAGAGTCAACGACAATATGATATCGATGTGAGCGGAAAACCTGTGTCACAGTGCCCACCGACATTGCTCTAAGCATCGTCTGGCCGGCTAACAGCTTAACCTGGCAGAGGTAATTACTGCATCGTAAGGGATGTTTTTCATCAGAAAGCTTGCAAAAACGAAAAAAAAACATCAATAGTGAGGAGAAAGGGGACCGAATGCGTGTTTCGTGTTTATCGACCCAGGTGTGGCGGACCAAAGACTTGCCATTGGCCGCGGTACCACGAAACGTAACGCGTGCCAAGGAAGCGTCTAACGAGAACACGCTGTGCGATCATCCGTGTGACCACGTAGGCGGCGGGGTTACGAGCACCGCGAACGCGCTAACCGGCTTCAGCTGCCTGGCCGAGTTCGCCCTCTATCAGACGGCATGACGCTGAACACGCATATATACGGCGCACAGGGCAGCTGCGCCCTCCCCTGGCGCCGTCGGCCGTCTACAGGAGGCACCCGGCCCGACGACGCCACCACTCCCGGCGGAGCCGAGCAGCGGCGGCCGCTGGCGCACCATCGGCAAGCGGCGCACGTGCCGCTGACACAAATTGAAAACAAGCGGCCGCCGGCCGGCCTCTGTCGGAGCCCGGCTCTGCTGTCGCCGGTCAGCCAGCCACCTGCCCGGCACGTCCGCTCAGGCTGCGGAGCGCATTTCGACACAGGCACGGCGCCGGCTGCGCGGCCGCGCCAGTTGGGGAACTACGTTGGTCAATGGAGATTACAGTCGAGCATCAGCGCCGTAACGTTCCTTAACAGAACGCTCCACATTTGAAGATATTGAAGCAAGTATCAGATATACTCATTTATAGCTGTTGGTGTATTTCTAGGCAGCAAAGACTGCTTTAAACAACACAATTTCTCTGTTAAGTACATATGCTTCTCAATATGACGTTGTCTGATCACGTCATCGAACCTTGCACAACACTGATTGCGAGCCAACTGATGGCCGCTATATCTGGAACTGTGCACGCGACACCAGGTATGAATGACTAGGCAATTACATTTTTCTTGACCATGATCGCGGTATGGCTGAAAAAGTCGCAGAATTTGAACGACATTACGAAGTCGCGGATGCCTGGAGAACTCGGAATAGCATGCACATCTTCGCGGGTATAGTTCAGAAACAATAGGGGTTAAGATTTTAACAAGGGCAGGGCTGTGAGCTAAACTGAATGACCTTCAAATGTCTCTTTCAGTTCAAAACCGCACACAACTGTGGAGCACCCCCCTTAACACATCCATGTGCACAGCTTTCACCACACTACTTCACTTTAAAGTCAAGTCATCAGCCCCCTCGCTGCTCAAGGAGGTACAACCAGAATTTGGGAAGCCTTTCAACCTTTCAAACATTGGGAATCTTCTTCCCAGAAAGTAAGCTGAGCAGCACAGTTATATTAGTGACATCATCATGCCGATGCATTTTCATGCGTTTGCATCACCATAGTTTTTGGTAGACAAGATCATGCATCCATGCCATTACCTTGACCATTGTTATTGATTTTGTATGCAGATGCAATATGCAGTTTGAACGCAAGTCAACCAGAAAAGAGCATCCGCCAACTCGCGTAAGAATAAGAGGTTAGTGCCTCCCAGTATCAGAGCACGTGATCGTCGATGGCCACACTCAGATCGCGAGGCGCCATTGGTGAAATCAGGATTCCCCTTGCCCCGAAACATGTGCGCTATGACAGTAGGGTATGCTGCCATTGGTTAATCCCAAACTCACTGCGCCACATATCAGGAAAAGCCTATCAGCTAGTGTGGCCATACCTTGCGTGACCTGAACTAATATCTTGGACAACACAGCATCATGCAGCATGAGATGCAGCAAACCAACACCTGGATTGCTTTCCAACAAACATAGGTCGCTGCACGCCCCCAGGTAGAATGCCTGTCGCCTGCACTCACCGGATGCCGCGCGACCAGACCTGCTCGTTGAGCCGGTAATCAATGCGGACGTCTTGTGTGCCCATCTGCTGCATCGCAAATTTGCGGATCTCCTTCAGCGCACGCGGCGCCTTCTTCTTGGAACCGACACGGTGGAGCCGCTTGTGGAGGTGGATCGTGTAGTCACGAGTGACCACCTCCGACATGGTGGACTTGGACTTCTCCTTTCTGTCCTTTGTTTTGGCCATCTGGAAAGTGAAAAGGAGCCATCAGTTACACATCCATGGCATGATAACATTTTAGGTAATAATGGCATCATTCCCTTGGAAAACAGAAGCTGCAATACACAACTAAATAACATTTATATGCAGACTGATCAGTGACTGTGGTCCCCCACAGGTCTGAGAATACAAAGCTTCTTACTTATCTCTTTTCATGGATCACTGGATAGCAATATTTCATAGCATGCTTTGTTCAAAATAGTGCACTAAAATCCTCAGTCACTATACTATGAAGTTCCCCAATGGCACCCACTCTTTCAACAACCATCACACCAGGAGAGTAATCAGTAATCATCGCTGCACTCTTAAACTGTCCCATGTTTTGAGCCACGCCATTCAACAAAGTATGTGTTGTCATCACAAAAAATGTGGCCGTTAGTTTCATCCTACTAGTCCCAGAATTGTACTCATACAAACTGGTTGCTGACAAGTTCATGTTGGGCCACCTGATAGCAAACAAATACAACCTAGAATGAATGCTTAACCACACAATTGCTACTGAAATGTATTAATGACATTTACAACTGACAGCAACAACTACAGGAACTGAACTGCATGCAAAATGACAATGCACAATTTTTGACTTTTTTTCTCTGAGGACTGTATTTACACATGTCACAGTCCTAATCACATGAACAATTTACCACAAATTTATCTTAACTCAAATTACTTTTATCCCTACTTCTTGTTACCTTAACAGGGGGCCTGTGATGGACACTGAACACTATTATTATATTAATTCTTAAAATACTTCAAGGGTAAAAGAGTATGACATAAAAATAGTAGCAGACCTCAAATCAGGCCTGAAGGCCTTTTCGGGGTACACCAACTCAGGATAAGCACAAATGGCAGAGTAGAAGAATGATGGTGGAGTGGTTGACTAGCAGCAATGAAGAAAAGCCAATGCACTTTATAAATTATTTCCAGTGTCTCACAAAGTGGCCAGTGCCATCTTTGTGATGGCTCGCAACCTTACTGGACCATTTCTGGATGACTGTGGACATCTCTGCCCAAGCAGAAATTGGCTGCAATGAAGACCTCAAGCACCCCCTGGGCCAGACCAAATGTCCACCCAAGGCTTCCTGAGTCTGCACACACATCCTGGCAATGCCTCTCAGCATGCTTTTCAGAAAATTGTTGGCATCCACAAGGCAACCCACTCCAAGAGTGGAAGCTTGGTGACGGTAGTCTCTATTTTCAGGGCAAGGTAACTGATACTCCCCAGCAAGCTACGGTCCAGTAAGTCTTACTGCCATCCCTACCAAGATACTTGAATCTTTCATCACGGATGCCCTAATTGATTGATTCTCGAGTCTGGACTTCTCCACGCAGCCCAGCATGGGTTTCTCCAGAGCAGTCCTGTATCACCCCAGCTATTAGAAGTGTGGAAGATTGGAGCACCACAGTAGAGCGTGGAGATGGATGTGGCATACCCAGACTCTAGCAAAGCCTTTGATTCTGTGTCTCACTACTGTCCAAGCTCCATGCTTACAGTGCCAGAACTTGCTGCACCAGATTAGGGCTTTCCTTATCCTCCCAATGCGGCGAATGCAGGTCCAGTGCTTGAAGTCAGATTGAACACCAGCAGTACCCCACAATGATCAGTGTGGGACCTGTGCTATTTGTAATCTTTGTGAAACCTACCCAGATCAAGCGTGAGGCATGGTCAGATACTCACTGATGACACCATGGTCAAAATACTCATGGATAACACCAAGATCCAACTGTTTGTGTCCAGGCCCAACATGACCCATCTCTACAAGTTGACCTTGACTGCCCTGGCCAACTGGTCGAAAGAGTGGCTGCTTGCCTTTAGTGCAGCAAAGTGAAGGGTGGTGCATATTCAGAACTGCAACTGAAGAATGACCTTCCTCTTGGATGAAGCTGCCAAGCCCACCCAGAAGGACCTGGGCATCTTTATGGATCATAGGCCAAAGGTTGATGTGCAAATTCATGACTTCTCCAGTCACCCTGGCTGTACTACAGTCCTCCTCCTCCTCCCAGAGGAAACATAGTTACAGCAATAATCAGCTGTTTCATGGAGGTGTCAGCTAGGATGCCTGTCCATGACTAATTCAGCAAACTTCTTATCATGTGGGTTGCCAACAACTGGAATGCTTTTCCACATCTGGCTGTATCAGCTAACTCAGTCTAACAGTTCAAGTCCAGGCTTGATGACATCATATGACATCCCATGCCGAACCTTTCCATACTTTCAACTGTGGTATCACCAGATCCAGAGCCTGACAACACTGGGACAAACATGCCAAATGACATTTTAAAACATGTATGGTAAGATGATTCAATACCTCTGTTTCCTGATACTGACTGATATATTATGGCCACAAGAAGACCAATAACTGTTTCCAAAACTTTGGCAAGTACTGTAAAGGTGTGCAGGTAATAGGACTCAGACTCAATTTCTGTGGTGGTTTTCATATTGCCCTGGGTGCAAAATACATGTTCCAAATGTCTTGTGGGTTGTGGTGGCAAAATAAACAATCACCACACATTTAGTGGATCCCACAATTTGGAATTACAGCCGTGCCATGCTGCCAATGTCAGAGACTGATGAGGCCTTTCCTAACCGTTTGATATGGTCAATGTGCTTCAACATCGCTGAGAATATCGTATGAAGTTTCCAACACAAAAGGTGTAAAGGCAGGGACTGCACGGCGGTCAATACGGTTTTAACAAAGCCTCAGCTAAACAAAAGATTCAAAGAAATTGTCAACCTGACCAAAGTATCATCCCACGCATAATCATCGAATTAAGATGAACTACTCGGTAACCTCAGAATAAAAACAGTAAATACGTACTTGCTACCCCCCACACATACCTTTACGATCTTGACGCGGAAAAGGCCGATTGTAGTGATGATACAAAAGCAGTCGTGTAGTTAACTTCGCTTGAAAATTGTTTTAAAATATGGAGAAAGTATCAATATAAATGAATAATTATGTTTTCTGATACAATTTTTTTGCAATTTACTTTCTTCCAAATATCACAACTCTTTAAACATTGTTTTGGTCATCTAGGTTTCTCATCCGCCCTACCCCCGTGGCGTTAAAGGACTGCTGAAGTCATTGACTTGGAGCTATTGCCCGTTTTTTAGAAAGCCTCTAGATGTGATAAGCTTTCCAAATCTAAAAAGAAAAGAATACATATTTGTTGCTGTTAAGTGTAGTAAATGAGCTGCTTATGAATGTTTTTTACTTGTTGAAAGATGTGAAATCCCAGAAACTGCTGCACACGATGATATGTGACTCCTGTTTGAATCATTAGAAAAGATAAACGGTATCAGCTTCTACTTATCAATAAAATCGTTATGTTACAAGTTTTCCAATGCATTCTATTGTCACTACATGATGCATTCGCTTCAAGCAATGTAAACTTTCTAGATGGGACGAGATTGCAAAAAGTTAGACGTGACACAGACTGCAGTATTTTAGGGTCACACTTGACGCTTGTTTATTTACGTTTTGCAAAGCGCGTAAGCAGTGGCTCGTG
>NW_023596297.1:7831650-7856583 GCF_011947565.3 Pollicipes pollicipes | reverse complement strand
TGGAGCACGCCTTTGGGAGGATGGAGCGTTTGATGACGGTTGCGATGGGACTTGGGGCGTATAGTAGTTTTCATAAGGACATGCAGGGGCAAGGGGCAGGGCAAGGGGCAGCTTGCGTTTGAAACGCGAGGCCTCGGCAAGTCCCGGTGATGAAGAAACGCTGCTGTGATCAGTCTCTCCCATAGTCTAAGGCCGATCGCCTGCTTCCTGGGAGCAGCAATTATCCCAACATTAATTGGAGGCATTGTATAATTGGCGTATTGGTTTGTATACGACTGCAATTTGTGGTGATGGACGAGGCTTTCGTGTTTCGCGGAATCGTTGGTGACGCTACTGGGCTTGGCTTCATTACCATTTTATGTCATATGGTATCGCGTTACGCTGCTGGCGACAATTTTGCGTGCAAAATTTGCTCGACAAAAAGTGCCTTTTTACCAACCCTGGGTGGCGCAGTTCTTTTCCAATGCCCACCAGATCATGTTTTTACATATTTTTTCAGCCAGATTCACCTTGCATACTGCAGTCGTAGAACTGGGTTGGCCACAGCATCTTGCGACGAACGTGATCAGTTTGCTAGTAGCGCTTTAAGGCATCGTGCCATTCAAAACAATGGGCTCGAATGCTCCACGCGTTAAGACTGGGTGCGCGCAAGGCTGTGAGCTGCTGTGCTTGTGTTCATGTCGTGAAAAGCTTACTGGCTAGAATAATGTAGCTAATCGCAGTGTTTTACGGCGAGGCTTTGAAAACCCTGCCGATCTAGAAGACTGTTGTTTGTGGATACCTGAGCTGCAGCTTCAGAGGTAAACGGAGGACGTTGGAGCGGCGCATGTCAAGAATTTATCCGGGGTTCCTGTTACTGAGAGGAACAGTGGCTTTGAGGTAAGAGGCCGAGTGCCGCTGGTGTAGGCCTCTTACACTGTCCGTTGCACCTCAGACTTGGTGTGCTGATCGGTGGACAGGCGTGAGATGAAACCCTTCAAATTGTCATCATATGGCAATATAAAGCCAAATAAAGTGCAAGATGTGCCCAAAATTTCGCGTGTATCTGTTAACAGCGACTCTATGAGTCTCACTTTAAAAAATCGGAATCATGTTGAAAGTGCAAGTTCTACATCGGTAAGGATTATGCGAAGACATGGAAAGCCGCTAGCGCTTCCAGCTGATTGCACATTGACATAAAACCAAAAATGATATTGTTTTCAGGTGTTAAGTATGCCTTGATCTGAAAATTTTATCACTTTTCTCAGCCGTCACGCACTGTTTGATGGCCAGCAAACTACACTTTAGTGCAAATGAACTCCCGAAACGATGCCTGATGGTCATGCCGCATTGCATTTCAGTTGTCTGGTTTTGTGGTATCGAACTTACTTATATTGCAACGCTTCTGAAAGACTTGGCTCCAGGTGACAATTTAGACGCTTCCAAATTTTTCCATGACAGAAAAGGCGGTTTTCCACCCCTGACGTTTACTGTGGGTGGCAATTGCAGTGCCACAGTGGATGTAGTATGGCACAGCAGCAGGAAACAATGATTTTCACGGATTAACAACATTTGACAAAAATACGTATGAAATAGATTGTTCGACAACATAACAGAAGATATACTGCTGTGCCGCAGAACTAGGGTTATGGCTCAGTGGGCCAGACAACCGAAGTATTTTTGTTTCTCTTCGACGCTAAATGTGTGCCACACCGAGTATTTGTAGGAACCGGGAACTAACTGTACGGGTGGGCGAATGCATTGCCTAGAAATAACTAAGCGATCTCAACAGTGCCGATCCATAGCCACACCTGTAATCGTCCATAACCCGTTCAATGTCACTTTTCAACCGAATTTGATTCATACGACACACTTTTAACCGAGCGGGATTTAGCCATGCAAACTGAACACGCACAGTTAAACTTCCTTGACGAATAGTCATCCAAATATACCAATATACCATTTTTGTGCAAATTTTCCCATGGTCATCAAAAAGTGGAGGATGACAAAGTTATAAACTTTATCGGCCGAAATTTCCCAGCCTGGCCAGGCCCGCTGCCAGCCAGTCTACGGGCAAAGCGATGGGACATCCGGAGCGAGAACGCTACATCAGTGACCTTTGATTGCTAAATCCCATGAAAAACGGGCTCTCCGATCACGGGCGAGACCCATTTGTATGGATTCGCTCGGCACCATTAGCTTCGGCTGTTGTGTTATCTTCATCGGATGATAACTGGTATAGCCCTCACATGTGTTATCACCCCGCCCGTTCCAATTTCGTCGCGCCACGCCTCCGCGCCGTTCACCCACTCTGCAGGGGCGAGGGCCGCCGGCCCATGTTTCGTCGCGATATGCCTCCAAAAAAACATTGGCATCGCCTCTGAATGATGTAGCATGCCTTAATTTTGGCATGTCACTTCACAGTGATTCTTATGAAAGAGTTGGTTTGGTACCATGGTTTCATATGACCTCACCAAACTTCTGTGCCTCGGTAATCGAAGGTGTTGCTGTGCATGATAATGACGGCTTTGCTACGCCTGATGTATATAACAGCTGATCACACCTTGGATATGTACCAGCACCGGACTGGATTGCAATGGACACCATTGACACTCGTGTTGATACAAAATAGCATTGTATTGAAGCACATGCTTTAAGATTTAGGGCACTGTCTTGTAACTGCCCGGCTGTTGCTACTGTCGCTATGGACGGTGTCGTCACCACCAGCTTTGGTGTCACTGGACAGTGTCAACAGCGCCGAGTGTGGTGGTCGGACTGCAGCCACTGCGCTGCCGTAAGCGTCAACGTGATGCGCCTTCACCGCAAGTGCGACGGCCGTCGCGGTGTTGGTGCCAACGAGGGCTGTTGTGACTGTGCAACATGTCACGACAGTGGTGCTGCCCCCTCCGGGTGACCTCTGCATTACGGATTCAGACGAGAAAACGTGTTGCAAGTTTTCCATTTTCATCGGAAATGAGGTTTCTATTTCTACAATTAATGGCTTCTTCACAACACTGCGACCATAGGAACCACCAGAATCCTAAGCTCTAATACAGCATCTGGAATTAAGAGCTAGTGCAGCATTTAACCGGCTTACTCCCCACCACGTCACCCGAGCCAGATCTAGCAGAGTATCACTGCTCTAACATGTGATGGCACGTGTCGTCGTTTCTCGCTCAACGAAGCGTCCGCCCGTGCAAAAGACGCTGACCGCATTCCTGTTAACGGCCAAGAACAAATTTATCAAGGTAGTTCTCAGGCTTCTCAAGGTAAAGGCTTCGTTTGCAACGATAGTAGCAGGCTTTCTAGTCCGAGCTCGGACAGGCAGGGCATAGGCGACTGGAAATGCCAGCTCGCTTTCAGGCTTCTTTCATTATTAGTTTCCGGCAACGCTCCAAGGTCAGATTGGCCGTTGGGCTCCTTGCATTGCATTTTGGCGGCAGAACGATGCGTCTACGACGAAAGAACCGGCCAGGTCCGCCCGGCTCTCAATAATCCAATCTGGCCGACTATCCGGCCTTTTCGAATTCCTGAATCCTCATTCTGGCCCGGTCTGGCTTAGCAAAACTATTCTAGTCAACATCGGCCCCAAAACGCCATTCATGTTTCTGCTTCAGTCTTCATAAACAAGCAAATAAGGCACATCTCAGCGTGTAAAGCTGCTTTTCGGCAGCAAGTTCGATATAAGCATTCTGATTGGTTTACAATAAAATGATAGTTCGATGGACGCATGCTGACTTGTCGCAAGAATTAACTGCTACCAATTGATGAGGTTCAATATTAACCTGGCTTGCACGAGATGAATGTAAACATATTTCCGGCACAAAACTTTTACATTGTTGTTATCCGAATTTTACAAACAGAATATAGGACTGGTAAAGGAGGCACTCATGCGTAGAGTAAATCAAACAGCATCAGACAGATATCACTACTATTCGTTTCAGGATTAGTGATGAAACTACAGCTGACGATTCAAAAGTATGGTGGCACATAATTTTTTGTTCAATTCAAAAGGATAAATAGCATTTTTATATATTGTGATCTTTTTAAGAGCTCTGGTAAACATGCGTGTACACGCTCTTAGCATGTTAAGTGTTACACAAAGACACAGAGCTGATGGATCCTGAATGTTTGGGCAGGAACGAAAAAACTTCTGTTTTACCGGATATGATCGGTGACAAAGATAGACACTTGTGTGAGCAATTCGTTGAAAAACGCGAAAATGGACACGAATTATAAGAGACTAGACCACGTTCCAAGAGACCATCCCAGTTAGATGAAACTCAAAGCTTACTATTGGCCCGTAACTCTGCGTATGTTTGGACCCGAGAGATTAAGATGCCTGTGATAAATCCAGGAATATCGCTAAGGTGGCAGAGGTGTCGTCATTTATGTATTAAGTTCATAATGAGCTTGTGATTTGTGTGACAGTTAATAGAAGACTAAATACAATCACTTTTGTCATTCGCTGAAATGCAGACATCTTATAATTTTAGACACTGTTGCACTACTCGCAGAAGTAAATCAAGCTGTCTGTGTTTCGTGTATTCATACTCTAGCTTTCCTCCCTTGCCCTCCCTCCGTGTGAGGGCAATATGCACCTCAACCACAAAAGCTCTCTGAAATAGCTTGCCCCAGGTTATGTACTTTGTGAACTCATATCATGCATGTTCGTGTCATAGCAAGAAAGAAAAATCGTGACCTCGAGAAATCCGTGACAAATAGGAAACAGGCTGGTTTTCATAACGGCCTGCCAACTTTATTCACTGCCAGCTTTATCTTATGTTTGTGACGGCCACAAAGCTACTATACGAACTGCCGTTGCAATGATTTCATCACATCTGCGTACTCGTCCACCCTTGCTACCTTGATATCGTTTCAAAGCTCGCCAATGTCTCACCGCGGGCTGATTCTCAGTCTTAATTACTTGTTCCTCCACTCCTGCACGGCTTTGCGCCGGCTCCTCTACAAACACCACTGATTATTTTACGGCCGGTCAGAGCGTCTTTATTTTGCTTCAGTTTCGCTTTGAAGGTCTACTTCAGCTTCAATTCAGTCGTGTTTGTGAAACCCCATAGATACCTGGTGAAGTACGGAGTAACTCCTTGCTTCAGATGTCCCGTAAATAGTAGAATTTTAGGGCGTTGAAGTAAATAGTTTCTATTTACTGCTTGCAGCCGGATGCAAGGTAAAAGCTTGGAAAATTACTTCCCACGCCACAATTGTACGCTATTCTCTCTTTATGAAACTGGGTGCAGGTGGGAATGTCATGCGGGTGCCGCTTAGCTCGCTCGCAAAATGCGTCATTTGAAGCCTGGTTTGAGCGCAGAGCTAAAATAGTACGTCCTTTTTCCCAGTTTCGCGGCGTTTCGAGTATCCTTGTCACAAACGCTTGCGTGTAAAAGACCACTTTACTGACTGGATCGGTCCGTGGATGGTCGACAGATCCACGGGGTGGAGTTCACCTGTAACCAGTTTCATAATGAGAGAATGGCGCACAATTGTGGCGGAGGAAGTAACTCCCCAAGCTTTTGCTTCGAACCCGGTTGCATAGAGTAAATGGTAAATATTTACTTTAACTTTCGTGGAATTCTATCATTTTCGGCAGGTCTGGAGCAAGGAGTCCTGCGATTGTGATTGTCTTGAGAATTGTCACGGGATGACATGAGGCGGGGTGTTTTACTCACACATGATGTCAACGGGTTTCAGATTCAAATTTTAGAATTGCCTTGTTCATACCCCGCTTTGCTCACTTTTCCATTCGGACATCCTCGCATTGCGTAATTGGACCGGTAAACACCTTATCTGCTCCTGCTCCATCGTCCCCTAACACCCCGTTACCTTTTCATATGCATCGGATTTAACGTTGTGGCACATGCAGAGAACCAGTCTGTAAACTGCCTACGACATTTAAAATCGTGTATCATATCGAGCGTTGCCACCAGGCGGACAGTGCGAACTCCCACGTCACTCGTAACCCAAGTATCTGCTCTTACAGCGGCAGAAGAAAGCGCACCATTGCTTCCTACTGGGAGCCAACCTCGGACGGTGTGGTGATGCGATCGGATGATCTGTCGTCCCAGCTCTCCCTGCGGGCATCGCCGACGGCCGAAGACGAACTTAGCCTAAGCGACCATCTCAACAACATGATCGTCTAAGGTCACAAGGTGAGCGCTGAGCGGCCATCTACTGCACAATGCACATACTTGTTGGCATGACATTATGTTTCCGAATGATGACATTTTCGCTGACCGGGCATAGCACGACGTGAGTCGATATAAGGGACATTTAGGCGCCGGCTAAGCCAGCGGGTATTCCTACTTAACTGGTACGTCCCCGGGTAGGCTTACTGAGTTGGTAATCCCGTTGATACCCCTACTCGACGGGTCTCGGCGGTGTGGCGGTGGTCTCACTCTGCTATGCGGCGCGTGCCCAGGCACTGCTGCACTAGCTGCTGCCAGCCTGGTTGGTACGCGGCGCTGCGGTTCCTATTCTGCGGGCTGCACGTCTCCAGCACTTTCCTGTCCCCGTGCTGCTGGACCAGTGGGCAGAGACACAGTACGTGCCGCCTGAGGGAGCGCCGAGTGCTGGTCAAGCGGTCCGCTCTCCGGTCTGCCCTGTTTCGAAGGACTGTCCTGCATCCGGACAGCGGGCGGACGGCATGGTGCGGCGGCGGCGACGGCGGCGACAGGAGGAGGCACAAGGGCACTTGATCATAGGTTCCGAGGGGCCCTCGAAACTAATTAAGGGCCTGATTTGAGGGCCCGAAAAGCCAGCCAGAGGTCTCATTTAGGGGTCCGGTCCGCGGGCCGGGCACTGAAATGCCAGCCAGAGGGCCCCTGCGTGCTGATCAGGGGCCCACTGAGGCGATGAGGGCCTATATTTTGGTCAGACACCACCAGCAACGCACAGTCGGCTCAATGGCGGCATAGGCCCAAGGGCCCATTTCCCTAGTAGGGACAAAGCCGGAGGCAGCGATTTACATTGCTCGGGGCCTCACGGCGCCTAGCAGGAGCCCTGCGTTGTCAAGGGCCCCCCGAGTCGGCCAGAGGTACTGTTCGAGCAGGCCTGAAGAGCCTAGAGGCCCACTCGGTCCGACGATCAAGGGCCCGATTAGAGGGTTTAAGGGCATAAAGGGCTCGTCGGAGTCCTCTTGAGGTGCCAGGCCTGTGAGCACAGACCCTCAAATAACGGTCAGAGGGCCCTTTGCGCCGATCGGGGACCCCCTGAGTCGATATGGACCTATTTGCCGGTCAGGTACCACCGTACCACATAGTCAGCTCCGTGTCGGTGTGGGCCTGAGGGCCCGCTTCCCAATTAGCTATAAAGCTGGTGCCAGTGATTTACGCTGGTCGGGGGCCTTGTGTCTGTCAGGCGCCCACAGCACCTAGCAGAGGGGCCTGTGCTCGCAGGGACCCGAACTGACCGAGGGAAATGTTTTGATGAGGCCCGAAGAGGGGCCCGCGCGGCCCACCGAAACCGACTATTAGAGATCCGGCTGGAGAGCATAAAGACCCGAAGGACTGACTGTAGGTCACATAAGGAATCGCGGCCCGCAGGGTCGCAACCTTCAGAGGTCCTCTTGGGCCGTTTGAGGAACCCTTGAGACAATGTGGTTGTCTAAGTTGGTCAGAGACCACGAACACCGAACAGTCGACTCCAAGTCCGTCTGAGCCCTTGCGACCCATTCGCAAAGCAGGAACGAGACCGGGGTCCACAATTTGCAATGTTTGGGGCTCCTGACACAATGAGGGGCTCCTGTGTCGGTTAGAGACCACAGTGCCGAACAGGGGTCCCCTGGCGGCCAGTGGCCCCGAGTCGGAGCGGCGTTTGAGGAGTCCCGAAGTGGGACCGAAAGGGCCCCCGAGACCAAAGATCAAGGGGTCGGTGGAGTTGCTGGAGGGTCCGAAGGGCTGGCTGTGGGTCAGATTAAGGACTCCCGCTAAAGGGCCGTAACCTCAAATTTCATTAAAAGAATCTCTGGCACCGATAGGGACCCCTGAGACAGAACGTTCCTCTATGTCGGTCAGAGGTCACGAACAGCAAATAGTCAGCCTAGGGTTGGTCTGGGCGCTGGGGGTCCATTTCTCAAGCAGGGACAAGGCCAGGGCCACGATTTACATCGGTCGGGTCCTTTTATCGTTCAGGGACCTACGGTGCCTAACAGGACATCCTGTGTCAACAAAAGACCTGGAATCGGTCAGGGGGGAATTTGTTGACAACAGAGACGGGGACAGGAGCCCGAATCGCGGATGGTCTCTTGCGTTGACCGGACCCTCTTACAGTGGAAGGAAATAAACACTCATGATGAGTGCTCACATCGAGGTAAAAGAAGAGTCCTGTGCCAGTCAGGGCGCCCAATACCGAACGGAGGGCCCTCCAATCCTTTTGCAGCAGGGGCCCGTTAAGTCCACCTGAATCCTAAGCGCCAATTATTTGACCGCCTGCGGTGAGCAGGGATGTTGTTGCGTTAATGACGGCTCATGTGTCGATCCGGGGTCAACTGCGTGCGTCAGAAGGCCTCCCGCGTCAGGGAACGAACCAATGTAATATGATGTTTCCCTCTAAGGGTCAATGGACCAGCCAGAGGATGCCGCCCGCGTCGCCAGAATGACGGCCGGGAAAACACACCACGATAGGACAGAATAGCCCTTAGCTCTTGACCGGGAACAACGGTGTACTCCGTAGCGTTGTTCTTAAGGGGCCCCTTTCCCGGAAAGCAATAAGGGCTACTATATATGTATAGTCTATAAAGGCTCCTCTTCTGGAAAGCAATTAGGTTCTCTTAGTGCTGGATGGAGTGGGTAAAAAACGCTCAAGGCCATCTCATGTTTCTCTGAGAATGTTCGATATTTTGCAGAATCGACTAGTGAAGCAGATGCCATCAAAATGTGCAAGACTGCGCGCCGGGTGGCGATAGTGTTGCGCTTCATGCGCCTTTGTTAACCACTACGCGCTTGGGAAAACGCAGGTACGGGGTTCGTTTCTCCGCGGTGCCCGCCTTTCCGCGAGGGTGAGAGGCGGCGGCGCTATATAGCCCCAGCAGCGGAGTGCGTCAAAAGCCCCAATGGCACGCCCGTAATCTCGGGGAGCATGAATAGCGATGGCTTGGGTCGCAGTTTTCGTTAAACCGAAAGGCGTTGGCCACCGTAATTAACGCCGGGGGGGGGGGGGGGGGGGTGGCGGGCGCCGAACGCACAACAAGGACCATAGTAAAACAATGTTTTCTGAATGGCTTTCAAAATTAATGCGTACATTTCAAAGATTACACTTGCGAATCTTTTTTTAACAACTTGAGGATGTCATTCGGACAGATGAGCAGTTACAGCAACACACAAATATAAATTTTACTCCTTCTCCAGTTCCACAACCAGATTACAGCACCACTTCGCGGCGCTGTTAATACCAGTGCGTTATTGTCATCAAGCTAAAAACTGCAAGTTGAAATATGCGCCCAGAATATCTCTAAACGTACGATTTGGTGTCCAAAAACGTTCAGAGGTACTTCTTCAAAGCGTCATCATTTTCGTCCACCTGTTGGCTCCGGCCTAGTGTTACCCGCCGGCCCGACGCGGCGCGGCCTGCGGAGACTGCAACGCCTGGAGTAGAACTTTTTGTTTCTTATATATGCGAGCGCACATGCTCAAAACTGCTTTACCAAATCTGTAGCACTAATCAGTTCTGACTGAATGTTGAAGATATTCGGACAAACATGGCTCTGCCATGTTAGCATAAATTGTTGGCCCATTTTGATCTTCAGTCTACATTCGCGGAATTCTTCTATTTCTGTATGAACCCAAAGTAACAGATAACAATTTTGGTAAAGTTTCTGAGTTCTGTCGGCTGAAAACAGTCCACTGGACCATCATGAAATAAAGAGCGTCGGCGATGTATTTCATGCAATCATATAACGCGTTATTTGGCCAGTCTATTTGCTATGAATTTAAGGCAGATTTGATCTCGCGGTAGCGTCTGGCCCATTTCCAGTTATAGAATGTGAACATGTTATATATATAATATATATATATATATATATATATATATATATATTGTTCCTGAGATATTTAGTGGGTCAAAATGCGATAATGCCTGCAAGATGGCTATTTCTGTTCAAAACCGCATGTAAATGTGGATTACTCTCTTTAGATGTAGCAGAATACATATTAGGATATATGCTAGTGGGCATGAACCAACAGGCAAGTGATACTACATGCCATGACGCGACGTATGATAGTAAGTAAATGCTCGACAGTGATTACATGAAATATCAAACACTACGTTAGTAAGTTAATCACTCTTACTTATAGACTCGAAGACATTGCGTTTTCGTGTTTACCTGGCATGGTTCCATGGCCTGATTCGCCGCCGGTCTGTCGCGGTTCAGACGGGGTCGTTTTGAACGCCGGAGGCTGGTGGCGAATCAGACCATGGAACCATCCCAGGTAGATATGAAAAAGCATTATCTTCGAGTTTATAAGTAATGAGTGATTAAACTTAATCACGTAGTATTTGATATTTTATGTAATCGGTGTTGAGCATTTACTTACTATTGCAGCTGCTAGTTACATACATTACATACATTTGCAGCTGCTAGTCGGTACTCTATTGCTGGATCAAGTCGACCGGCAGGTTCGGCACGTGCCGCGACATAGGTTGCATGTGAACTCATGTAGATCCTGTCTTCGCGGCCGTCGGAGTGAGGATGGTCAAACCTGACTCGTTGATTGATTCAGCATTTTGATGAGCCGTCTCTTTTCTCGCTGTCTCTTGCACACCAGACCTTCTTAGGACCTACGATGTTTGATTGTAAGCAGCCAGTCCGTCCCTGCTGCCTTGCTGGAAGGCGCTAATGATAGCAGCAGTGGCCGGGTTTGAGCCACCGTAGCTGTCAACCGCCAGAGCGGTGTTGGTCAGATCGTTAACGTTCCGATCTGCAGTGGCAGCGGTCTCACCCGGAACGAACAACCGGCGTCGTCGCCACCTTGAGCCATGTACGGAGCTGTGTCAGAATCCGATGTCAGTTATCCGTCAAACCGTTTTCACCCGTACAACAAGCATGTGAACTGCAAATCAACATCACACTGATGCATGAACAATAATCGCAACCTCAGGCTTACTTCGGTCTGCTGGAGCGTTTTCATAAATGCACAGTTCTGGTTTTTACAAAAAATATGCTTTTTTCATAAAAAGTGTACTTAATAGCTGTTTGGCAATGTTGCGGTGGTGTTTTTATGGTATCTATTTCATGCTTAGCCCACCAGGTACTAGCAGTGTGGAAAATGGCAAGATTGAGGCTTATTGGAAGATAAGGCTAGTCCGTGACATAGCCGACGCTAGCATCGAACATGATTTTCTTGACATATCGAAGAAAAACTGCTCTCGCTTCACAATATCGACATTGGTGCAGCACAACAGATCTGCAAGTTTATTCTCACTGTATCTTCCAAGGAAAAACTTTGTGCCAGTTGATTCCAAGAGATGCACTCCTTCGATGACACACTCTAATGGACATTGACCATTACAGCTGTCAGGCTGTGATCTGGCTACCAAGCAGGCATACACAGCCCTCAAAGCCAGAGATGGCAGTAGGTCCTGTTATGGATTATACTTACCCGAATCACCGAAGGCATCAAGCTACCGCACCCTTCTACGCAGTGCTTTTATAACGCTCCGTCATTTGCTATCAAAGGAAGCATGCCAGCCTTTTGCATTTAACTCTTCCAGGTCCCGCTTTTAAAGGGCCCTACTGTGCTTTGACCGTTGCGAGCCTTCGCGTGTGATTATTTTTTTCATTTATTCTCACTTTGCATTATTTGTGTCAGACCGGCAGACGCTCAATGATTTTCTTTGTACGTTTATGTACGGGTTTTGTTTGAACAAATGCTCGCAATGCAACGGAGAAAGGAAAGCGACTTGCCATCGGTGACGATAATTAAAGAATGCTTTGCTAACGTTCTAAAGCATATTCTAGGTACGCAACGCCACGTTTAACGGTAATAACGAAAAACACTCCTTCGCGGTTAGCTTTGCTTGCAGGGCACTCTACTCGCAACCAGAAGACAACTGTTCGAATCCCAACAATTCCAAGGATGCTATTCGTGCTGCGACGTATGCATAAAAGAAAGACACACGCCATCCATTGCTTTTCAGAACTCAGTATTAAATAGCCAAAACGTGATGTACATACTAGCAGACCAGACGAGGCCGGCATTCCGAACACTTATTCCTTCCGCCAAAATAATGCGTCGCCTCAATCCCTTTGTAAAACTGTGATCTGGCACATGAAAACATGCACGCCAGGGAAGCGATACTTGTGACTATCTAAGGCAACGTCGTCAACAATGTAGACACTGACCAATGAAGAGCACGGAATCATAACAATAAGCAAATGCCATAGACAGGGGCGCTTCAAATCTCACAATATTACAATCTCACAATAATCTCACATATCTCACTGTTACGAATATCTTCTTTACGACCATCGTCCACTGGTGAATGCCTACGCTGAGGCGAGAAAGCACGCAGTATAGGCGATGCGTAACGCACCAAAATAGATCTCATACAATGTAAAACCAAATTCGTTTGCCGGAAGTGTCATCAACCAAACGTCAGCTCATCATCAGATATAAAGATAGGTCATCGGACAATAACAGTTGACTTCCATTTTAGTTGTAATCCTGCACAAATTCATAAATTTAAATTACTTTTGCGGTCAGGAAATCTTAGATGGTCTGTTCATGCTGAGTCGATAACTTTTCCGTTACTCCATGAATTCATGAAGGTATTAGTTGGTTGTAACATGTTATTGACGCGATTATGTCATCCTTGGGACAAAACGCGTGCATGCGTGCGCGCAAAGCACAAATGTATTGCGGTGTAAAAATGTGGTTGATATTCCTGCCTAGATGACATGCTTGAAGAGCCCACTTTCGGCCATTTTCCAAACAGTCTGAGGTCACAAAGGATCATGCAGCTTTGAAATAGCAATGCTTTCGGCATGTTTTCATGGTATGAAAGTGCTCTGAAATGATTTAATGGTGCATTAGCATTTGGGTTGGATTTTGTAACAGGTTTTCCATGCAAAACGAGATCATAATATCTTCTAAGCTGCGGCTAGATGGCAGCTTAGAGGAAATTATGCCATCGCCATTATGCCATCGAAATTGTGAATGGTATGGCACTCGCGCGGGGATTGTATTACAACGAATTTGTTTTAAAAATTGGCATGTACCTCAGGTAAACACAAGCATATGGTGTTATATCACCCCTAGCCCGTTCGTACATCAACGTGCTTATTGTGCAGTGTGACCTACGGCCACGGGTATCAGCAGGTGTACTAACTCCTAACAAGGGTGCACCAGTTTATAATTAGCAGATATACCTGCTCCTGATCAGCAGGTGTATCAGCTTCTAACAGGATGTACCAGCTCCTAACAGTGGTGTGCCAGCTCCTAATCAGCAGGCGCACCAGCTCCTAACAAGGGTGTTGTTTCCTATTCAGTTGGGGGGCTTTACCCCTCCCCCACCACCATGGGCTTCAGCCCCATCCCCTAACTTCAGGAAGAAAGTGGGCAAAATGCGACGAGAAACCTGCTTGCTGGCATATTTCGGAGGCAGTTTGAGCCATTCATCACTGTTCGACCTCCACAACTTATGTTGTGAAAGTACTCCCCTGCACGCAAATGCCAGTAAAGAGCGCGGAAACATCATATTTGGGGAATGCGTTGCACGCTTAACCAAACCCAAAGCTATTTGTGAACCAGCAAGAAGTATGGATCGTGTTCTTGCTGCAAGTGGCTTTATGAGATCGTAATTATTCCACTCCAGCATATCACTAGGCCTCCATTGGGCGAGGACTTCCTGAACCGGGCTCGCTGCAGAACTCCGCCGAGACCACTTGCGTCGAGTTCCGACGAACCTTTTACGCTGTTGCCCAGACCTTTAACGCTGCCGGATCGACTGTCTCTCGAGCCCACCACTGGACGTCCAATCAGTTTCGAAGGCGGCGGGCCGCTGTCGATCACAGCGCCCGCGGGCGCGACGGCGGAACATTGGCGAGCGCCCTCAGCTCCCTATCCGTCGAGCCGAGGGCCCGCGGCGGCTCCAATCACGGCGCCGATCGTGCTGCCCGCTGACGGCCGCTCAAGCTTGACACACCGACCCCCGCGGCCAGGCACGCACGCGTGCCATTACGTGCGCATCTTTGCATTCGGGAGTGTGCGAAGATCTGATGCAGGGGTGGGGAAATGTGACGAATTGGTGAACAAGGTCGGCGACAAAAATGTATGTTTTCATGCGACGCTTGGTGCCAACAAATGCTTTTGACTTATAATTTTGGTGATGACAGCGACAGAATATTGGAAAGCGCACTGCAAAGCCCAGCATGAGGCCTCCATGGTTATGTACTTTGTCACACAACATCAGCAAGTATTTCCGTAAAGACATTTTACAGTATCATATTGCACCACAGTATCCTTTTTAGGTGTCATTCCATCCCAACGACAAAAATATTCTATGATTTTTAGGTGGGAGCGCGACTCGGTGATCACCGGTGACAAATCAGTGTATTTTTAGGTTTGGCAGGTTTCTTTCCTATCTACCTATGTTAAATTTTTGGATCTTGTTGTATTCTCTGGTAATACTGCGATTCAGCATACTGACCTCAGCGACGAGAAGCATTGGCGGCTCAGGGAAAGTGAACGAGGTGATTCGATCGAGATAGAAAGTGACCTGTGGTTATCCAGACTTCCTTTCCAAAACAACAACAAAAACGCTATGGACTCAACACTGTTTTATTCGCATTAAAACGACAACTATTCCCAGTTTACAAATCTTGGCTGCTGGAAGTCGACATGATAGCCAATTATGTAGGCAATGAGAAGGCAATGATGAGTGAGGAGTGAGGTTGCGCAATACATGCAGGCAATGGGGGGGGGGGGGAGGTAGAGGTTCCATTGCCATCTCTCCTAAACCAAGAGACGCGCTTCAAATTTCCCTCAGATTTGCTCATTTGCTTCGGATTTTCTCAATGAGGTTTGCAGGTTATGTTCGTTTGGTCAAATAAGCTTATACAAAGTCAAACTCCAGATTGGTGTCCAAAGTGATCCACACGCCTTCTCATGCCACCACCGTGAGCTAAATACCTGTTCTAAACAAAATGTCACTGGTGCTCATATAAGGTCAGTGACCTTGTTCGACCCTGAGAGGGTCATGGATACCAAACCGTCGCGCTATTTGGAACTCATTGTGGAAAAAAACCTTTGGGGATCATTTTACCCCTACCCGAGCGCGTGTTAAGTGCAGCCTGCATTCGTAGTGTAAATCAGTGCAGTTCGTCTGGTGGAGGCATCATGGCAGTGGGATAACTTTTATGCATGATTCGAGGTTGAAAGGAGAGGTAGAAATCCATGGGCCTCACAGCCTTCCCTCCTCTAAGCGTGTTTGTCAGCAGATTTAGTCTGCATTGTTTTAATGACGGTCAAGTTCTTTGCTTAATTTGCTTGTCTTTGCTGTAAAATCCTTTGTTTGAGCAATTTAGTGGTCAGAGCGAATGATGCTCAGAAAAGACGAATTAATGTTATTTTAGCTTTTTCTTTTTGTTGATTTGTTGACATTCTCCCAGACAAAAAAAAATTGGAGACAAGCATTGAGGCGGCCTATGTCGACGTTGGGGTAGGGTGAGACCCCAGAAAATAATTTGAATTGATGTTCCTGCATCATGCATGACAAGCATCGCAGGTAATTGAAATTTGCTTGCCTCTTATTGCGCCGAGAGTCACTTCGGCTTGCTGATTTAATTGGTGCCAAGTTAAGGATGTGTGTAATGGAAGGTGTCATCCTTGTAGACCTATCAGCTGATTTTCTCTATGATGTGAAATGCAGATTGTTCCGACGGAGCGCGTAAAATAAATAACGGAGGCTGATCACCAAAATGATTAACCCTCACCCTGATTCCTCGGTTTTCATATTGTGGACGATGGGAGGGAGACCCCCTGTCATTTCGAAATTAAAGGAAGGTAGTACCTTGCAAAACAAAATTGGGCTGTTCTCAGCATAACCTCGCGATTATAATAAGCGTGTGTTGTTAATCGGCCCCAGTAGACCACATCAAAGGCAAAATTTTCTGAAAAGTCAAACTCTTTGACCTTAGCATGCTCGTAGGTACAAAACCATGCCGCGGAGCGACATGGGACATAAACAATCGCGTATTCCTTGCTTAAGTGTTAGTGTTTTGGTATGAAGGTGGATATGTTTGGACCCTACATACACCAAGTAGGGCTCCGTCAGCAGCAGCAGCAGCAGCCTCACACTGCCGTGGTCATGCCGCAGCTTCACACTGCCGTGGTCATGCCGCAGCTTCACACTGCCGTGGTCATGCCGCAGCTTCACACTGCCGTGGTCATGCCGCAGCTTCACACTGCCGTGGTCATGCCGCAGCTTCACACTACCGTGGTCATGCCGCAGCTTCACACTGCTGTGGTTCTGCCACAGCCTCACACTGCCGTGGTTCTGCCACGGCCTAACTTTGCCGTGGTTCTGTCGCAGCCTAGTGCTGCTGTGGTCATGCTGCAGCTTCACACTGCCGTGGTCATGCCGCAGCTTCACACTGCCGTGGTCATGCCGCAGCTTCACACTGCTGTGGTTCTGCCACAGCCTCACACTGCCGTGGTTCTGCCACGGCCTAACTCTGCCGTGGTTCTGTCGCAGCCTAGTGCTGCCGTGGTCATGCTGCAGCTTCACACTGCCGCGGTTCTGCCGCAGCCCCACACTGCCGTTCCGTGGTTCTGCCGCAGCCTAACACTGCCGTGGTTCTGCCGCAGCACGTGAAGCGGCGACGCGCGGGGGCGCGCCGGAGGCCGGCGCCGGACGGCGCGTCAGCCTCACCCTGGGGCCACCGCGTCCGCAGCTGCCAGCGCGCCGCGGCGGTGACGGCGGCGCCGACCCCGCGGCCCTCATCGCCGGGTCGGGCCGCCGCGGCTGGTGTGTCGAGGGCCGGCCTGGGCCGCATCGCCGCTGACAACCGAAGCTGGGTAAAAGTCATGTACAGATGATGCAAGTTAATATGAGCGGCAAGGTGAAATAAAAGCATGGACTGAATGGCCTGGCTTTCCACGTATGTCATTCTATGTATGTTTAGGCCTTCTAGGTGAAAACTGCGCACACCGTGTCAGTCAAACTTACATGAGAATTTGTGAACCAAGCGCTGTGTGCATAATAGACCGAAATGGAAACACCTGATCCTATTCAGCCATGCTCGTTAAAGAGTGGTCGATACATGCAGCGTGCTCGACCTCGCTCTTCATTGCGTTGCGGAAATCAACAAACTTATGTAGCGTGTGTGGAGTGGGTGGGTGGGCAATTGACAAGCTTAAGCATGGTGCGTACTGCTTGGACTAAAATAATGATTGCTTGGTGTGTGTTCTGCCGATAATCTTCCATGCACGTCCGCATTGTGCAGACGAGAGTTACTGGCATTGCGACTTCTCTCAAAATAATTGAATATTCTGTTTTTTATGTTGTAGCTGGTATTCACCCAGTCTATGCTTTACTAGCTATCTGTGGTAGGAAATGCGCTCCTAGCAGCCGATGGATCATCTGTTTGAGGACACAAATCCTAAAAAATAAACGACTTAGATCCCGATGTGTATTTAAATTTCGGATGACAAAAAAGATGGGACTGCATGGCACACCGATGCGTGCCCATTGGCCAAAGTTTGCGTCGATCTGCGTCTGGAGCTTGGAGAGAACACATTTGGATCCCATTTCGGCCACAGCGGCTCCAACCAGCTGACACGCGGACCTCGTGTGAAGAAGTGGGCCTCGAAATGAGATCTGAAGAGCCGCTACCCGCCCTCCTGAGGCCGCAATCTCTCGCTGGCGGTCAAGTGCGTTTCCGAGCCAAGTTTTCCATTTCAGACACGTCACACCCCCAGATCAAGTCATATCTACGAAAATATTGGAACAGCCCAGGGGTTCTGAGCTGAAATAGCCACTTTGAAGGACGATTCGGTACAGCTTCACAGCTTTGTCCTTCTGAAGACATAACCCCTCTATTTTCTGAGCTACACGCTCGCTAAGATGTGCGGACTTTGACCTGAGCCATTGATTCAGAGCTAATTGACGACCGCCGTGTCTGGAAATCATTTATTCACGAACGCCATGTACGAACGACTCGATAATATATTATTCTTGGCCTTGGTCCCTGCATGGACAATGGAATGGCAACATTGAATGCCGTTATTATGTCGTCATAAATGCCCTAGGTGACCTTGAATTAGTCTGCTCGAAATTGTCTGCGCATCTCCGCGGGATTGTAACTTAGAAACTAGAGGGGTTTAGGTTTCAGTAACGGCATGGGTGGTAACTGCACAAGTTGTTTTCTAGTTACCCAAAGAACAGGTAACCAGGAGTGCCCCTCCCTCAATCCCAGCGGCGCAATAAACCGTACGTTAACACCAGAAAGCATAAAATCAAGTCGCGGCACTCCCAGCTAGGAAAAGGAAATACACGTGAAGAAGCGGGCGAAGAGGTGGCGCAGACCCGAAGGAACTGTGTTATGTGATGGACATGGAAAATCATACATGAGAAGGCTTGAAGTAGTCATTAGCCAAATTCAGCTAGTGACAGCCCGCTATAACCACTCATTCAGCTACAACCACTCATTCACAGTGTTAGTAAGGGTTGTACGGTCATACCAGCCGGAAGGGTAATTACCTGGTCATTTTCGTGCTGGGTTTTGAGCTGGACGTCCAGCGAGTCCACCCAGCTAAGTGGAGCTCGTTGCTGGAAGAACTCCCGGAGCCAGCGCCATGAATTGGGTACATGTGCATGACTAACTATATCAGAACGTGATTATGGAGCACGAAGGAGGTTAAATATGAAGTGCGTTACATATGTGTAGCGCAAAGGATTGATATCTTCAAATATGTTGGTTACGTTAATATGTATTCACGAAGTGCTTGCGGATGATGTTCTCAACGATGGTTTTTGACGCAGAGATATCAGTTATTCTTAGCAAGTATGAAAACATAATGTCGTTCCACAGCTTAGGACCCAGGCAGGATGTAAAAAGTCTGTAATTGCCATTAGAGAAAGGTTGGTCTAAATGTTTCATTCGCCTTATATCCATGTCATTTGATTCCTAGAACGTACATATCAAATCGAATGATGCAGGGAGCTGTGAAGTTACAAGTTTGTGCATCCCGATTGACAGTCGGGATTTAGCGACATCCGATAGTTTCAAAATTTGGTATCGTTTAAAGGTCGGCTTGGAGCTTTATGGAGAATACACCTTTTGTATTAGACGCACAGCCATTTTTGCAAAATTATTAACCGATCTAGTTCAGGAGCATAATTTACACCCCAAAAGAAACAGCAGTAATTTAGATGAGGAAGAATTAAAATGTTACAGAGTAGATGTTGTTTTTTATCAATGAAGCACCTTACCCTACTTGTGATTCCAATATTTCCATTTAATATGCTTGCAACACAATTAATGTGGCTTGTAAATTTAAGGGGTTTGTTGATGAGTTCACCAAGATATTGAGTATACCAAGTACATGAGTAGCAGCACACCAAGGGTTGATTTAAAAGATGCTCGTTTTAGTTTAAAAAACTCAAACAAATGTGAGCACCCCTTTTATGAAATGTACAAGTACAAACGGGGTGTCACTTACTTTTGTATGCATGCTTACTTTTACGTCAAATGCACACTTTTCTAGGTCCTCAGCCCCCCCCCCCACACACACACACACTTTCCCGCCCACTTGAGCTCCCTCAGTGCACTTTCGTGCTCCCACACATGTGAGGAAAAATGGGAATACCAGGCCAATGAAATGTGCAGCAGGTTTTTGAACAGCTGGTACACAAGGTAACTAAACACATCGCTATCAGTGTAAACACCACTATCATCAGATGCCATCACGATCACAGCCACACCAGCTCTAAATGAGATGTCACTCCTCAACATCAACGCAATTTTTTGAACCGATCAAACACTTTTGTAGAAATATTATTTTAATTTTAGCATCGGGACCAAAACCCAATTTTTCCAAATCAGGTGAAAGACTGGGATCTGGGGGCAGCGTAGCTCAATCTATTAGTTCAACACCGTCCCCCCTCCCAGCCGGTTCTAGAAAGTAGCACCCCAGGCAACAAAACTAGATTCCTGTAAATAATTCACGCCAGATGTTTATGGTCGAAATAAGATGCGAATCCCGCCAGCACCAGTACTCATCTTACGAACATCAATAAATCGATGCAATAAATGAACAGGACGGCGCCAATATTGCGCTTGTGATTTATATATGCATGCTGGCCATTGTGCAGTTCCCTGGCAAGCCGCATATTAACCTTAGTATGACGCAGTACCGGAGGAGACGCTCATCACATACAAGCTTCACGTGTTTCGCGATCATTTACAGCACTTATTACAACCATTTAAAGCTAGGGAAGCTAACTGTACTATAGAGCCTTGGTAGTGAGCCTTTGTCTAAGACTCCTTTTCAACCAACTCCTTTTTCTCACCTCTATTATTTTTAGGGACATCTCATCCTAAAGTCCACTATTGCCTGATCCACAATCGTTTTTACGTTTCCAGTCAGTGACAGACATCACTGAAACTTGCCTGCGGGTACCATGTGAAGTGTCACATATCCTCAGGTTTCGTGCAGAGGGATCATGACATCTTGGGCGTGTCGCCTTGCACGTGCCCACCGGGCTTCGAGAGATCCGCTCCGACTGATGTCCCTAACCCGACGCATCGCCTGTCCCGACGGCGCTGGCAGTCCCTGTCCCAACGGCGCTAGCAGGGCATCGGTCCCTGTCCCAACGGCGCAGGCAGAACACCGGTCCCTGCCCCAACGGCGCTAGCAGAGCATCGGACCCTGTCCCTACGGCGCTGGCAGATCATCGGTCCCTGTCCCAACGGCGCTGGCAGAACATCGGTCCCTGTCCCAACGGCGCTGGCAGAACATCGGTCCCTGTCCCAACGGCGCTGGCAGATCATCGGACCCTGTCCCTACGGCGCTGGCAGAGCATCGGTCCCTGTCCCAACGGCGCTGGCAGAACATCGGTCCCTGTCCCAACGGCGCCTGCAGAGCATAGGTCCCTGTCCCAACGGCGCTAGCGGAGTACCGGTTCCTGTCCCAACGACGCTAGCAGAACATCGGTCCCTGTCCCAACGGCGCTAGCGGAGCATCGGACCCTGTCCCTACGGCGCTGGCAGAGTATCGGTCCCTGCCCCAACGGCGCTAGCAGAGCATTGGTCCCTGTCCCAACGGCGCTAGCGGAGCATCGGACCCTGTCCCTACGGCACTGGCAGATCATCGGTCCCTGTCCCAACGGCGCTAGCGGAGCACCGGACCCTGTCCCTACGGCGCTGGCCGAGTATTAGTCCCTGCCCCAACGGCGCTGGTAGAGCACCAGTCCCGAGACGCCGTTCCTGTACAGGCGATGAGACGACGCCAAGGCACCCGCGCAACAGCCACGGCCAGCAGGAGGAACGGCCGGTGTGGCCTCCCTTCAGGTCGGCGATAGCCAGCCTGGCCAGTGCGCATGCGTGCCAGAAGCAAGTGGACAGCCACAGCCCGTTAGTGACGCTCATATTTACAGTGCGAGTGATGGTGAGAGTGGTACAGTGGATTGAGCCAGCAAGAGGGTGAGTGAGGAGTGAAGGTGAGTGAGGTGAGTGTAGGCTGAGCAAGGATTTTTTTGTGTACGGATCCGTGCATGCGTGGGCACGTGTGAGAGAGGAGGAGAGAGCGAGCGAAACGGCTTCGTCTAGCTTAGCTTAGATGAAAAATGGAAATGCCGTTGAAAAGCGAAGCTAGGTGCTCTTGCAGGATGTGTTTATGCAGGGCTGATGTTAAAATTCCACTGTATGTTTAATTACCGGTCTCAGCTCTCTGGAGGCGTCTTCACTCCAGAAATGAGCGATCCTTCTGCAATAAACTGCTAAGAAGTGGACGGAAACGATGTAACCCATACTGAGCTTTAAGCACGATTAATGTGGTTATAGCCCATGGTGCTGGTCAATATCTCGCAGCATATGATGTTCCCCTTCACGCACCAATGTCACGGATACGGATGAATGGGACGCACCTAAATCGGGTTACAAGGCAACATTTCATACCATCCATTGTCAACCTGTTTTCACAACCAAATTACTCAGTCTTTCAAGCGAGAATCGTCATCATTTGGTGACAATCTTGCCTCTTGTCACCACAAACATCGTTTGCTGTAAAGTCGTACAATACCTGCCACAAAATAAATGTTTCTTTCAAGAATTCCTGAATCATACGGCAGGGCCCATAAGTGATGCATATCTATTCCAGATCGCGGTGCTTCATCTTCCCGGGAGCCAAACAGCGAAGTAGAATAACCTCACGACGTGGTGCGGTCTCTTCTGCATGCCATGTGCAGTAATTAAGCCCGCCGCCTGCGTATGGTCAAAGTTCAAGCCATCTTGCGTCACCTGGCCTGATAATCAGCGCTGAGTTGGCCAAACAACGATGAGCAACAACAAGCATGGGCGGACGGCGGGCTGAAGCTCTGAACTGAAAGACCGTGGGCGTCCGTGCGCTCGTCGTTTTGGACGACACTGCGGAGCGACAGGAGGCAAGAGAAGTGTCCACCAAAGGACTACCATGGAGAGAGCGTGAGAGACAAGAGAGAGAGAGAAGAGAGAGAGAAGAGAGAGAGAGAGAGAGAGAGAGAGAGAGAGAGAGAAGAGAGAGAGATATATGAATATATATATAATATATATATATATATGCTATCATATGTAAATTATGCATATGTATATATACATACAAATACATACACACACACACACATGTATATATATATATACATATATATATATATATATATATATATATATATATATATAGCGGAAGGCGTGGAATGGATAGCTTCGTGTGTTGCCAGGAAGCTTGAGCAGTGGATTGTGGTCCGTCACGAGCACAACTTTGCCGTCTCCGATTAAGTGCTGTTAAAGCATGGTGACGCCGGACCCCGGAGTAAAGGCCTCCGTTTCGACTGGGCTCAGACCCCTCCCATGTGTAGAAGAGATGGTGAGAACAATCATACTGGTCTCTCACAATTATCGATATCTATGTGTGGTAGGACGGCATCCATTCTCGCAGCAGACGGCCATACGTGAGGAACTTGCGGATTCAAGTGAGCCAAGACATTGCATGAATTCATCAGAACCTTGGCCCCCTCAAAAGCCTTTACTTTTGCTTTCGCTTCCAGGCTGACACCCACTGACTATCCGCACTCACTGGCTTGTGCAGGCTTGGCAATGCATTCGATCAGTTTGCAATGCACCTTGTGAAGTAATCGAGTATTCAAACTTTACACAAAACTCTTGAATTAAATGCTAGAGTTTTTAACATTTTGGAACTTTGGGCCACGTAAATGGCTGTTACATTCGCTTTTGTGGGGTGGCAGCCTTCGAAATCGATCTTGCTCCCCAAGTACCCACGCTGTTCACAACAATACCCGCACGTCTTCTCTGCTTCTCCGTCATGAGCAGATCAGCCCCCTGTGGCATGCAAAGTACCCATGATGATCGGCCAGACCTTGATATCTCACAGGGCCCAGATGAGTCCTTTTTGTCAGAACATATCGGAAATCCGCACAGACGGCGCACTGCTGGCAGACTTCACTATGACGTAGCGTGGTCGGTACCGTACTAGGCACTAAGGGGCCAAAAATATCATCGATGCTTGCATGCGTGTACTTTCAAGACGTGCAGTAAAATTTGCAGATAACTTACAGTTTCTCCACGCCCTTACGTACGCTGTCATCTGATATGGCCACTGGAGCAATGGCAAACCACCAATCAGCACGCACAAACGCATTCGAGAGCTCCTAAAGCTATCCCTTTGTTCAGATGTTCGCTTGTTTTTTTCTTAAGAGAGGAAAACCTAAGTTTGGATTATTTTGCAAGAGCGCTGCTATTGCTGCCTCAATCGATCTTAATACCTCTCAACTCTCCCAACTCTACTTCGACAAAATAGGCATATTCGACCCACATCTCCCCCACCGGGATGATGTGCAACCAATCCAACTTCAGGTTGTCAAGCCAGTCTCTTTTAATCAAGTTCGGTCAGACGTCTTTCGCTAGCACCGATCAGAGCTACCTGCTCTGGTTTCCGTACTTGTCATTCTGGGACCGGCGTAGGTCCTGAGAACGGACTTGCGTTTGCTATGTTTAGCAGCAGGCCGAGGCACCTAAGCCGTTTGCTCGCTGATAATTGAGACGAATGACCTGGTATTCACATCCACGGGGCTAGTGGTGTCTCGAGCATTGGCCTCTCCAGTGATTGGTCCAGACGTAGCACCGAAAGAATTCACAATGGTTCGAATTCGGTCAGAATCAAAATCAGGGACTCCGCAGTCTGGTCCTTACTGACAAATCGAGTTGGCTGAGGGCGGCGCGACTATCCGGACACTGTCCAGGACCCATCACGTTTCCAACCGAGTTGCCTAGCTTTCCCACACTTGGACGAAGCGTGCCGGCAAGTGCCAACTGGGTGGAGACCACCACAGCGGTGGCACGTCTGACTCGGACCACCACAGCGGTGGCACGTCTGACTCGGACCGCCACAGCGGCGGCGCGTCTGGCTCGGAACGCGTTGACCTGACCAAACCCCCTTGATTTAAAAGTTTGGCTCGCTTCCCTCGGGCGTCGACATCTCGACGATGCTTCTGGTCGTGAGCTAGTTCTGAAATCTCTGAAAGACAAATGTTGCGAGCTTAGTCAAAAGCCAAAATATATTTCGACAAGAGCTTCTTCGGCTTTGAGGCGTCCTTGACACCACGTACCAGGCGTTCCATCAGCACATCAGCCAGAACGTCGTCGAAGTCATGGTGCTCGGTCAGCCCCCGAAGATCTGCACTGTAGCTCGCACAGGCTGGCTGTTCTTCCTACAGCAAGAGATAAGT
>NW_023596297.1:7735038-7828599 GCF_011947565.3 Pollicipes pollicipes | reverse complement strand
ACGTTCCTCTATGTCGGTCAGAGGTCACGAACAGCAAATAGTCAGCCTAGGGTTGGTCTGGGCGCTGGGGGTCCATTTCTCAAGCAGGGACAAGGCCAGGGCCACGATTTACATCGGTCGGGTCCTTTTATCGTTCAGGGACCTACGGTGCCTAACAGGACATCCTGTGTCAACAAAAGACCTGGAATCGGTCAGGGGGGAATTTGTTGACAACAGAGACGGGGACAGGAGCCCGAATCGCGGATGGTCTCTTGCGTTGACCGGACCCTCTTACAGTGGAAGGAAATAAACACTCATGATGAGTGCTCACATCGAGGTAAAAGAAGAGTCCTGTGCCAGTCAGGGCGCCCAATACCGAACGGAGGGCCCTCCAATCCTTTTGCAGCAGGGGCCCGTTAAGTCCACCTGAATCCTAAGCGCCAATTATTTGACCGCCTGCGGTGAGCAGGGATGTTGTTGCGTTAATGACGGCTCATGTGTCGATCCGGGTCAACTGCGTGCGTCAGAAGGCCTCCCGCGTCAGGGAACGGACCAATGTAATATGATGTTTCCCTCTAAGGGTCAATGGACCAGCCAGAGGATGCCGCCCGCGTCGCCAGAATGACGGCCGGAAAACACACCACGATAGGACAGAATAGCCCTTAGCTCTTGACCGGGAACAACGGTGTCTCCGTAGCGTTGTTCTTAAGGGCCCCTTTCCCGGAAAGCAATAAGGGCTACTTATATGTATAGTCTATAAAGGCTCCTCTTCTGGAAAGCAATTAGGTTCTCTTAGTGCTGGATGGAGTGGGTCAAAAAACGCTCAAGGCCATCTCATGTTTCTCTGAGAATGTTCGATATTTTGCAGAATCGACTAGTGAAGCAGATGCCATCAAAATGTGCGAGACTGCGCGCCGGGTGGATAGTGTTGCGCTTCATGCGCCTTTGTTAACCACTACGCGCTTGGGAAAACGCAGGCAGGGGTTCGTTTCTCCCTGGTGCCCGCCTTTCCCGCGAGGGTGAGAGGCAGGCGGCGCTATATAGCCCCAGCAGCGGAGTGCGTCAAAAGCCCCAATGGCACGCCCGTAATCTCGGGGAGCATGAATAGCGATGGCTTGGGTCGCAGTTTTCGTTAAACCGAAAGGCGTTGGCCACCGTAATTAACGCCGGGGGGGGGGGGGGGAGGTGGCGGGCGCCGAACGCACAACAAGGACCATAGTAAAACAATGTTTTCTGAATGGCTTTCAAAATTAATGCGTACATTTCAAAGATTACACTTAGCGAATCTTTTTTTAACAACTTTGAGGATGTCATTCGGACAGATGAGCAGTTACAGCAACACACAAATATAAATTTTACCTCCTCTCTTCCAGTTCCACAACCAGATTACAGCACCACTTCGCGGCGCTGTTAATACCAGTGCGTCATTGTCATCAAGCTAAAAACTGCAAGTTGAAATATGCGCCCAGAATATCTCTAAACGTACGATTTGGTGTCCAAAAGCGTTCAAAGGTACTTCTTTCAAATGCGTCATCATTTTCGTCCACCTATTGGCCACAGCTTAGTATTAACCGCAGGGCCGACGCTGCGCGGCCTACGGAGACTGCAACGCCGGGCGTCGAGTTTTTGTTCGTGAGATATGCGAGCGCACATGCTCAAAACTACGTTACATAATCTGTACCACTAATCAGTGCTGACTGAATGTTGAAGATATTCAGACAAACATGGCTCTGCCATGTTAGCATAAATTGTTGGCCCATTTTGATCTTCAGTCTACATTCGCGGAATTCTTCTATTTCTGTATGAACCCAAAGTAACCAGATAACAATTTTGGTAAAGTTTCTGAGTTCTGTCGGCTGAAAAAACAGTCCACTGGACCATCATGAAATAAAGAGCGTCGGCGATGTATTCATGCAATCATATAACGCGTTATTTGGCACGTCTATTTGCTATGATTTTAAGGCAGATTTGATCTCGCGGTAGCGTCTGGCCCATTTCCAGTTATAGAACGTGAACATGTTATATATATATATATATATGAATGCATGTTAGAAAACCATGCCCTCAATAACAAATGGGTAACATCCGACGATCTTTTTTTTGGGGGGGGGCCTTTTAGTATCTGGGAGACACTTTGTCAGCCTTGTACCCGCTTTGCCAAAGCCCTGGCTGCGCCCCTAACAGCACCAAAATGCCTTCAAGATGGCTATTTCTGTTCAAAACCGCATGTAAATGTGGATTACTCTCTTTAGATGTAGCAGAATACATATTAGGATATATGCTAGTGGGCATGAACCAACAGGCAAGTGATACTACATGCCATGACGCGACGTATGATAGTAAGTAAATGCTCGACAGTGATTACATGAAATATCAAATACTACGTTAGTAAGTTTAATCACTCATTTCTTATAGACTCGAAGACATTGCGTTTTCGTGTTTACCTGGCATGGTTCCATGGCCTGATTCGCCGCCGGTCTGTCGCGATTCAGACGGAGTCGTTTTGAACGCCGGAGGCTGGTGGCGAATCAGACCATGGAACATCCCAGGTAGATATGAAAAAGCATTATCTTCGAGTTTATAAGTAATGAGTGATTAAACTAATCACGTAGTATTTGATATTTTATGTAATCGGTGTTGAGCATTTACTTACTATTGCAGCTGCTAGTTACATACATTACATACATTTGCAGCTGCTAGTCGGTACTCTATTGCTGGATCAAGTCGACCGGCAGGTTTCGGCACGTGCCGCGACATAGGTTGCATGTAACTCATGTAGATCCTGTCTTCGCGGCCGTCGAAGTAGAGGATGGTCAAACCTGACTCGTAGATTGATTCAGCATTTTGATGAGCCGTCTCTTTTTCTCTCGCTGTCTCTTGCACACCAGACCTTCTTAGGATCTACGATGTTTGATTGTAAGCAGCCAGTCCGTCCCTGCTGCCTTGCTGGAAGGCGCTAATGATAGCGGCAGTGGCCGGGTTTGAGCCACCGTAGCTGTCAACCGCCAGAGCGGTGTTGGTCAGATCGTTAACGTTCCGATCTGCAGTGGCAGCGGTCTCACCCGGAACGAACAACCGGCGTCGACGCCACCTTGGGCCATGTACGGAGCTGTGGTCAGAATCCGATGTCAGTTATACCGTCAAACCGTTTTCACCCGTACAACAAGCATGTGAACTGCAAATCAACATCACACTGATGCATGAAACAATAATCGCAACCTCAGGCTTACTTCGGTCTGCTGGAGCGTTTTCATAATGTACAGTTCTCGGTTTTTACAAAAAAATTGTTTTTTTTCATAAAAAGTGTACTTACTAGCTGTTTGGCAATGTTGTGGTGGTGTTTTTATGGTATTCTATTTTCATTGCTTAGCCCACCAGGTACTAGCAGTGTGGAAAATGGCAAGATTGAGGCTTATTGGAAGATAAGGCTAGTCCGTGACATAGCCGACGCTAGCATCGAACATGATTTCTTGACATATCGAAGAAAAAACTGCTCTCGCTTCACAAATATCGACATTGGTGCAGCACAACAGATCTGCAAGTTTATTCTCACTGTATCTTCCAAGGAAAAACTTTGTGCCAGTTGATTCCAAGAGATGCACTCCTTCGATGACACACTCTAATGGACATTGACCATTACAGCTGTTCAGGACGTGCTGATCTGGCTACCAAGCAGGCATACACAGCCCTCAAAGCCAGAGATGGCAGTAGGTCCTGTTATGGATTATACTTACCCGAATCACCGAAGGCATCAAGCTACCGCACCCTTCTACGCAGTGCTCTTATAACGCTCCGTCATTTGCTATCAAAGGAAGCATGCCAGCCTTTTGCATTAACTCTTCCAGATCCCGCTTTTAAAGGGCCCCTACTGTGCTTTGACCGTTGCGAGCCTTCGCGTTGTGATTATTTTTTTCATTATCTCACTTTGCATTATTTGTGTCAGACCGGCAGACGCTCAATGATTTTCTTTGTACGTTTATGTACGGGTTTTGTTTGAACAAATGCTCGCAATGCAACGGAGAAAGGAAAGCGACTTGCCATCGGTGACGATAATTAAAGAATGCTTTGCTAACGTTCTAAAGCATATTCTAGGTACGCAACGCCACGTTTAACGGTAATAACGAAAAACACTCCTTCGCGGTTAGCTTTGCTTGCAGGGCACTCTACTCGCAACCAGAAGACAACTGTTCGAATCCCAACAATTCCAAGGATGCTATTCGTGCTGCGACGTATGCATAAAAGAAAGACACACGCCATCCATTGCTTTTCAGAACTCAGTATTAAATAGCCAAAACGTGATGTACATACTAGCAGACCAGACGAGGCCGGCATTCCGAACACTTATTCCTTCCGCCAAAATAATGCGTCGCCTCAATCCCTTTGTAAAACTGTGATCTGGCACATGAAAACATGCACGCCAGGGAAGCGATACTTGTGACTATCTAAGGCAACGTCGTCAACAATGTAGACACTGACCAATGAAGAGCACGGAATCATAACAATAAGCAAATGCCATAGACAGGGGCGCTTCAAATCTCACAATATTACAATCTCACAATAATCTCACATATCTCACTGTTACGAATATCTTCTTTACGACCATCGTCCACTGGTGAATGCCTACGCTGAGGCGAGAAAGCACGCAGTATAGGCGATGCGTAACGCACCAAAATAGATCTCATACAATGTAAAACCAAATTCGTTTGCCGGAAGTGTCATCAACCAAACGTCAGCTCATCATCAGATATAAAGATAGGTCATCGGACAATAACAGTTGACTTCCATTTTAGTTGTAATCCTGCACAAATTCATAAATTTAAATTACTTTTGCGGTCAGGAAATCTTAGATGGTCTGTTCATGCTGAGTCGATAACTTTTCCGTTACTCCATGAATTCATGAAGGTATTAGTTGGTTGTAACATGTTATTGACGCGATTATGTCATCCTTGGGGACAAAACGCGTGCATGCGTGCGCGCCAAAGCACAATGTATTGCGCAGTAAAAATGTGGTTGATATTCCTGCCTAGATGACATGCTTGGAAGAGCCCACTTTCGGCCATTTTCCAAACAGTCTGAGGTCACAAAGGATCATGCAGCTTTGAAATAGCAATGTTTTCGGCATGTTTTCATGGTATGAAAGTGCTCTGAAATGATTTAATGGTGCATTAGCATTTGGGTTGGATTTTGTAACAGGTTTTCCATGCAAAACGAGATCATAATATCTTCTAAGCTGCGGCTAGATGGCAGCTTAGAGGAAATTATGCCATCCGCCATTATGCCATCGAAATTTTGAACGGTATGGCACTCGCACAGGGATTGTATTACAACGAATTTGTTTTAAAGATTGGCATGTACCTCAGGTAAACCACAAGCATATGGTGTTATATCACCCCTAGCCCGTTCGTACATCAACGTGCTTTAATTGTGCAGCGTGACCTACGGCCACGGTATCAGCAGGTGTACTCACTCCTAACAAGGGTGCACCAGCTCATAATTAGCAGATATACCTGCTCCTGATCAGCAGGTGTACCAGCTTCTAACAGGATGTACCAGCTCCTAACAGTGGTGTGCCAGCTCTAATCAGCAGGCGGCACCAGCTCCTAACAAGGGTGTTGTTTCCTATTCAGTTGGGGGGCTTTACCCCTCCCCCACCACCATGGGCTTCAGCCCCATCCCCTAACTTCAGGAAGAAAGTGGGCAAAATGCGACGAGAAACCTGTTTACTGGCATACTTCGGAGGCAGTTTGAGCCATTCCTCACTGTTCGACCTCCACAACTTATGTTGTGAAATTACTTTACTCCCCTGCACGCAAATGCCAGTAAACGAGCGTCGGAAACATCATATTTGGGGAATGCGTTGCACGCTTAACCAAACCCAAAGCTATTTGTGAACCAGCAAGAAGTATGGATCGTGTTCTTGCTGCAAGTGGCTTTATGAGACCGTAATTATTCCACTCCAGCATATCACTAGGCCTCCATTGGGCGAGGACTTCCTGAACCGGGCTCGCTGCAGAACTCCGCCGAGCCACTTGCGTCGAGTTCCGACGAACCTTTTACGCTGTTCCCCAGACCTTTAAAACGCTGCCGGATCGACTGTCTCTCGAGCCCACCACTGGACGTCCAATCATTTTCGAAGGGGGCGGGCCGCTGTCGATAACAGCGCCCGCGGGCGCGACGGCGGAACATTGGCGAGCGCCCCCCAGCTCCCCATCCGTCGAGCCGAGGGCCCGCGGCGGCATCCAATCACGGCGCCGATCGGCACTGCCCGCTGACGGTCGCTCAAGCTTGACACATCGACCCCCCTGCGGCCAGGCACGCAACGGCGTGCCATTACGTGCGCATCTTTGCATTCGGGAGTGTTGCGAAGATCTGATGCAGGGGTGGGGAAATGTGACGAATTGTGTGAACAAGGTCGGCGACAAAAATATATGTTTCATGCGACGCTTGGTGCCAACAAATGCTTTTGACTTATCATTTTGGTGATGACGACAGAATGTTGGAGGCGCGCACTGCAAAGCCCAGCATGAGGCTTCCATGGTTATGTACTTTGTCACACAAAGCCAGCAAGTATTTCCGTAAAGACACTTTACAGTATCATATTGCACCACAGTATCCTTTTTAGGTGTCATTCCATCCCAACGACAAAAATATTCTATGATTTTAGGTGGGAGCGCGACTCGGTGATCACCGGTGACCAATCAGTGTATTTTTAGGTTTGGCAGGTTTCTTTCCTATCTACCTATGTTAAATTTTGGATCTTGTTGTATTCTCTGGTAATACTGCGAGTTCAGCATACTGACCTCAGCGACGAGAAGCATTGGCGGCTCAGGGAAAGTGAGCGAGGTGATTCGATCGAGATAGAAAGTGACCTGTGGTTATCCAGACTTCCTTTCCAAAACAACAACAAAAAACGCTATGGACTCAACACTGTTTTGTTCGCATTAAAACGACAACTAGTTCCCAGTGTACAAATCTTGGCTGCTGGAAGTCGACATGATAGCCAATTATGTAGGCAATGAGAAGGCAATGATGAGTGAGGAGTGAGGTTGCGCAATAAATGCAGGCAATGGGGGGGGGGGGGAAGGTAGAGGTTCCATTGCCATCTCCTAAACCAAGAGACGCGCTTCAAATTTCCTTCAGATTTGCTCATTTGCTTCGGATTTTCTCAATGAGGTTTGCAGGTTATGTTCGTTTGGTCAAATAAGCTTATACAAAGTCAAACTCCAGATTGGTGGTCCAAAGTGATCCACACGCCTTCTCATGCCACCACCGTGAGCTAAATACCTGTTCTAAACAAAAATGTCACTGGTGCTCATATAAGGTCAGTGACCTGTTCGACCCTGAGAGGGTCATGGATACCAAACCGTCGCGCTGTTTGGAACTCATTGTGGAAAAAAAACTTTGGGGGATCATTTACCCCTACCCGAGCGCGTGGTTAAGTGCAGCCTGCATTCGTAGTGTAATCAGTGCAGTTCGTCCTGGTGGAGGCATCATGGCAGTGGGATAACTTTATGCATGATTCGAGGTTGAAAGGAGAGGTAGAAATCCATGGGCCTCACAGCCTTCCCTCCTCTAAGCGTGTTTGTCAACAGATTTAGTCTGCATTGTTTTAATGACGGTCGAGTTCTTGCTTAAGTTGCTTGTCTTTGCTGTAAATCCTTTGTTTGAGCAATTTAGTGGTCAGAGCGAATGATGCTCAGAAAAGACGAATTAATGTTATTTTAAGCTTTTTCTTTTTGTTGATTTGTTGACATTCTCCCAGACAAAAAAAAAATTGGAGACAAGCATTGAGGCGGCCTATGTCGACGTTGGGGTAGGGTGAGACCCAGAAAATAATTTGAGTTGATGTTCCTGCATCATGCATGACAAGCAGCTGCAGGTAATTGAAATTTGCTTGCCTCTTATTGCGCCGAGAGTCACTTCGGCTTGCTGATTTAATTGGTGCCAAGGTTAAGGATGTGTGTAATGGAAGGTGTCATCCTTGTAGACCTATCAGCTGATTTTCTCTAGGATGTGAAATGCGGATTGTTCCGACGGAGCGCTAAAATAAATAACGGAGACTGATCACCAAAATGATTAACCCTCACCCTGATTCCTCGGTTTTCATATTGTGGACGATGGGAGGGAGACCCCCTGTCATTTCGAAATTAAAGGAAGGTAGTATCTTGCAAAACAAAATTGGTGGCTGTTCTCAGCATAACCTCGCGATTATAATAAGCGCGTGCTGTTAATCGGGCCCCAGTAGACCAAATCAAAGGCAAAATTTTCTGGGAAGTCAAACTCTTTGACCTTAGCATGCTCGTAGGTACAAAACCATGCCGCGGAGGCGACATGGGACATAACAATCGCGTATTCCTTGCTTAAGTGTTAGTGTTTTGGTATGAAGGTGGATATGTTTGGACCCTATATACAACCAAGTAGGGCTCCGTCAGCAGCAGCAGCAGCCAGCCTCACACTGCCGTGGTCATGCCGCAGCTTCACACTGCGTGGTCATGCCGCGCTTCACACTTGCCCGTGGTCATGCCGCAGCTTCACACTGCCGTGGTCATGCCGCAGCTTCACACTACCGTGGTCATGCCGCAGCTTCACACTGCTGTGGTTCTGCCACAGCCTCACACTGCCGTGGTTCTGCCACGGCCTAACTTTGCCGTGGTTCTGTCGCAGCCTAGTGCTGCTGTGGTCATGCTGCAGCTTCACACTGCCGTGGTCATGCCGCAGCTTCACACTGCCGTGGTCATGCCGCAGCTATCACACTGCTGTGGTTCTGCCACAGCCTCACACTGCCGTGGTTCTGCCACGGCCTGAACTCTGCCGTGGTTCTGTCGCAGCCTAGTGCTGCCGTGGTCATGCTGCAGCTTCACACTGCCGCGTTGCTGCCGCAGCCCCACACTGGCCGTTCCGTGGTTCCTGGCAGCAGCCTAACACTGCCGTGGTTCTGCCGCAGCACGTGAAGCGGCGACGCGCGGGGGCGCGCCGGAGGCCGGCGCCGGACGGCGCGTCAGCCTCCCCCCCCGTGCGCCACCTGGGTCCAACCGCGTCCGCGCTGCCAGCGCGCCGCGGCGGTGACGGTGGCGCCGACCCCGCGGCCCTCACGCCGGGTCGGGCCGCCGCGTCTGGTGTGTCGAGGGCCGGCCTGGGCCGCATCGCCGCTGACAACCGAAGCTGGGTAAAAGTCATATACAGATGATGCAAGTTAATATGAGCGGCAAGGTGAAATAAAAGCATGGACTGAATGGCCTGGCTTTCCACGTATGTCATTCTATGTATGTTTAGGCCTTCTAGGTGAAAACTGCGCACACCGTGTCAGTCAAACTTACATGAGAATTTGTGAACCAGCGCTGTGTGCATAATAGACCGAAATGGAAACACCTGATCCTATTCAGCCATGCTCGTTAAAGAGTGGTCGATACATGCAGCGTGCTCGACCTCGCTCTTCATTGCGTTGCGGAAATCAACAAACTTATGTAGCGTGTGTGGAGTGGGTGGGTGGGCAATTGACAAGCTTAAGCATGGTGCGTACTGCTTGGACTAAAATAATGATTGCTTGGTGTGTGTTCTGCCGATAATCTTCCATGCACGTCCGCATTGTGCAGACGAGAGTTACTGGCATTGCGACTTCTCTCAAAATAATTGAATATTCTGTTTTTTATGTTGTAGCTGGTATTCACCCAGTCTATCTGCTTTACTAGCTATCTGTGGTAGGAAATGCGCTCCTAGCAGCCGATGGATCATCTGTTTGAGGACACAAATCCTAAAAAATAAACGACTTAGATCCCGATGTGTATTTAAATTTCGGATGACAAAAAGATGGGACTGCATGGCACACCGATGCGTGCCCATTGGCCAAAGTTTGCGTCGATCTGCGTCTGGAGCTTGGAGAGAACACATTTGGATCCCATTTCGGCCACAGCTCCAACCAGCTGACACGCGGACCTCGTGTGAAGAAGTGGGCCTCGAAATGAGATCTGAAGAGCCGCTACCCGCCCTCCTGAGGCCGCAATCTCTCGCTGGCGGTCAAGTGCGTTTCCGAGCCAAGTTTTCCATTTCAGACACGTCACACCCCAGATCAAGTCATATCTACGAAAATATTGGAACAGCCCAGGGTTCTGAGCTGAAATAGCCACTTTGAAGACGATTCGGTACAGCTCACAGCTTTGTCCTTCTGAAGACATAACCCCTCTATTTTCTGAGCTACACGCTCGCTAAGATGTGCGGACTTTGACCTGAGCCATTGATTCAGAGCTAATTGACGACCGCCGTGTCTGGAAATCATTTATTCACGAACGCCATGTACGAACGACTCGATAATATATTATTCTTGGCCTTGGTCCCTGCATGGACAATGGAATGGCAACATTGAATGCCGTTATTATGTCGTCATAAATGCCTAGGTGACCTTGAATTAGTCTGCTCGAAATTGTCTGCGCATCTCCGCGGGATTGTAACTTAGAAACTAGAGGGGTTTAGGTTTCAGTAACGGCATGGGTGGTAACTGCACAAGTTGTTTTCTAGTTACCCAAAGAACAGGTAACCAGGAGTGCCCCTCCCTCAATCCCAGCGGCGCAATAAACCGTACGTTAACACCAGAAAGCATAAAATCAAGTCGCGGCACTCCCAGCTAGGAAAAGGAAATACACGTGAAGAAGCGGGCGAAGAGGTGGCGCAGACCCGAAGGAGCTGTGTTATGTGATGGACATGGAAAATCATACATGAGAAGGCTTGAAGTAGTCATTAGCCAAATCAGCTAGTGACAGCCCGCTATAACCACTCATTCAGCTACAACCACTCATTCACAGTGTTTGTAAGGGTTCTACAGTCACTCAAGTCGGAGGGGCAATTACCTGGTCGTTTTCGTGCTGGGTTTTGAACTGGATGTCCAGGGAGTCCACCCAGCTAAGCGGAACTTGTTACAGGGAGAACTCCAGGGGACAGCGCCATGAATTTGGGTACAAGTGCATGAATATGACTATGTAAGAACGCGATTATGGAGCATAACAGGAGGTTAAATATGAAGTGCGTTACATATGCGTAGCGCAAAGCATTGTAATATCATCAAATATGCTGGTTACGTTAATATGTAGTTACGCAATGCCTGCGGATGATGTTCTTAACGATGGTTTTTGATGCAGGGGTATCATTTATTCTTGGAATATATGAAACCATAATGTTGTTCCACAGTTTAGGGCCCAGGCAGGATGTAAAAGTCTGTAATTGCCATTAGAGAAAGGTTGGTCTAAATGTTTCATTCGCCTTATATCCATGTCATTTGATTCCTAGAACGTACATATCAAATCGAATGATACAGGGAGCTGTGAAGTTACAAGTTTGTGCATCCCGATTGACAGTCGGGATTTAGCGACATCCGATAGTTTCAAAATTTGGTATCGTTTAAAGGTCGGCTTGGAGCTTTATGGAGAATACACATTTTGTATTAGACGCACAATTTTTGCAAAATTATTAACCGATCTAGTTCAGGAGCATAATTTACACCCCAAAAGAAACAGCAGTAATTTAGATGAGGAAGAATTAAAATGTTACAGAGTAGATGTTGTTTTTTATCAATGAAGCACCTTACCCTACTTGTGATTCCAATATTTCCATTTAATATGCTTGCAACACAATTAATGTGGCTTGTAAATTTAAGGGGTTTGTTGATGAGTTCACCAAGATATTGAGTATACCAAGTACATGAGTAGCAGCACACCAAGGGTTGATTTAAAAGATGCCGTTTTAGTTTAAAAAACTCAAACAAATGTGAGCACCCCTTTTATGAAATGTACAAGTACAAACGGGGTGTCACTTACTTTTGTATGCATGCTTACTTTTACGTCAAATGCACACTTTTCTAGGTCCTCAGCCCCCCCCCCCCCCCCCACACACACACTTTCCCCCCACTTGAGCTCCCTCAATGCACTTTCGTGCTCCCACACATGTGAGGAAAAATGGGAATACCAGGCCAATGAATGTGCAGCAGGTTTTTGAACAGCTGGTACACAAGGTAACTAAACACATCGCTATCAGTGTAAACACCACTATCATCAGATGCCATCACGATCACAGCCACACCAGCTCTAAATGAGATGTCACTCATCAACATCAAAGCAATTTTTTGAACCGATCAAACACTTTGTAGAAGTATTATTTTAATTTTAGCATCGGGACCAAAACCCAATTTTTTTCCAAATCAAGTTGAAAAAACTGGGATCTGGGGGCAGCGTAGCTTCAATCTATTAGGTCAACACCGTCCCCCTCCCACCGGTTTCTAGAAAGTAACACCCCAGGCAACAAAACTAGATTCCTGTAAATAATTCACGCCAGATGTTTATGGTCGAATAAGATGCGAATCCCAGCCAGCACCAGTAATCATCTACGAACATCAATAAAGTCGATGCAGATAATGAACAGGGACGGCGCCAATATTGCGCTTGGTGATGTTATATAGTGCATGCTGGCCATTGTGCAGTTCCCTGGCAGAGCCGCATATTACCTTAGTATGACGCAGTACCGGGAGGGAGACGCTCATCACATACAAGCTTCAACGGGTGTTTCGCGAATCATTTACAGCACTTATTACACCATTTTAAAGCTAGGGAAGCTAAACTGTACTATAGAGCCTTGGTAGTGAGCCTTTGTCTAAGACTCCTTTCAACCACCTCCTTTTTCTCACCTCTATTATTTTTAGGGACAATCTCATCCTAAAGTCCACTATTTGCCTGATCCACAATCGTTTTTTTACGTTTCCAGTCAGTGACAGAGACATCACTGAAACTTGCCTGCGGGTACCATGTGAAGTGTCACATATCCTCAGGTTTCGTGCAGGAGGGATCATGACATCTTGGGCAGTGTCGCTTGCACGTGCCCGACCCCGGGCTTCGAGAGATCCGCTCCGACTGATGTCCTAACCCGAACGCAATCGCCTGTCCACGGAACACCCCGCTGGTAGTCCCTGTCGTCCCAACGGCGCTAGCAGGGAATCGGTCCCTGTCCCAACGGCGCAATGCAGAACACCGGTCCCTTGCCCCAACGGCGCTAGCAGAGCCAATCGGTACCCTGTCGCCCTGACGGCGCTGCAGAGCATCGGTCCTGATCCAACCTGGCGCTGGCAGACCACGGACCCTGTCCCAACGGCGCTGGCAGAGCAATCGGTCCCTGTCCCACGGCGCTGGCAGAACATCGGTCCCTTGTCCCAACCGCGCGCCTGCAGAGCATCGGTCCCTTGCCCCAACGGCGCTAGCGGAGTACCGGGGGTCCTGTCCCAACGACGCTAGCAGAACATCGGTCCCTGTCCCAACGGCGCCTGCAGAGCATCGGACCCTGTCCCCATTGCGCTGGCAGAGTATTAAGTCCCTGCCCCAACGGCGCTGGTAGAGCACCAGTCCCGAGACGCCGCTCCCGTACAGGCGATGAGACGACGCCCAAGGCACCCGCGCAACAGCCACGGCCAGCAGGAGGAACGGCCGGTGTGGCCTCCCTTCAGGTCGGTGATAGCCAGCCTGGCCAGTGCGCATGCCTTGCCAGAAGCAAGTGGACAGCCCAAGCCCGTTAGTGACGCTCACATTACAGTGCGAGTGATGGTGAGAGTGGTACAGTGGATTGAGCCAGCAAGAGGGTGAGTGAGGAGTGAAGGGGTGAGTGAGCTGAGTGTAGGCTGAGCAAGGATTTTTTTGTGTACGGATCCGTGCATGCGTGGGCACGTGTGAGAGAGGAGGAGAGAGCGAGCAAAACGGCTTCGTCTAGCTTAGGTTACATGAAAAATGGAAATGCCGTTGAAAAGCGAAGCTAGGTGCTCTTGCAGGATGTGTTTATGCAGGGCTGATGTTAAAATTCCACTGTATGTTTCATTACCGGTCTCAGCTCTCTGGAGGCGTCTTCACTCCAGAAATGAGCGACTCTTCCGCAATAGACTGCTAAGAAATGGACGAAACGATGTAACCCAGACTGAGCTTAAAAGTACGATTAATGTGGTTATAGCCCATGGTGCTGGTCAATATCTCGCAGCGTATGATGTTCTCCTTCACGCACCAATGTCACGGATACGGATGAAGGGGGACGCACCTAAATCGGGTTATAAAGCATATTTCATACCATCCATTGTCAACCTGTTTTCACATCCAAATTATTCAGTCTTTCAAGTGAGAATCGTCATCATTTGGGTGACAGTCTTGCCCCTAGTCACCACAAACATCGTTTGCTGTAAAAGTCGTACAATACCTGCCACAAAATAAATGTTTCTTTCAGAATTCCTGAATCATACGGCAGGGCCCATAAGTGATGCATTCTATTCCAGATCGCGGTGCTTCATCTTCCCGGGAGCCAAACAGCGACGTAGAATAACTCACGACGTGGGTGCTGTCTCTTCTGCATCCATGTGCATTAAATTAACCCCGCTTGCTTATGTCAAAGTTCAAGCCATCTTGCGTCACTGGCCTGATAATCAGCGCTGAGTGGCCAGCGATGAGCAACACAGCATGGGCGGACGGCGGGCTGAAGTCTGAACTGAAAGACCGGGGGCTCGGGCTCGGTTTTGGACGACACGGCGGAGCGACATGAGGCAAGAGAGTTCCACCAAAGGACTACATGGAGAGAGCGTGAGAGAGAGAGAGAGAGAGAGAGAGAGAGAGAGAGAGAGAGAGAGAGAGAGAGAGAGAGAGAGAGAGAGAGAGAGAGAGAGAGAGAGAGAGAGAGAGAGAGAGGGAGAGAGAGAGGGAGAGAGAGAGAGAGGAGAGAGAGAGAGAGAGAGAGAGAGAGAGAGAGAGAGGATAGAGAGAGAGAGAGAGAGAGAGATATATATATATATATATATATATATAGCATATACATATGTAAAAGTATGCATATGTATATATACATACAAATACATATATACACACACACACACACACACACACACACACACATTTATATATATATATATATATATATATATATATATATATATATATATATATATATATATAGCGGAAGGCGTGGAATGGATAGCTTCGTGTGTTGCCAGGAAGCTTGAGCAGTGGATTGTGGTCCGTCACGAGCACAACTTTGCCGTCTCCGATTAAGTGCTGTTAAAGCATGGTGACGCCGGACCCCGGAGTAAAGGCCTCCGTTTCGACTGGGCTCAGACCCCTCCCATGTGTAGAAGAGATGGTGAGAACAATCATACTGGTCTCTCACAATTATCGATATCTATGTGTGGTAGGACGGCATCCATTCTCGCAGCAGATGGCCATACGTGAGAAACTTGCGGATTCAAGTAAGCCAAGACATTGCATGAATTCATCAGAACCTTGGCCCCCTCAAAAGCCTTTACTTTTGCTTTCGCTTCCAGGCTGACACCCACTGACTATCCGCACTCACTGGCTTGTGCAGGCTTGGCAATGCATTCGATCAGTTTGCAATGCACCTTGTGAAGTAATCGAGTATTCCAACTTTAACACAAAACTCTTGAATTAAATGCTAGAGTTTTTTAACATTTTTGGAACTTTGGGCCACGTAAATGGCTGTTACATTCGCTTTTGTGGGGTGGCAGCCTTCGAAATCGATCCTGCTCCCCAAGTACACCACGCTGTTCACACAATACCCGCACGTCTTCTCTGCTTCTCCGTCATGAGCAGATCAGCCCCCTGTGGCATGCAAAGTACCCATGATGATCGGCCAGACCTTGATATCTCACAGGGCCCAGGTGAGTCCTTTTTGTCAGAACATATCGGAAATCCGCACAGACGGCGCACTGCTGGCAGACTTCACTATGACGTAGCGTGGTCGGTACCGTACTAGGCACTAAGGGGCCAAACATATCATCGATGCTTGCATGCGTGTACTTTCAAGACGTGCAGTAAAATTTGCAGATAACTTACAGTTTCTCCACGCCCTTACGTACGCTGTCATCTGATATGGCCACTGGAGCAATGGCAAACCACCAATCAGCACGCACAGCGCATTCGAGAGCTCCCAAAGCTATCCCTTTGTTCAGATGTTTGCTTGTTTTTTTCTTAAGAGAGGAAGACCTAAGTTTGGATTATTTTGCAAGAGCGCTGCTATTGCTGCCTCAATCGATCTTAATACCTCTCAACTCTCCCAACTCCACTTCGACAAAATAGGCATATTCGACCCACATCTCCCCCACCGGGATGATGTGCAACCAATCCAACTTCAGGTTGTCAAGCCAGTCTCTTTTAATCAAGTTCGGTCAGACGTCTTTCGCTAGCACCGATCAGAGCTACCTGCTCTGGTTTCCGTACTTGTCATTCTGGGACCGGCGTAGGTCCTGAGAACGGACTTGCGTTTGCTATGTTTAGCAGCAGGCCGAGGCACCTAAGCCGTTTGCTCGCTGATAATTGAGACGAATGACCTGGTATTCACATCCACGGGGCTAGTGGTGTCTCGAGCATTGGCCTCTCCAGTGATTGGTCCAGACGTAGCACCGAAAGAATTCACAATGGTTCGAATTCGGTCAGAATCAAAATCAGGGACTCCGCAGTCTGGTCCTTACTGACAAATCGAGTTGGCTGAGGGCGGCGCGACTATCCGGACACTGTCCAGGACCCATCACGTTTCCAACCGAGTTGCCTAGCTTTCCCACACTTGGACGAAGCGTGCCGGCAAGTGCCAACTGGGTGGAGACCACCACAGCGGTGGCACGTCTGACTCGGACCACCACAGCGGTGGCACGTCTGACTCGGACCGCCACAGCGGCGGCGCGTCTGGCTCGGAACGCGTTGACCTGACCAAACCCCCTTGATTTAAAAGTTTGGCTCGCTTCCCTCGGGCGTCGACATCTCGACGATGCTTCTGGTCGTGAGCTAGTTCTGAAATCTCTGAAAGACAAATGTTGCGAGCTTAGTCAAAAGCCAAAATATATTTCGACAAGAGCTTCTTCGGCTTTGAGGCGTCCTTGACACCACGTACCAGGCGTTCCATCAGCACATCAGCCAGAACGTCGTCGAAGTCATGGTGCTCGGTCAGCCCCCGAAGATCTGCACTGTAGCTCGCACAGGCTGGCTGTTCTTCCTACAGCAAGAGATAAGTTGACATCGGATCGCTACCACAGGCCTTATTTTTATTGGCCGCTGGGCAGGGTTACACTGCCAGCAAAACCTTTAACTTTTGCAGGTGAAACCAAGTTTCTAAGAACAGAAAATACCATGACTAAGCATATAGGTACGGCGTTTACGAACTTTCGGACAGATAAAATGCATCAGGGAATGCTGCACAAAATTACTGGGTGCGCTTGTACCAGCCACAATAAGCTGCATTCATAATGCTTTCGCAATTATCAGCGCCTGACACTAACCTTATGTGCAAGATTTCCTGAAGCCTTTCCGGCGTTTGGAAGGAAACTGTTGGGAATATATAACGAGTGATTAACGGATAGGAACGACTGATGAGGAAAGGGTAGTGGGTGAGTATCGGCACATCTTCATGAGAGAACATGGATTGGATAACGAAAATTCAGCCTGTCAAGGCCTCTACGGGAGATCCAAGTCACTTCTTGAAGTGCATTTGGTCGACGAGTTACGCTGATGATTTCCGGGGGTAGGTGGACGGCGTGTACGTATGTCTGATTACCTCGTTGCGGTTTGTCCCTGCCGGTTTATCGGAGGCGGTTTCAGACATGATAAGGCCGAGCGTGTTCCCGGTTTATGAGTCTTCACGCTGTCAGGAAATTCTCCGATTACACGATCCACCTTTGAGTTCTTCACCAACCTTTCGGCTTCACTCATGGAATCGCTGGCCTGTGTCTTCAGGTGGTTCGCAGGGTTTTACGATTCTCAGTAACTTTGGTCCTTGACTCCTTCATGACGGCTGTTTTATGACAGTTTATGGTGTTTATAACAGCAAAGAGCTGTGGTTTGTCCGCCTTTTGTATGAAGATGTTATTATCTTGTAAATCGCTCACTAGGATTATACACAAATAGCGTACCCAATGATGCGTTATTTGGCTCACCTTTTTTTGTATTTTCCACGTCGGTTCATATTTAACGTCTGGATTTAACAAACATTGTTTTGTGCCTCTCTTCAGCTCCCTACATCTTATCCAACAGGCTCTCCTTATGTCTCCCTTGTTTGCGTCAAACATCGAGATGGTGACGCCAGTGGTGGTAAAAGTGTACTTGTTGTCACCGACCGAATTTCTGCAGCTAAACCCGTTGTGAGCAGCGTAACGCGATATCATATGACATAAAATCGTAATGAAATCTACGTTCAGTAGCATCATCAGGAATTGGTCTGTCACTGGAACCTTACTTGATCATCAGAATGTTCAATATCATTCAATATATATATATATATATATATATATATATATATATATATATATATATATATATATATATATATATATATGTGTGTGTGTGTGTGTGTGTGTGTGTGTGTGTGTGTGTGTGTGTGTGTGTGTGTGTGTGTGTGTGTGTGTGTGTGTGTGTGTGTATATATATATGGTGAAGGAACACTGGCAAAGCACTATTGAAACGGGTCCTCGAATATACTTCTTACAATTAGAAAGGGACCATGCCGATAAAACACAATGTACAAAGTACAGTACAAAGAGCAAATTGCTCCTTCCAGTGGTTACGTTTCCTATTCAGTTGGAGGGCAGTGCTTTAACCTCCCAACTTTGAGAAGACAGTAAACCAACCCGCTTTTTGGCGATTTTGAAGGAAAAATCAGCCATTGTTTCCTGCCCAGCGCCCCCGGACATATTTTACAAAACTCTACCCCCGACACCGCCTCCGATCACACGCATTCCTGCGACGCATGACACACCCGCGACTGAATGAGCTTGCGCCTGGTATTCCTGGTATTCGTCACAAGGCCTAACCACCGCCATCGCTTCGTCCGTTCCTCACCTTCATCCCGGCGGCGGGTCGCCGTGGTTCCTGCCATCTGGTCTCGGCGTCCGCGCGAGGAGAGGCGCAGTGTCGTGGCGCTGAGGGCCACACCTGGCCCGGCTGCGCCGCCCAAGGACCTCTAATGGCCAGCTGCGGTCCCCGTAACGACGCGCGCCAGGAAACACCGAGGTGTCGGGCCGCCCAAATTGGGCTCGTTGTGGCTGGCATCGGGTGGTCGTGACCTGCAGGGAAAGTACCTCTGTGTGTTTTCTGAAAAAGGTACCGGTACGGAGTGGTGGGAATCCGGTGGTAGGTAGGCCCTTAGAATGATGAAACCAGGAGTGACGAATTAAATGTTGTTTGGCAACGTTTACCATAATCACAGCATGCATATATATATATATATATATATATATATATATATATATATATATATATATATATTTACAGTTTGTATATATACAAACACACACACACACACACACACACACACACACACATATATATATATATATATATATATATATATATATATATATATATATATATATATATATATATATATATATGCATGGGCGTGTGCGTGCGTGCTTGCGTGTGTGTGACAGTAGCGGGTTGGATGGTCGATTATCCTCCGGCATATATTATTGCGGATTAGGCGCTGGTTTTCTCGGCTATGTGGGCTTAGTACAGAAGGATAACTTGCAGTTTGCAAGAGGAATTCATGCGAATAGCATTTATTTTACATTTTGTCTTCGATCGGCGTGTTCATAATTTGACTTTCTCAAGACAAATATTATCAAACCACACCAATCACACATATTATTAGGTAACACCAAGCATGGCATGCTATTAATCCATCAACGTACAGAGTTCAGGAGCATACACACCGTCCTTTTCAGACAAATACAAAAGTATTTCCATACAGAACGTCAGCGAATTTCTTCTCATTTTCCATTTGTTCCCAAACATACGACACCTGCTAAGTGTCTACAGGGGACTACTTTAAAGCAAAACCTATGGAAACCTAACAGCTCAGTCATCCCCAGATGCAGGCTTCATGTCGCTTTTGTCCTATCTTTGTGTAGAAGGTCGTATCCGTGGGCCATACGCGGGGGCACAGCCAGAGCCCTTGCATGGGTGGGGGCACGGGGTTGACGGAGGGCCCTTGCTAGTGAGAGCCTTCCCCCGCAAAAAGCGGCCGTATTGCAATGATAAATGACGTGTAACAAATCCTGTGCACTGTCTCACGACATACAGAGGTGGTTTTGGTCATTTTACCATCGATAAAAGTGTTGGAGAAAGAGCTCTTGCAGGGTTAAATTCATTCATAGAACTTCCTTCGCGGCTTTGCCATCACTTGTACAATCATTTTGATGCTAAAAAATGAGTTAACTTCAATTAAGAATGTTTATGCTGCTTCAGTGTGCGAGACACGCCAGCGAGGCTTGGCTTCTTACCACAAAGCCACTGTTCGTCTCGGCAGCCAGAAGCTATGGATAAACTCTTGGCATGCGTGGCTGCAATGCCCTCCGTTGACCTCTCAAGATACAGCTCAGGTATCCATCACCTACAAGCCTCCTAGATTGGCAGGGCTTTCTGACGCTACAACTGAGGACGCCCCCAAGGTAGATTCTAAGGAGAGCCATACAGCGCCTTAAAAACTGACAATTGGCTTCGTTCTTCACGCTGGTGAGCTAAGTTAACGAGGAAAACTAACGTTAGCCTGCAGCCTTGCACTGAACACAGCTGCATTCTGCAAATCACAGCTGCAGTGGTGAGCATTCGAAGCAGTCGATCTCAAACAGCACGACCTAAAACGCCGCGTAAGTTTGATCACATTCGTTGCAAGGTGTTGAGCCCAGTCACGTTTCTTACGACTGATAATAAGCCTACGCATTAAAAATTTTATGCGGCTTAGTACGCGAAGTGAATTTTCCCTGGAAAAATCTGTGAAAAGCACTGATCTATAGGGCTTTGAAAAAGCAATGTGTCACCACAGATCTGTGATATTAGCACTGATGTGGCATAGTTTGCAGCATATTTCTTTTACCTACTAAAAAACTTTCCTTATCAAAGCTACTATGCCTGAAAGCACTTTGTAGCTTCACTTGCTCATACAGCAAAGCGTCAATGTTTCAACACGTGCCCTACATAAGCTCACGCTGCCAGCGCTAGCGAGTACAGACCAATGTTAAGTATTGAAATTGGTCTAAATAGAATAATCTCTTGTAATTTATTTCCATTTCCGCAATTTTGTTACCAAACCGTCCGCAAATGTGTTAATTTTTGTCACCGATCATGTCCTGTAAATCGGTAGTTTTCTCATCCCTGTGTTCTATGACACCAATGGCCATCAATGTCTTCTTGACAGGAGTCATGATAAGCTGAGCGAATAATGCACATGAGGGCGTCCCATTGCAACGCAGTTTTATTGATAGGGAAGGATATCGGTCACGGAAAGAAAAGAGGAGCTTTTGTGTTGCAGAGACGGAACATGACTCTCATGTCATAATGGGAAATTGTTAGAGGGAGCAGGGCCGGCGGGAGGGGGGGGGGGGGCAAAAGCGAGGCGCCGGCGGCCTTAAAACAAATACTGAATCCCACCGTGATCAGTGACTCGCCATGCTTTGGTATGCGACTTTATCATACGAATCACTATGCCTTCAAGCACAAAGTACTGCTCTGAATAGCCGAACTTCACTGCAAAGTAATTATGGCCTTCAATGCGTTATCGAGATATTGGCACTTCTGCGTCACGCTGCAATGTGGCGTTGTTGATTTATGCACATGAATTCAACGCTCGAGCGCCATGTACAAGCGTTTTAGGCTTTTCCGCAGCATTTCTGTAGCCTTTTTAGTGATGGCATCTTCCTCACTTTCATTTGTATCTTGTGTTGCGACGCTCTCTTTAATCTATTCGATTCTCAGCCTCGTGCCCGTCAGATTTAGTGCTTGTTCAGATGCCTGTGCCATGTAAGGGGAAACGTGGTTCGCGATCGTGAAATGAAATCAGCAGCGCAATCTGACCGCACAGAAGTTAATTACCTTCTAGCGTTGGGGCACTTGTTGCTGCATCACCACAATCACGACTATTTAAAGGAAACGTTTCACATTCGAAGATATTGAAGCAAGCATCAGATACGATGACGCAAGCTTACTTATAACTATCGATAGACCTCCAAACGGAAAATACTGCTCTAGACAGCACAATTCTCGGTTTGGTAAATATGCTCCTCAATGCGTCATGGTTTGATTACGTCATCGTACCCTACACAACATGGATTGAGAGCCAATTGACGGCCGCTTTATCTGGAAATCGTGCTCACGAACGCCAGATATGAACGCCTTGACAATTATATTTTTCTTGGCCTTGATCGCCGAATGGTTTGTGAAATGGAGGATTTGAATGAAGTTATTATGACATCATGAATGCCAATGTGACTTTGAAATACCTTTCCCACCTTCGCGGGCGTCTAGCTCAGAAACTAGCTGGGGTTAGGTCTCAAGAATGGCAGCATTGTGCACAGTGCTGAAAGGTTTTTGAGATGGCCATTTTTGTCCAAAATTCCATATATATGTGGAAAACTCCTTTTAAAAGGTCATTTTTTATCAATCATGAGTGTAACACAGCCGATGAGGTGCGGTATCGGCGTGATGTTTTCGTGGCGATATGCATGTCTGGATACCTTTACTATAGACGGCGCGTAATAGGCAGCACTAGATCACGTGCATCAAGCTCAGAAACATGAAATTTTGAAGTCCTAAGAGGTAGTATGCCACCTGTTTGAACATTTCACTTACTGTTAGGTCTGACGCGCCCGATGTGATCGGTAAAATCGGTAGAACATAGTAATATTTGTAACTTCTGTTTGTAGTACACGCTCCGGCGGGAGAAATCTCATTGGGCTCTCTGTTCATCAGTATGAAAACAATGCGTTTCTTTCGCTTTGCTTTTTTCTAACGTGTGTGTGCTGTTAAGTTTGCAATGCACTAATTAGTCAAATACTGGTGCAATAAATGCTCCGGAAGATCAGAATGCTCTATTTAGGGAAAATTTACACAAATGTGAGGTCGCTGTCATGCAAAGGCAATGAATCTTCATACCATGATTTGGATTTCTCCCCTTGACTTTTGCACAGTGGATCTCTTCGAGGCACGCTTTGATTTTGGGAAACAGACATGTCATATATATTTATCACACGGCTTACAGTGCCGCATTAGTTCAAACTTGAACGTACAAAAATATGCGATATGATATATGACCTAAATTACACATGAAAACTTAAACCTATGCACTTCTCGGTAAATGGCCTTAGCAGCCAGCTGTGCCAGTCACAAACGTTCATTTGTATTGACGCCATTCGTAGCAATAAAGTGGCCACTTTTAAGCCTGCTTAATGTATATGCTGAAACTTTAACGAGGTTGATGTTTATTTCATTGATTGGCAAGTGTGTCGGAATTTTTGAGCAAGGTACATTGATGCTGGTGTTTGGTTGTTATTTATCTACACCATCTTTGGTGGGCCTAAACTATCTGGCCGCTCTGCAGTTTGGCGACATTCTTCGCCCCATACTACGGTAAATTTGGCTAGACCCACCGAAACGAACCGGACCTTTCACTGGGCCTGAAAACAGGGCCAGGAACTCGGCATTTCCATTAGATAGAACCAAATTTTCCGTATTATCTAATGAAGAACGTCACTTAGCTGCAAAGTGCCAGATAATCCTTGTACACAAAAATTGGAGGGGCTGTGTGAAAAACAGCCTCACACCAACATAAGTGTACTCAGCCAAGAACTGTCTTGATACAGTTTGGCAATCAGGAATAGCAAAACATCTAACGCCGCTAGAGGTGCGATTAGTGTATCGCATCGCTTTGGTGCAATGATTCGTTTACTGGACCGGCACGCCGGAGGTCTGGATTCGAGTCCTATTGGGTGCACTTAAATTGTTCGCGTTATCTGGCGAACAATGCCGCCTAGCTGCAAACCAGCCAGCCAATGTTGGCTCACCAAAGCTAAAATAGTTCAATAGAAAACTCATGCAAACATCTAAATAGATTGGAAACACTCCGAGGTCAGAAGGCCATGGATTTTAAGTGTTTGGCAGGTGTACGAGGAACGTTTTATATCTGCACTAAGTTCCAAATGAATCGGAATACGCCCTAGTCTAAACGTCTGAAGTTTTTTTTCCATGCTGCCGAACATATCAACAAAAATATAAGGTGTCTTACGAAAGCTGACTTTGTTGCCTTCGACACACATGCTTAAGGCGTGAAGTTCAGTCAACAGTGCGAATTGGTGATGCATATTAACATTAATACGCGCCCGGGAGTCTCAGAAACTAAGAGAGCTAGAAGCGCCAATTTCACAGGGTGTGCTGACCTGTATGTGAACTCAGTTGTCTAAATCTGAGGTTTATAGTTCATGACCTTCGGATTAAATCAGGTCAAACAGGGTCAAACTCGACACCGGTGGCCAAAGTGCCCTAGAACCTAATTCTAAGCAAAAGATCACTGATGCTGATTTAAGGTCAGTGACTTTTTTACCTTTCGGAGGCCATGGTGACCAAAATCATGCAAGACTTCTTTGAGCTTGTGTTTGAAAAAGTGTCAAAGATTACGCTAGGTAGTATGCTCCTAACAATAAAATGCTTACCAGGGTCATTTTAGATCAGTGACCTCTTCTGACCCTTACCTGACCCTAGGTCGATGAAATTTTAATAATTCCACTGTTGTGTTCCCTAAGAATATATCTCAGAGGTGTATGGGTTCGTCTAACACTCCGTTGTTGCATCGGATTGAACGTTTCCCTAGAAGTCGTCTTCGCCGTATCCATGACTCAACTTTGACCTGCAATAGGTCGCCAACCTAACAAGGTACATCTAAATGCTTGATACCAAGCGATCCGCTATTGAATTGTCTGCAGCTGTGCAAAATTTGGCGCGGCTACACCGTGCCATTCAGAAGTCACACTGGAAAAGTCTTCGGAATCAAAATGACCACCGCCAGAGCGTGTGTTAAGATTTTATCTTTTAAATTTCCGCTGTAGGTAAAGCCCCACACGAGCATGCTGAATGCAGTAATGCCGACTTGCGCTGACAGCAAAAATAATCAACTTGAAAAGAGTAACAAACTGCTGGTAGTGAGAGCCTGGACACGACACTTTGTAGGCGAGTGGTCCCGGAAGGGCCTCATTTAGTAAGGCAAACCTGGGTAAGCTTCTCCCAACTATCTGCAATATGTATCAAATCTAAGTCAGCAGCGAGGTAAAAGATCTGAGTGAACAGCACGGTCTTCAGACTGACATTTTTCGTAGATTCGAATGTCGCTGTCAACTCTTCTCTTAACTTGACGATTTAAGAAAAATTTGTCCACGATACGGTAGTTAGATCACTATTTCAAACACTATTTGTATTCATATCATGAGTGCGCTGAGCTTTGTTCAAATTAATATTCTCAGACTGAGACAGTCAAAGGCAATATAACTCCTTTCTGAGTTGCCAAAAGGGCACAAGACATGATTAAGTGGAGTGCACTGACAAACATCGGCTATATGTACAATGTCAAGGAGTGCTGGGCTCGATATCAGGCTTATCCAAAAGGAAAGATTCGGTACTGCTGTGTCACACTACCCATGACGTCACAGTTATCATGACGTCACGCTGCACACGGCCAATACGGTCCACGTTTTACTCTGAACATTCTGTTCAATGACAGTGAGTGAGTGAGTGCCTTACATACTTTTTGTTCGCATTTTTTTTTGTAAGCAATCGGAAAGACTCAACAGCATGGCGCTGTTTTACGACCGTCACTCCTCACGTCCTTTTGGTATATATGCTACCACTGTATCATGTCTAACGTTCGTTATTACTTCCGACTAATTGGCGGCACATGGACGTCCCCTGGAATGGCAGGCAAGATCGCTGAACTATTTAAGGATTTCGCATTTGCCCACTGTCTCCCCGGAGCCTGTGCGTGAACGTGTGCAGCGTAGCGAGCGCACCCTCGCCGCCCACAACGCGACAAGCCACGACTTGCACGCCCACGCCCACATACACGCCAGTCATTGCGTTGCACGTGGCGCGAGGCACCGCGCAGACCCGTGCCGGCGGCTGTAATCTGATCCACTGAGTCTCCGAATGCGGATGCTCTCTCCACCCTGGACTCCACCTGCTGTCGGACGCCTGTCTCTCTCTGGACCCGCCGACGGACGCCCTCTCCCTCTACACCCGCTCACGGACGCCCCCCCCCCCCTCCCTCCGGACCCGCCGACGGACGCTCTCTCCGTCTCCCCTACACCCGCTCACGGACGTCCCCTCCCTCTGGACCCGCTGACGGACGCTCTCTCCCTCTACACCCGCCGACGGACGCTCTCTCCCTCCACACCCGCTCACGGACGCCCCCCCCCCCCCCTCCCTTCTGGACCCGCCGACGGACGCTCTCTCCCTCCACACCGCTCACGGACGCCCCCCCCCTCCCTCTGGACCCGCCGACGGGACGCCCTCTCCCTCTACACCCGCTCACGGAACGCCCCCCCCCCCCCCCTCCCTCCGACCCGCCGACGGACGCTCTCTCCGTCTACACCCGCTCACGGACGCCCTTTCCCTCTGGACCCGCTGACGGACGCTCTCTCCCTCTACACCGCTCACGGACGCCCCCTCCCCCCCTCCCCTCTGGACCCGCTGACGGACGCTCCTCTCCCTCTACACCCGCTCACGGAGACGCCCCCCCCCCCCCCCCCCCCCTCCCTCTGGACCCGCTGACGGGACGCTCTCTCCCTCTACACCCGCTCACGGACGCCCCCTCCCTCTGGACCCGCCGACGGACGCTCTCTCCCTCTACACCCGCTCACGGACGCCCCCCCCCCCCCTCCCTCTGGACCCGCTGACGGACGCTCTCTCCCTCTACACCCGCTCACGGACGCCCCCTCCCTCTGGACCCCGCTGACGGACGCCCCTCTCCCTCTACACCCGCTCACGGACGCCCCCCCCCCCCCCCCCTCCCTCCGAACCCGCCGACGGACGCTATCTCCGTCTACACCCGCTCGCGGACGCCCCCCTCCCTCTGGACCCGCTGACGGGACGCTCTCTCCCTCTACACCCGCTCACGGACGCCCCCCCCCCCCCTCCCTCTGGACCCGCTGACGGACGCTCTCTCCCTCTACACCCGCTCACGGACGCCCCCTCCCTCTGGACCCGCTGACGGACGCCCTCTCCCTCTACACCCGCTCACGGACGCCCCCCCCCCCCCTCCCTCCGAACCCGCCGACGGACGCTATCTCCGTCTACACCCGCTCACTGACGCCCCCTCCCTCTGGACCCGCAGACGGACGCTCTCTCCCTCTACACCCGCTCACGGACGCCCCCTCCCTCTGGACTCGCCGACGGACGCTCCCTCCCTCTACACCCGCTCACGGACGCCCCCTCCCTCTGGATCGCCGACGGACGCTCTCTCCCTCTACACCCGCTCACGGACGCCCCCTCCCTCCTGGACCCGCTGACGGACGCTCTCTCCCTCTACACCCGCTCACGGACGCCCCCTCCCTCTGGACTCGCCGACGGACGCTCTCTCCCTCTACACCCGCTCACGGACGCCCCCTCCCTCTGGACCCGGTGACGGACGCTCTCTCCCTCTACACCCGCCGACGGACGCTCTCTCCCTCTGGACCCGCTGAAGGACGCTCTCTCCCTCTGGACCCGCCGACGGACGCTCTCTCCCTCTACACCCGCTCACGGACGCCCCCCTCCCTCTGGACCCGCCGACGGACGCTCTCGCCCTCTACACCCGCTCACGGACGCCCCCTCCCTCTGGACCCGCTGACGGACGCTCTCTCCCTCTACACCCGCCGACGGAGCTCTCTCCCTCTACACCCGCTCACGGACACCCCCTCCCTCTGGACCCGCTGACGGACGCTCTCTCCCTCTAAACCCTCTGACCGACACTCCCTCCCTTTGGATCCGCTGAAGGACACCTTCTCCCTCTGGACCCGCTGACGATCGCTCCCTCATGCTCCCTCCTTCTGGACCCGTTGACGACGGACCGGTTTCAGATGCATGACGCGACCGACAACGCCGAAAAATGGGCAGCCTCGAGTGTCGATTTGGATTCTTTTGGGTGGGCCGCTGACCCCTTAACGTCCGATTTGCCTCCCCCCTCCCCCCCCCCCCCCTGGTAAGCTTCCCCCAACCTGCTAGAGCCAAAGAACAGGCGGGCAGTACAAATGGGAAATGAAAATTAAGTCAATTTTAGAGGTTTCTACAAATTGTTTTACAGGTGAAAGGAAGAAATACATGAAAACAGCGATGTTATGTCCAGGAAGTGCAGCTAATTGAGGTAGTCATACTGCAAAAGCTCTGCCTTCGCACCGTGTTTACGCTTGCATCTCTCCCTTTTTTCTTGCATGACGCGTGCTTCTAATTACACCATTGATTCGTCTTGTTGGATTATTGTTTTGCGCTATAATCTGGGTGTTTTTGCATTATTCAATGATGTTTAAACATTCACAGACCCCAGCAAAATGTGCTATTTTGCCACGATTCGATCCGATGTCTTACCAAAAGTTGAAAACCAGCCGGCCAAATGTTGCTCCTCAGAGATGTGAACGAAGCTTGGCCAGCAACGTTCGAAGAACCCTTGAAATGTGCCAACCTCCCATTCGACTTAAATTTTTGATGGAGCAGTTATGAAAATTTGACTATCGACACCAGCCGACTAAACCGGTAGCCGCAGTCGTCCGACAATGACCACCAGAAAACATGAGCTGTGTCGAACATGCCTAACGCGAGTGCTGCGCTGCAGTCTGCAGCCCGCCTTACGGTTACCAGCCGGGGGTTTCCGTGGCGGCTTTTAATAGTCGCACACATCAACTTACAATTTTCGCTCCCAAAACCGTACACGTCCAAGAACGTCTGAAGCCAGATAACTTTGACCCTGCGTCGATTACCGAAACATGGTTTTGATGATGGAGCCAAACAAAATGATAATGATGCCCAACGACAAAATCTTCTGCCTTGGCAGGGCAAAAGAAACGTATAAGAGCAGTGTTGTAGTTTCCTACTCAGTTGGATGGAAATCAAACTCCACTACGATGAAAACAAAGTGGGTCGAGTCGGGAACAAACCTGTTTTAGTGTAGTTAAAATAAGGGGTTCCCGCTCCCTCTTAGCCTATTTTGAGAAAATACACCCCCTCTACTTTCGAGGCTTAGCAACCGTAACACGTGACGAATTCGCGACCACATTACTCCAGTGTCAGGTCTAGGGTTCAGGGCCCATTTTCCAAGCAGGAGCAAGGCTGGAGCCCACGATTTACATCGATCGGAGCCCCTGAGACAATGAACAGCCCCTGGGTCGATCTGTGGACCACATTGCATAACAAGGGTCGTAAAGCAACTGGCCCAAAATCGGCCTGAGGCAGTGTTCGAGGGGGCCTGCACAGGGGCCTTCGATCAAGTGCCTGAATGGAAGGTGCAAACCTATATTAGAATGACTGCGACATCTCTATCGCGACATGTGACAATGCACCTACAGGAGGGAGGGCCAGACCAGCATGTGCGCGAAACCCACGCAATCGAAGACTTCCACTCTCTGATCTAACTGAAAACGCATTGATTCTAAAATCATGTCCAGGTAAGCGCTGTTCACAAGTTCCTCAAGCATCTTCATTAGACAGGGAATAGCCGAATTATGTAAACAGCTTAGGTCATGCATCACTTGGACCTATGCAGTCACCCAATCGCAGCGGGGTGATTCAATGCCTTGAATCCGTCATGATGTCAGACTGGCTGCATAGGCAGTAAAAACTTGATGGCCAGGACAGCAGTCGCTAACATTTATGTAATCCATTAGCGTTTTGATGCATTTGTGTATCATCACTAGAACACAGGGTATGAAAGGTACAATAAAACATTTAAGAGGCATCGCTAGACATCGCTAGGCGATGCCATCGTTAAGCATGACGGCGATCATAGTTAACACAACTGAACACGAATTATCTCCGCGCGAACAGAACAGCCGGGAAAGATCCAACATCATGCGACGAAAGATCTTTTAGACGCAGGATGGAAAAGCTTACCTTATAATTTGCCGAGGATATACATAACCGATGATTTTCAAAGGCGGCTACTTTTGGTGAATATGAAGTGCTTCTGAAATCAGAGGCCGAGACAGCTGCTGCAACCCCCCAATACAGAAAACATCAATGTTAAAGCGAGTGTCACACTGAATGGACCCGGATGACCGAAGGGTCTGGGATAGAGTCATGTTGCCTGTACAGTCAGATTAGCAGCCCATTCGAGTTCGATGCGTTATGGATGCGCGAAGTGCAACGTTGGACAAATTTTCTGTTGCCCTGACATAGTGGTGTGAAATATTGACATACAGTCATCAAATTGATTGTAAATCACGATATGCCATTGAGGCAAACCCAATTATTTTTCGCGAGGCTCTATCTTTTTTAATCCGGAAATGACAGGGATTACATCACGTTCCTTCCATCATTACGGAAAACAGTGATTCAGGACGAAAGCTAACCGTCTCCTGCGGAGAAATATCCGAATACTCTCCTTGGCCTGCAAATACCATTCTATACAGATATATAAGTTGGCTCGCAATGGATGGTGATATGGAAAATTCATAAGCAAAGACGTAATCAAACGGCCATTGTCAGCTAGGAGTGTTGGTTCCAGGCTTATTTCATTGAGTGGAAGAAGCGCCTAACCTAACGCTGACAGTAGCCGACTTTATTCAACCGTACGATCTAACCATCAGTGCCTTAGTTGGAAACAAAACTTTTCAGGTGCTGGAGGCCCTTAATAATCGTAATAATCGAGTCAAGGTGGGGCTAAATATGTCAGACTTTTAACACTGAAGCTGTCACTAAGTTCAAGCATGACAATCTGCGTCCAACGTTCCGTGAAAACCAAACAGCTGAAAACTACATCTGATAGCTTGCGTGCAATCGCCAGCAACTATAACCAATATCATAGAAGACAGTAGCTAGCAGTGTGCTCGATGCTGCCGACCCGCCTCGCCAGCTGGCCCGCTGGCCGGCACCTCCGCGCCTCTGAAGGGGTGCAAAACCTTCCCTCACACCACCGAGTTTTCACCGGGCGACCGGCTAGCGGGACCTCCGTAATTACCAGGGGAGATCAAAAAGCGACCAATGTCAGCCCACACAACGTAAACAGAGGGCTTACCCCATGCCCTTAGGGCACAAAGTTCCGACAGGGAACACGCCAACTGTCTCCAGTGACCGCGACAGCGAATCGGATGAGTACCCCGGCTTGCAGAACCGGACCCTGATAAGTCAGAGATTCTCTCGTACAGTTTGGGCACACCCGAGCACGATGAGGTCCCCAATTTTAGTCAGAGACCACCAACGACGGACAGTCCGGCTCCGCGTTGGTCTCAACCCCGAGAGTTCATTTCCCAAGCCAGGACAAGGCTGGGACCCGCGATCTGGTTTTTCGGGACCCCTGAAACAATGAGGCCGCTGGGTGGTCAGAGGCCCACAGTGGCTATCAGAGAGCTCTCTGTCAGTAAGGGACTACACTTTGGCCAGGGAAACATTTGCTGATTAGGGACAGAGACCTGACCCAGAATGCTGGGGGGCCTCTTGCGTTTGTCTGGGACCTCTGGCAATGCAAGTGGACATGATCATTTACGACGAAAGTCCACAATAGTCAACAGAAAGTCAGGTCTGTGCTTCAGTCCGTCAGGAGTGTCATTACAGAACTGGGAGCTCTCCATTTCATTTCAGCCAGAGGCCCGTTATGCTGAACTGGAGTCTCTGTGCCCATCATTGGACATCTGCGTCCATAAGGGATATGTGTTGCATCGATGAGAGGCCCTGTATCGATCCAGGCCCTTCGTGGCGCCGCCGGGCATCCGGGTTTTTGTCCTCTGGCGTGAGAGCTTGCGTGGTCAAGGCCAAGTTACATAATTCTTCCACTTCTCGGTACCAAACAAAGGTTGAACGTTCCCAGACAAGCATATTCTCTGAGGAGACCGCTCAACTAGTAACGTTTTTACAATGAACCTGCATCGTACGTGACATGGACGTTATGGTCGCTTCATTTGCAATGCGTTCGATCTGTAGCGGGTCAGGGTCGCTTCCCCTCAGTGGCAAAACAGCCTGGAACAGTGTCTCCCTGAGTTACAGCTGGCTCGCAATGCGTGTTTGATGAAGTGAGCAGGGAAAGAATTATCCAGAGCAGGGCATCTGCCTACGCGTTTTGGGAAAGGTTGAGAACCAATGTCTGAGATCATGCGCAGAGGAGTCCTCATTAGTTTTTTTGCATTAACTGAAGGGCATATGGCTTATAGATGATATTTTTGGAATGTCGAGGAGCTTCACATAAACAGGGTGCAATGCCAGTTATGTTCGGACAATTTTCTTGTGAACACGTAGCTGTTTACTCCGAACAACTACAAAGCACATAATAATAAAGTGTCCACATATTTCACTTTTCAGTTTACAAGAGGAAGGTGCAATTGCACCCATTCAGCTTAACAAGACAGGTGTTTTTACACGCAGGTGATGCAAACTACCAGTCTTCCATATGTGATTGCCGTTACCAATCACATGGGCTTACAAAAATATGTGATCAGTGAATATCATATATATATATTATATATATATATATATATATATATATATATATATATATATATATATATGTGTGTGTGTGTGTGTGTGTGTGTGTGTGTGTGTGTAATGGATTGCCAGAAACCAGACCATAAATGGAGTATATCCAAGAAGTTTTTCGAACCTGTACTCTTATGGTTACGGCGACTTCTAATGACTCTGCCCCCCCCCCCCCCACCCAATTTATTTGAGAAATCGACACCCATGTGGGCAGGTCAGTGCTTTTTCAAGGCTGCGCAGCGCACATTACCACGCAGCTCTGCGTTTCCTCAGGGGAAGTGTAAAATTTTCTCCAAAATTACTGGAAATCTTGACCAAATACCTGTGAAACCACCCGGTACGTAGTGTGATTTTATGGAATTAGGAGGGCCATGGCCTCTCAGCCGTCCCTTGGCTACACCCCTAGTGCTCATGGCTCTTCGCCGGGGCCAGGACTTGAACATGGGCTTGCCACGCAAAGTTCCGATGCTCCATCGACTGTGCTGACAGCCCATCGTGGAATGCCGGCTCCGGATCGTCCGTCTGCATCGATCGCCGAGTGCCGACGCTGCCCACGGCATTTCCATACCGGCCGTGTCCATGGACCGTCAACGATGGCCGGATGAGCGGCGTGATGAGGCCCGCCATGCCGGTGAGCGGCTCGACGCGCATTTGTTTGGTTATTAATCGCTGAGCGGAGAGCCGACATATTGCACAGTATCGGAATCCCGGACGTCGTCTACTAGGAAGAAGAAAAAGCAATATCATTCTCAACGACGAGACGAACTGCAAGAAGATCGCAAGGAGCCCTATCGAGCGGCTTAAAATGTGTGCAAATTACCTCATTGATGCCGCTAATAAGTGCACTAAAAATCACCAGATGGAACGCAGCACCGGTGAGTATACGCCCGGATACTCTTATGACAATGTTAAAACTCATAAACCCGACAGTCTGTTGAGACTTATCGTACAAAAAAGCTCCTTACGAGCCTATGATTTTGCCAAAAGGCTCAATAAGAGATTGAACCTCTGTTTCCAATTCACGTACTTCCTTTTCATCATCCGAGTTCATCGATGTGCTAAAAACATCAAGCTTAGGCATGCTAGCATCCCCCGATGTCAGTAGTCTGCTTACATATGTTCCTGTCGAATGAACTATCGACGTAATATACCAATGTGCCTATGATCACGAACTTATACCCGCACTAGGCTTCCTAAACACATCGTGCGTGTTATGCTAATGCTGCGCACCGCCAATACACACTTCAGACACCCTAAGGGGAAGCTGTTCCAGCAAACAGATGACGATACAATGGGCTCACCATTGGGAGCCGTGTTTGCTCAAGCCATTAAGTCCTCGGATGGGTAAGACGCTCTCGCGGGTCATATTACTAATCCTTGAATGTACGTGCGATGTGTTGATGGTATTTTGGTGGCCACCGAAGATCTCACCAGTCTGAATGCAATAAAAGGTAGACCAAAACTTGTGTCAGACCCAAATTTTGCCATCGGGGACGGTTTTCGGAATAGAATCAGCTCTTTTGGACCCATCAATTAATGCTTCAAACAAAATTTTTACAACCAGCGTCCCCGAAAATCTACTGACACCGGCAAGTGCCTGAACGGAGAAAGCTTGCATAACGACAGGTACAGAGCCAGTGTTATACGGATCTTTAAGCACTGTGCTTTACACATTGCTCGTCACTGCCCCTTGTTCACCAGGAGCTTAGGCGAGACGAAGAACCCGGGCCAACAACGAATACGACGTGCGTACTGCGATAGATCAGATTAACTGGACCATATCACGGTGCCTAGAACCGAAACCAAAAACAAAACATCAAAACACATGCCACCTGTTTTTTTAAAAAAAAACATGATGTTCCCAAGTTGCAATGATGGTGAAAAATCCCTGAAGAACATTGTCCCTCACAATTGTGAAAGGAAGGATCCAAATAACGGCATCAAGCTAAAATATATTAGCACAGTCCAACCGCATCCTCCTGATTATGAAAAATTGCTCTTCACACGACTCGGTTCCATTTAAAGAAAACAACGCAATATATCACTTTAAATGTTACATAGGAAAGCGTAAACTCCTACCTAATAGTGCAGCAATTGGTCATACAACGACACTTTCCAGACGTCTGACCATGTGACCCAACACAAAACCCGCCTGATCCACTTTAAATGCTCAACAGCAACACACAATTCATCGCGCACTTTTAACAGAGACGAGGACTTATCGCTGTAAAAGTGATACACGTCCGCAAATGGGTCCTCTAATTCATAAACAAACAAATGTGCGTGGAACCCTCCATCTGTATGGAGGGCTACCAATGGGGCAGAGTGCATCGAAATTTGTAGCGTTTTGCGGTTCATGGATGAGCATTCTTGCCTGTCTGCAATGCGTAAAAACGTATGCCTGTGTTGTGAAATGTATGTAGTATGTTTGCGCTATACATATATTGCAAAAACTGATGTGTCTGGGCAGGGATGCATGTCAGAACAGCGCACGAGATAACCTGAATTTACAGGTATGCGATTATATCGACTCTGTCTAAAACCACTACAGAAAATGTCCAATGAAGAATGAGAGAAGCTATATATATATATATATATATATATATATATATATATATATATATATATATATATATATGTATGTGTGTGTGTGTGTGTGTGTGTGTGTGTGTGTGTGTGTGTGTGTGTGTGTGTGTGTGTGTGTGTGTGTGTGTGTGTGTGTGTGTGTGTGTGTGTGTGTGTGTGTGTGTGTGTGTGTGTGTGTGTGTGTGTGTGTGTGTGTGTGTGTGTGTGTGTGTGTGTGTGTGTGTGTGTGTGTGTGTGTGTGTGTGTGTGTGTGTGTGTGTGTGTGTGTGTGTATGAGATTCTAACCCAGATATGACAAAGGGTGGTACTTTATGCTCATTGCAAACATGAATTGTGCATCACATTACCCTAGATGTGTCAATGAATGTCATCGTGGTCTGGATACGAATGTTATAATTTCAGTTTGCCAACATTCCCTTAGCCCGTTGATGGTATCGCACGTCGGCAGCACTTGCTCATATTGACACTCCTAAGCCCTTGCGCCCGGTAAGAGCGCACGTCACTTGACCTGCGATGGGACATATTGATTACCTACATCCTTACAAAGGCACCTCGCCATTCTTTGGAAACGCAGCACTATCGAAAAGCCTGTCCCGACGTTGACCAGTGCATCTGAAGATTCTTCTCGCATTACCGGTGCATTCGGCGATTCTGCTCGTCCACAGCCTATTCTGTCGGTCCATGACTGGTTCTGCCACTCCATAACTGATTCTGCGGATCCATGACTTTATCGCCCTGCCGAGCCTGTGTACACAAACGACGCCTTGCATGCCGCCTGGATTTAAGCGGTGTACACGCCACCTTCGTGACGGTATATAGGCCAATACGGCGAAGCTCTCCTAAGGCAGTTAGGTCGATGGAAGGTGTAGAGCAGGCGGGACATTTGCAGACAGCAATGAACACGCGTCTGGGTGGCCGCTTGAATGCCATTCGCTTTGGGTAGGGGGAGAGGTCAACTTGACACTACGAGATCATAAAACTAAGAGAGCTAGAGATACCAAATTCACATGGTGTATTGGCCGGTATGTGAACTAACTTGCGTTAAAATCTGAGGCTTTCATGCCACAGTCTGGAACCTAGATACGTGTTCTAAGCAAGAGGTCACTGATGCTAATTTAAGGTCAGTGTCGTTTGACCTTTAGATTGTCATTGTAAATCATATCATGCAACACTGCTTTGATTTCTATTTGAATAAGCGTCAAGAATTACGCTAGGCGGTATGGTCGTAACAACAGGATGTTGGCCTGGGTCATTTTAGATCAGTAACCTATTCTAACCTTTAGCAACTCAATAGAAGACGAATGATGCGGTCCCTGTTATCAATTGATTAATAAAACGCGCCAGAAATTGTCCTACACAGTAAGCTCTCAAGTTTAAAAACAGACTGGTCTTTGACCTTGGTCTGACCTTCACACCTAATACTTGGTCAATGCAATTTTGCATTCAATAGTTGCATTGCTCAAGAAATTATGTCAGAGATGCATGACTTTGCGTAGCACTCCGCTGTTGCATCATAATAAAAGGTTCCCTACAAATTCCCTTCGCTGAATCCACAGTTTGACTTTGACCTGTCATAAGTCAGCGATCTTACAAGGTACATATACATTTTTGAAACCACAAAATCCACTATTCAGTTGTCTACAGCTACATAAGGCGCAGTTACGCCGCGCCGTTCGGTAATATTTCCGGAAACACCTTCGGGGGTCAAATTGACATTCGCACGAGTCCGCGTTGAGGCAAGCCGCGCAGTTAAAACTAGTCAGGAAGAGGTGCGCGGTACTTGCGAAATGACGCCGGCGTTGTGCAACAGATGTCGCCATCACTGACGATTAACTGAACCGTGGGTGGCCTCTGACGGTGATGCAGCTCTCCGCCGCTTGGAGCAGCAGGCTCATGCAAGCCAGGCTTATATCCTGGCCGTTAGAAGGCTGGTGGTCTGAGCGTGACTTCCTGCACCTAAAATCGTCCAATGAAAATGGGGGCAAATTTGGGAGGCCTTTCGTTCTTCGGCATCCGTTGATTAAGTAAAAGATCCGGAGTGATCAGTCCTAGTGCTTCGCAGTCATCAACGACCCAATTCGTAGGAAAATAAACAAGCGCCAGCAAATCTTTTCTGACAATAGTACACCACTACTATGTTGTCCTAACAAAATGCCACATCAAGTACTTACTTCACACCGAGATGTTTAAAGGAGGTGTTTCATGCTCATATGGAACGTTTAACTCAGATATCTTCAATACCTTTCGGTGCTGTTTAAAGTTCTGCCCTTCTTAAGACCTAAGCCCCTCTTGTTCCTGAGCTACACGCCCGCGAAAGTGGAGAAAAGTTCATCGGGGAGAGTATTTCAAAGTCACCTTGGTGTCCATGACATTATTACAGCTTTATTCAAATCCTGCCATTCCATGAGCCATGTAGTGACCAAGGCCAATAAAAATATAACTGCCGAGGTGTTCATATCTGACGTTCATGAGCACGATTTTCAGGTTTAGCGGCCGTCAATTGGCTGTCAATCAATATTGTGCAAAGTGCGATCACGTAGGCAAACGATAGCGCATTGAGGACTACATTTACTAAACAAAAAATTGTGCTATCTAAAGCAGTCTTTTCCACTTAAAAATATACCAATTGTCACACGTGAGCTGTGTCATCATACCTTATGCTTGCTGACATATCTTCTATATATATATATATATATATATATATATATATATATATATATATATATATATATATATATATATATATATATATATATATATACATATACATATATATATATACATATATATATATACATACATATATATATATATATGTATTTCTCTCTCTCTCTCTCTCTCTCTCTCTCTCTCTCTCTCTCTCTCTCTCTCTCTCTCTCTCTCTCTCTCTCTCTCTCTCTCTCTCTCTCTCTCTCTCTCTCTCTCTCTCTCTCTCTCTCCTCTCTCTCTCTCTCTCTCTCTTCGAATGTGAAACATTCCCTTTCACTGAAGTCCGTCATATCACCACCAATGGCAAAGAGTACGAGTTCCGGGTGCAGGGGCGATAGAGTGCTTCCTTGTTTGGAAGTTTGGAGTTTGGACACTCAGTTGTCCACTTGAAACGTGCTAAACGACTTTCGAAAGCGATGCATTCCTAGAAGTAAAGCTCACGGAAAAAGTGCAATAATGAAATTCATGCCAGTAATACATCTATGCAAGTAACAACATTAAGCATGTAGAGGTCGCCGTAGGCAATTAAAGTTGGGTTCTGAACTAGACATTTATTTGGAGAAACAGTCATTGTTAATAAGTTACGTTTCTTCTTGATCTGGCTTCTGCTGCTACGTATGTACATACATCGACGACGAAAATACCTTTGCAGCGTCTGTAGGTACTTTATTCCCCTATTAAAGTTTGCACAAGGGTGCTTGTATCCAATGGGGTAGTGCAATCTGCAATATTTGCTGACTACCCTCCGAAACCCTATTCTTAACTCCAACAATCATGTGAAATAAAATGTAAGCTAAATATTATTCATCGAAATCAAAAAGTATCTGTCCAATTTAGATAATACCCAATTCAGTTCTACGAAATATCACTGTTCATAGTCATATCCATGTCTTACCCAAGTTTAAATCCAATGCTACTAAAAATCATATCTAATCCCATCCAAGAGTCCACCAAAATCAACTGACGTCCGCAACTATGGATCCAGCTCAGCTTCACACGCTGTCGCTAAAATAACCGAGCGTGTTTTCTACGAGAAGCGTTTTGCCTTAATCTACAACCCACCAAATAATGTCACTCAGTGAGCCTGTTTTTAAACCAAATTATTCCACTGACACAACATTTCTTATGGTGACTGCTAGTGTTTGAAGCTGTGGAGAGACTTGCCTGATATAGATCAAAGGACCTACTTGTCCAAATGTCCCGCCGTTAGCGTGCATGTGAGACTTAAAGAACGCTCCAGGTGCGAGACACTGACTTGCGCTAGTTTGAGAGCAACCTAGGCAATCATTATCACCAGGTATTTATTCAAACCCCAGATGGGGTAGCGCGGTGTCCATGTGGCTGCTTGACCCGAATGTAGCAGGTCAAGGATCAACGCTCGGCACGCTGCTGTAAAGTATGCGTTCCAACGGTATGCTCCTGCATGCTCACTGCTTATGACACATGCAGGACGCGGACCATACTCCGGTCTGTTGAGTGGGGGCCCTGCGAAATTGGTGTCCTGATCGGATCTATGGAACAGAATGTTTCATTCTTGTTCATGACCGTATATGTAGGTCCATGTGGTTCGGGCAGCCACAGGCGTATTTTCGGCATGTGGTTGCCAAGATAAGCGCAAGATAAGCAAAACTCGGTCAATACGACATGAGACTCTCACAAAAGACAAAGACTTCATTCAAAACTCGCAAAGCTTAAAAAAACGACATGTCATATACCCCACCCACAATGCACAAAAACAAAGCTTATAGTTTTTGGCACGCGTCAAAGTCCCCAGTATCTCTCAACTCAAATCACATGCAACAAAATGGGTGCCAAAGTGATGTCAAACCCGTAATGTCTTCTTTCGTGATATTTGCAAGGACTAAATATCATGGTCAAATGTTAATTCAAATTTCAAATGTCAAATGTCAAGGACAAACAAGACGCAGTACCCTGGCATTCATACCTTTACCGAACAACAACCACAAAGAAGTGTAGGATGCTCTTAATGTCCCCTTTCGTCACATCTGCAAAAATTAACTTTCAATATCAAAGGTCGAGGTAAAAACGCGTCACCATGTCATTTATTTGTTTTCTTAACAAACACCACAAAACGCGGAACCGTGCTTTTTATTCATTTACATAACAAATACCACAAAATTATGTCATATTGATGATCCTTATGCCTGCTTACGTCACGCCTGGGAAAGCAACTCTTCTCTCTAAGTTCAAGGTCACAAAAGACGTTACCCTTGCATTTACTTGGTTACTTATTACAACAAAAAGGACATCATATCGCTGCACTTTTTCCCGCAGTGAAATCTGTGTCACTACCGGAATAAATGCACAGTTGACGGCTGCCATTGGAAGCACCAAAAGTGTAGCTGCAGGTTGCAACGACATCACCAATGACATAATCAAAGGGGTGTTCCACATTTTTATGTGGTGTTGAGCTGACCTAGGGTCACCTAATTTTCAACCGCAGCAGATAATCAGGTGTGGGACATCGGATAGTGAAGGCTTGCCAGCGGTCGGTTCGGTAGGTTCTGAGCCATGAGTTGTCTGCAAGGAGAAGAGTTCATTAGGTATGTGGCATCCAATGGCGAAGGTTTCATGGAGATCGGTGCAGTGGGCTCTGAGATCTGAATCGTCCGCATTTGCATGTAAAATTTTCCCTTCACGTTTTCCTTTCGCATTTTCGTGTTGTTTGACCTCAGGTCAGACCTATAAATTGCCTTCCTATGACTCATCTCATTGCACGGAATCGATTGGTGAGGGTTTTAAGGTGATCAGACGAACCGTTTCCGAGAACGCGCGTGTCTGCTTCATATGCTGGTTTTTTTAGACCCCGCTCATCTTAAGGCAAACCGAGCCACTCTGACAATACAATTATGTAGAAACATGGTGACGTTTTCATTAGTTTTTAAGTCATCACATAAATAAAACATACTGATTTTTATGAGAAAATATATCTTAAATCATATCGGTGGATTAAATTATCTGCTTTAATCCTTCAGCAGACAAAGCTGATATCTAAACTCAGACTGACGACACTATGACGTCTTATGAGGTTCACACGATGAGTCCACGCCTTCAGCGAGTGGTCAGTTTTTCACGCTGAGGAGATTGCCTAGTAAGGACGAGGAGCGTGTTGAAAACTGAACCAAAATGACCGTTCAAAAATTTGGGAGACTGGAGTGAGCTCACAAATAGCCCACAAACCGTCTCCCCACACAACAGTGCTGAAAAGGTCCACATCATTAGAATCCATCTTTCGCTTTTATTGTTGTGATGCGCGCAAGTTCATTGCACTCAACATTGTGAGAAGAAATATGTTTAACAGAACTTTGAACAATGAGAGTGTTTCAGTCTCCTCCCACGATAGGCAGACGTTAATGGGTCTCCCGCGCTCGTGGGCAAGTGGACGCTTTGTTACCTCTGGTTTGTGAGTCAAGAAAGCACAACCATCGCTTGTGTTACGCGTGATTACCCTATGCATCCACAGCTGCATCTGACGTTCCGCTGAGGTGGACGTTGATACGACTGCCCGGATGGCGAGGTCGTCCACAAACAGAGACTGACCCACGCACGAGGGTAGCCAGTTTCCAGGGGATATTGAAGGAGTATGTGTCACCGAGCCAAACTTTGGAACAACGGTTACGAAGGAAGTCAGCTAAAAGCCAGGTCGTGTGAACACGCACACCACATTACTGCACCTTCGTCAAGATACCGTGGCGCCAGGTGGCATCAAAGGAACCCTGTTTGCCAATGAGCACAGCTAAAGCGCACTGTTCTTGTCGCTAAGCACGTCGAACTACAGTGCCAGTAATGGTCAGTGGTCAATTGATCTAGCATGCACCAGTTTCGTCTCAAACCACGCTGTATGCTGGAGAGCATATCTTTGTTTTCTCGGGCCCACATAAGCCTTGCACTTACCAGCTTTTCCATCGCCTTGCACATACCGGAAATGAGCGGCATCAGCCTGTTATATAATCGGCCTGAGCCTTATTTGCATGGCTTTAAAATCGGCACGATCATAGAGTTCGCCTGCTATATTGGAAAGCAGTCCATCTTCCAAATTAAATTGAAAGGATTCAACAATGAATTCAGCGAAGCTATAGAGAGGCCTTTAAAGATAATGTTTCACATTTGAAGGCAGTGGAGGAATCACCGGTATGAAAAAGCTCATTTATGCTATCGGTATACTTTTAAGTAGAAAGTACTGCTCTGTAGAGAAGAACTATTAAATTGTGTTACCTATGCGTAACCCAATTATTCTGTCCACCTAACATGATTCTCAATACGTCATTGCTTACGTCATCGTACCTTGCACCACATTGACTGAGAACCAAATGACCACCGCTTTATTCGGAAATCGTACTCACGGACGCCAGAAATGAACGACTCGACAATGATACTTTTCTTAGCATTGATTGCCGCATGGTTAATGAAATGAAAAATATAAATGACGTATAATTGCGTCACGGATGCCTGGGTGACCTTGAAGGTCATCCCGAAATAGTTTGCACGTCTTAGTTAGTGTCTAGTCCAGAAACCATGGGGGCTTTGGTCTTAAGAAGGGCAGGCTATGAACTCGAATTGCAGTGAACTGAAGATCGTACGAAGATGTTCAGTTCACTGTAGTTAACACAGTTGAATTCCAACATTAGGCCTCAGTATGGGTGCAGCATCACTGCGAAATTATTTATTTTATGTTTGGAAGGCACTAGAAATTTGCCAAATTTGACAATAGTCTGCTGGGACAGCACCTGAGCAAACTTGCGTTTAAGGGTTGGTATGTGTAACTTTTGGGGATAAACTTAGCACATCAAAATGGAGTGTTTGATGTCCAGTAAAATTTTCAATTTTATACCACTTGCCTGACAGGCAGTGCCACAAAAAAGCGAGAGGGTGCTGTTTTTTCAGTAAGATGCAGGCTGGGTGATGCATTCCATTGAAATATTTGCCACGTTTGGCTCATTGGGAAAAGCTGATATCACTGTGCATATTTGCATGAGTGTAGGAACAGGGGGCCAGGGGGGGGGGGCATGGCCCGCCCTCTTTTCAAGATGGGGAGGGGCGAGCAGTGTTCACCGCCCCCCCCCCCTCACACCTTTCAAATTAAGGCTGTGCTTAGCTTACTTTTGCACAACCTTAAACAAACAGACCGATTTACCTAGTTCACCAGCCATCTTCCTCAAGATGCGTCGTCTTTTTTGTTTGCTCATTGGCCATCGCTTAGTGTCAGCCGCAGGGCCGAATCCGCGCGGCCTGCGGAGACTGCAACGCTGTGCGTCGAGCCTTTTGTTTTGACCCGCGAGCGCGCATGTTAAAAAACCAACTTAGTATCTAGTCTTTTATCAGTAATTTATTCTGGCCAAAATTGAATACATTAAGCAGAAAAGAGAATTAGCCATGTTCATACAAATCTGGGACCCCATTTCACCTACAATCTACTTTCAAGAAGTCCTCAATGTCTCTGAACGGCGCAGAAAAACATGGAACTGGAGTCTATGTGACAGTTATTGGACCACCTGCGACGATCAGGGATGTTACTGTGTCAATGAGCGTCCCCGTGCTGACACGGGGCCAACTGCGCGGGTGAGAGGGCCTCTCGCGTCAGGGAGGGGAACGATGTGGTACGATATATCCTTCTGGTGACCTCCGGATCGACCAGGACATCACGTCCCGTGTCGCCAGAATGACCGACAGAAGATGCTTCGCAATGGAACGGAATGACCCTTTAGGCCTTGATCGGAAACGGTAATGTGCCCCTGGTGCTTTACTTAAAGGGGCTGCTTGCCCGGGCGGAAATAAGGGATCTCCTTATTGTTGAGTAGGGTGGGGGTCTCATTATTGTTGAATAGAGCGCATCAAAATGAGTAAGAAAAGACAAGCGAGGTCATCCCATGTTTACCTGAGAACGATCATTTTTCAGAATGAATTAATGAGACAAATCACAACAAAAGTTTGAACATGTCCGTCCGCAACCTTGAGAGCCAGAACGGCGATGGCCTGGTTTGCAGCCTCCGTAAAACCGAACAGCGTCGGCCACCGCAGGTGCCACCAGACGGCGGTGGCCATGCTAATCTATCTTCTGGACAGATGAATAGTTACAGAAATACGAAAGATAGAGATTCTACTTCTACCCTTTCAGTTCCACCACCAGATTCCAGCACCATTTCGAGGTGCTTTCAGGACCAATCCGTCCTTATCATCAGTCTAAAAATCGCAAGCGTGAAATATGCGCACAGGCTGCCTTCTAAAAGTAAGATTGAATGTCCTAAAGCGTTCAAAGGTTCCTCTGTCAGAAGGGTCATCATTTTCGTCCACCCGTTGGCCACAACTCAGTATTAGCTGCTAAGCCGACGCTGCGCGGCCTACAGAGACTGCAATGCATGGAATCGATTTTGTGTTACTGCGCATGTGCGCAATGCGCATGCTCAACATAACGTCACATAACTGGTGTCATGAGTCGATTTGAGTGTTGAAAAGTTAATTGTTTCAGAATAATCATCATTTCCGTCCACCCATGGGCCACGGCTAAAAGTTCACCGCTGGGCCAACGCTCGGCGGACTGTGGAGCTGCAACGTTGGATGTCGAGTCTTTTTCCTGCCAAGATTTGCGAGCGCGCATGTTAAAAATCACGTCATATAAAGTGTATCACTAATCGATTTTGACTCATTGTTGAGCATTTCCAAACAAATATGGCTTAATCATGTTCATACACATCGTTGACCAGTCGACATACAGTCCAATTTTCATTTTAAAATTTCGATCAAACATCAAGATACAAGTTACCTTTGCGATGTCCTTAATGTTTGCAGAAATTAGATAAGAATCTGACGAAGCTCCTGAATTCTATCGGTTTAGAAAGATTCTACTTAACCATTGTAAATTAAGGGCACCGGTAATTTAATCCATACAGTCGTTCGACGTCTGATCTCTGCAGTTTATTGACTTCAAAACACAAACAGAATTGATCTCACGGTAGCTTCTGTTTATTTGTTTTGGTTACAGGGTAAATAACAATAAAACGAAGAAAACTGAGTTCCTTGTTGACAAGTAAGCTATATCCGAGGATTTTTGTTGGGGGAGGAGGTAGTCACCATGAGAGGGGTTTTGTCAGCTCTGTGTTCCCCTTGGCAAGGCTCTTTCTACACCCCTGCCTGCGCCACAAAAGTAGATCAAGTCGCCCGTGTTGAATGATGGGCAACCACATACCCGCTAGATCAATTCATACATAAGGCACGTAGCTTCCCGGAGGTTTTTGTACGGTGGCGTGGTGTAAGGGAATATAATTCGGGAAAAATATTGTTGCAGGCGTCCAACATCTGTTTTACACAATAATTAGTAATAATGCCCATCCAGAAATATGCAACAAAGCAGCCATATGATCAGTTCGCAGTCAGTCATGCGGGAGACAGCCGGGCCAGGGCAGTGGCCGCCGACGGCGGACGGGAGCAGGGTCCTGATAAGGATAATATGGCAGAAGGGCGTTCATTCTGTGGCTTGGTTTGTAAAGAAGAACTTCCAGGCTTTGGTCACATTGTTTTTGGCAGTTCCAACTTCCGACCTTGTTTCCGCCTAAAAGGCTGTGACACGTTTTATCTCTTAAAAAGCAGCCAGCGAAATGAAGGTGCATGAGACATCTGTCGCACTATGAGCCATCGATTTACTTTCAAAATTTTCACCACCTTATGTCCAGGCCGTATTTTGGCGCCTGCCCTGTTTAGGTAGATGCCTCCTTAATGACCCAAAATACCCAACCGCTCCTGGGATTTCGCCTCCCGAGGAAAGACGATGTTGAAAAAGATCAATAATTTTGTAAAGCTGGATGGCCTAATTTGCCGAATGACATACGTGAGTCGAATTGACAAGATTGTGCACCAGTGGGAAACAGCTCTAAATGCATGTATGGCATAGCAGCCATGACATTGAAATAAATGGTAAAGAGCTTTAACAACCTCCATCCCAACCGCCCTTCCCCCAGTTATCGGGCTTGCTTTCCAGATAAAGATCCTGGAGTACGCCGTGAGCTTGCCGGCCCCACTTTTTGCAACGTGTCTACGCCTATGCATAGTTGAAAATTCTCTAGAAAAAAAAAACGTTTACACGCGCCCGGGTGGCCGGTTGGATACACTTTGCTCGGGTAGGGGGTCAATTTGACCCTTCTGAAATCTCAGGGACTAAACGAGCTAGACACCAAATGTACAGGGTGTGTTAACCTGCACGTGCCCTCACTTAGGTCAAGGTTTGAAGTTCCTAGGTCATGTCCTTCAGGTTAAATAAGGTCAGACGATACCAAACTCCGGGTTGGTCTCCAAATTGCCCCTGGAGCGTTGATGCCTGTTCTAAGCAAAGCATCACTGATGCTCACCTGAGGTCGGTAACCTTGTTTGGCCTTTTGAAGGTCACGGTGACCGCGATAATACGAGACTGCTTTGAATTTTGCAATTGAATGAGCTACAGACTGGGCTAGGCAGTATACTCCTAAAAAACAGAATGTTGACCTGGGTCATTTTGGGTCAGTGACATATTTTGACCTTAGCTAAATCCACGGAGGATTTATAATGAGGCTCCTGTTATCAAAAATTCGTAATGAGCACCAGAAACTATCGCATGCAGCAACCCATAAGGAAAGAAAACAAGTTGGCCTTGACCTTGGTATTACCTTGTTACCCGACCCTAGGTCAATGGAAGTTGTTCATTTAATCGTTGTATTGCCTAAGAAAGCATCTCAGAGGTGTATGGCTTCGTCTAGCACTCCGTTGTTGCATCAGATTGAACGATTCCCTAGACACTGACTTCGCTGAATCCATGGCCTGACTTTGACGTACCGTTGGCCAGAAACCTCAGAACGTGCATCAAAATGTTTGATGCCAAACGATCCCGTATCAAATTGTCAACCATGCAAAATTTGGCGCGGCTGCGCCGCAGCGTTCGGAAATTGTTTCGGAAAAACCTCTGGAGAGGGGGGATTTCATTTGATCCTTGTCGAGTTAACTTAGAATGGTAAGCTTAGGAGTGCTCGTATGCGCAAGCTTTAAGAACTTTTGTGGGCGTTCGCCAGGTGGCGTAAATTTGGTGGAAGGTAGTATGTTGGAGCATGCTAGGTAAAATATAATTAATCAGTTACTTTTGAGCATAGGTCCTAACATATTTAGTGCAACGTTTAGGATGCCTTCAGGCTCACATCTTGCTGAAACCTTTAGCAAAGCTTTAAGGCTGGTTGATTGCCTCATGAAACAATTTCCACCAAGGTAGATTGAGTTGGTGTCCCATGAGACAGGCGACAGGCGACGTCGTGCACCATAACCAGCTGGTTGTGTCGTGAGACCCCAATGCGCACGCGCCCCAGCACTCAGGTAGCATGGCTTAAAAATAGTGTCACTGGACCTGTCCAAAGTTGATGTTACTAGCACAGGTTGCTATCAGGCGGCCCCGGGCTTGGTACTTCCACAGAGTTGATGAATGCAGTGTACGTGCACGAGTACATTGACGAGGCCCCAGCGAATGGGCTTTGAAGTGACCACGATCGACTCCCGCTCGCTGGCTTGCCTGTCATGGAAGAGAAAGGATCCATTCAACTCACAGAAAATGCTTCGCCTTAGTTACACAGCTGGTTCCACGTCCTCGCGTGCTCCAGTGGACGAAATCTGATACCGATGCTCACAAACGTCCAACAAGCGAATGTGCGGTTTGAGCTAAAGCGGACGCGACCGGCTGCACACCCACGCACCGAAGTTCTTGAGTCACATCTGTTACTAAAAACCTGTGCGACGTAACTGGTGGTTGCACGAGCATTTCAGAAAACGTTAAGAAAAGCGAGTTGGGCCCCCCAGCTTAAAATCTCCCGCCGCACAAGCCCACCCATTCGCTGTCACCACCAAGAACATGAGCGATGTGGCATGTTTACGCGTACCAGCAGCACCCTTCGTATGACGCGTCTATCGCTGTTAACTTATTTAATCTTGCCGCTACATTTTACCGATACAGACCGCACCCGTCCCTCCCCCGCAGTAATGTGGGCCACCGGCCCGCAGTGGTCATGACTGTCTTCAACGAGCTCGCGAACACTTCCGAAGCTGTTCAGCGCTCGGGCTCCCGCCGCCCTCTGCCGTCAGCGCCGCTCTGCTCGCGGCAGTCGTGCGCTGGCGCCGCGCCGACGGACGTCCCACGAACGGCACCACCAGCGCGCGGCTCCTGCGTTCGGACTGGCTGCCGCGCGGCCGCCCTGCCGTTGTGTACGTTGTGTACGATGCTGGCACGGACTGGAGACGGACGTCACCCCACATGGACGCCCATGCGTGAGGTGTGATCGCAAGGCAGCCGCCACACGTGTGCGTGCATCCGACGCTGATGGCCGACCCGGCGCCTCATCGCTTGGCTCACGATGTCTTATAACGGCTATCAGCGGGTGTCATCGTTTAAGTCCCACCAATCAAAGTTCTGCTCGATCTGAAGAACGTGCAACACGGAAACATCGCTCCAATCCGTTGTGTATTCATCACGATTTAACTGTCGCTGGTCTCAACATTCTCCGTGGATAGGCCCTTGAACGTGGGCACGGGCACGAAGGTGACCAGGGTGTACAGCTTGTGGGGAGAGTCCTCGTCCTCGTTCCTCTTCCTCGCGAGCCGCACACGGATCCGCTTGGCGACAGACCTGTGCACAGAGAACACGTCAGTGACAGCCTCGCGGTCAGCCAAAATAAACGCGCCACGTAACGAACGTCGAAGCCACACTCTTCCCCCGACAAATGACCGTGTTTGTGCAGACATCGGGCTCGCGGCGTATCATCGCCGCAGCGGCAGCAAAGGCGGACGTGTAATTGACGCGTTCGGTTTCAGGTTAACATGCCTGCGGTGCCTGAGTCCATGCCTGCCTGCCATGCCCCGCCATGCCACGCCTGTCTATGCCATGCCTGCCTGAGTCCCGCTATAGCGATGTTGGAAAAATCGCCGCTTCCTCCTGGTTTCCTGGATTGTGACCGGGTAGAATGAAATATTTTGTACTCCGCTGTGACACAACAAAAACAGATTTTGGAAGAACTTATTTTCCCTCTCTGTTTCAGGACAACATGAAACCAAAAGGGGCGACAGTTCAGGAGTTGTCGCTTCCGTCATGAGCCATGTATCGGTATCCGCAAGAGCACAAATCCTGCACCTACCAGACATGGATGCCAGTACTTAGCAGCGTGTGTTGTGACCTAACTGTACGACAAATTATGCATGAAAATATGGAAGACAACGTGCCTGTTTATTGAATCGAAACATCTTTAAAAAATGCCGGGAACTGAGAAACGAGAAACGGAACTGCATCGGTCTGCAAATTAGCAAAGCTCTCACTTCCTACGCCCTACGCAGACCAACTCAAAATTTAACATAATTTAATCCATCACGAACGACGAACCGCACCCATTGCCAAACATGCCAGAATGGTGACAAACTGCACCCCCAGTAACCGAACACAGACGGTCACTTACGCTCCACCGCGGTATTATGGCAATGCAAGTGGGAGAATCATCCGCAGTTCAGCGCCAGAAGCGTCTCAACTATTCGGTACGCTGCGTCCACCTCCCAGTTCAGGTTGGAAGCTGGACATCGCAAAATTATCCAGTTGGTTGAAAAGTTTCGCCTACTCGTGGCTGATTTGTCAAAAGCGCAAATGTCTTGCTATGTTCGCGCTTATGTCTTGAACAGATTTGGAAACTTTACAAAGGAAGCTGTATATACATGGACATCACGACTATTAAGGACTTGTTTGTACTTGTCCAGAACCGCCTGTGGTTGGATTTCCGGCCAGTTGTTGGTATGCAGGGTACAACAATGTAGAGGCAGCGGGCCAACTAAATAGCGTTAAGTTTGCCATCTGAAGGTAAGAAATTAAATATGGCGATTCAGGCCTTACAGAAAACCTCTGCGTCGAAAAACGTTGCTATAAATAGCCAGACAACTGTTCGAAGATAGCCATCTCACCGTTGCAAAAACAACAGAACGGAAAGACACGCACCGATTACTTTGACTTGCCAAATTAATGAAGGCATTTAACAGGACGAAAACGTCAATGAATTGAAATACAAATTATCATATTTCGCAATTTTGTCGCTTAAAGCGCGCCTTAATCCATTATAACCTTGGCATCACTCACCGGAGCCAACGGAGTGACCGACTCTGATCCCTTTTGGCCGACATTGTACTTGTCAGGCATTGTACTTGCCATATCTCGGTAAATCAATTGAGAACGCTGCCCATCCCTATTGCTCGGCTGGGACGTGCGGGGTCTCGTGCGGTGTCCGTTAGTTGGAAGGTGGGGACACGAGGGTTCCGCTGTGCTTTTGCCGTTTCCAAAGCCAGGCAGATGTGGCATTAAGAGGTGGGGCGTGAGCAGTGCGATCATGGCGGAGCGTAAGCAGGTGGCTGTCTGTGGCACATTCGTTGGCATTCAGTCGTGTGCCATTTAAGCCCCTCTCCCCCCCCCCGTCCGGCCCCAAACTTATTTTGCGATACGCACATTCGTTGGCATTCAGTCGTGTGTCATTTAAGCCCCCCTCCCCCCCCCCGCCAGCCCAAACTTATTTTGCGATACTAGGTCCTTCAGGGGACGGCTTGTTGGCACCTTTGGGCTGATTATTTAAAGCAATTTTTTAGGAGAAAAAAATTGCCTGGATCCACGGCATGGTAAGCCTTTCCACAGATTGTCCATTCATATGAATATGTCCACGTGTTTCATGTTAGTGTCTGAGACTGTGTTGTTTCAGTGTGTCATGGTACTGATGTTTTATTTCATTTGGAGTACTTTTACATGCCTTGCCGTACATAGGATGCGACCCTTCTGTTGAGTAACGCCCATTGTACTGCTACCTCCTAATAAGCTTAACAGTGTAATAACTCACAGCATTAAAAAATGTCGTACTCCGCTACAACATTTTTTTTCTTCAATTTCCAGCCTTGCGCTGCAGTACACCTAACAGGCGGAATGTGGCGACACCAAAGACCTCAGTATTTGCAAGCGTGGTTGTCTCCACTGGCAAGAATATAGCGCAGCGATATTTGTTGGCAGGAGGTTACATGCTGAAGACTAACGAAATGGAGGGAGTATCAGAGTCAACGACAATATGATATCGATGTGAGCGGAAAACCTGTGTCACAGTGCCCAACGACATTGCTCTAAGCATCGTCTGGCCGGCTAACAGCTTAACCTGGCAGAGGTAATTACTGCATCGTAAGGGATGTTTTTCATCAGAAAGCTTGCAAAAACGAAAAAAACATCAATAGTGAGGAGAAAGGGGACCGAATGCGTGTTTCGTGTTTATCGACCCAGGTGTGGCGGACCAAAGACTTGCCATTGGCCGCGGTACCACGAAACGTAACGCGTGCCAAGGACGCGTCTAACGAGAACACGCTGTGCGATAATCCGTGTGACCACGTAGGCGGCGGGGTTACGAGCACCGCGAACGCGCTAACCGGCTTCAGCTGCCTGGCCGAGTTCGCCCTCTATCAGACGGCATGACGCTGAACACGCATATATACGGCGCACAGGGCAGCTGCGCCCTCCCCTGGCGCCGTCGGCCGTCAACAGGAGGCACCCGGCCCGACGACGCCACCACTCCCGGCGGAGCCGAGCAGCGGCGGCCGCCGGCGCACCATCGGCAAGCGGCGCACGTGCCGCTAACACAAATTGAAAACAAGCGGCTGCCGGCCGGCCTCTGTCGGAGCCCGGCTCTGCTGTCGCCGGTCAGCCAGCCACCTGCCCGGCACGTCCGCTCAGGCTGCGGAGCGCATTTCGACACAGGCACGGCGCCGGCTGCGCGGCCGCGCCAGTTGGGGAACTACGCTGGTCAATGGAGATTACAGTCGAGCATCAGCGCCGCAACGTTCCTTAACAGAACGCTCCACATTTGAAGATATTGAAGCAAGTATCAGATATACTCATTTATAGCTGTTGGTGTATTTCTAGGCAGCAAAGACTGCTTTAAACAACACAATTTCTCTGTTAAGTACATATGCTTCTCAATATGACGTTGTCTGATCACGTCATCGAACCTTGCACAACACTGATTGCGAGCCAACTGACGGCCGCTATATCTGGAACTGTGCACGCGACACCAGGTATGAATCACTAGGCAATTACAATTTTCTTGACCATGATCGCGGTATGGCTGAAAAAGTGGCAGAATTTGAACGACATTACGAAGTCGCGGATGCCTGGAGAACTCGGAATAGTATGCACATCTTCGCGGGTATAGTTCAGAAACAATAGGGGTTAAGATTTTAACAAGGGCAGGGCTGTGAGCTAAACTGAATGACCTTCAAAATGTCTCTTTCAGTTCAAAACCGCACACAACTGTGGAGCACCCCCCTTAACACATCCATGTGCACAGCTTTCACCACACTACTTCACTTTAAAGTCAAGTCATCAGCCCCCTCGCTGCTCGAGGAGGTACAACCAGAATTTGGGAAGCCTTTCAACCTTTCAAAACATTGGGAAACTTCTTCCCAGAAAGTAAGCTGAGCAGCACAGTTATATTAGTGACATCATCATGCCGATGCATTTTCACGCGTTTGCATCACCATAGTTTTTGGTAGACAAGATCATGCATCCATGCCATTGCCTTGACCATTGTTATTGATTTTGTATGCAGATGCAATATGCAGTTTGCACGCAAGTCAACCAGAAAAGAGCATCCGCCAACTCGCATAAGAATAAGAGGTTAGTGCCTCCCAGTATCAGAGCACGTGATCGTCGATGGCCACACTCAGATCGCGAGGCACCATTGGTGAAATCAGGACTCCCCTTGCTCGGAGACATGTGCGCTATGACAGTAGGGTATGCTGCCATTGGTTAATCCCAAACTCACTGCGCCACATGTCAGGAAAAGCCCACCAGCTAGTGTGACCATACCTTCCATGACCTGAACTAATATCTTGGACAACACAGCATCATGCAGTATGAGATGCAGCAAACCAACACCTGGATTGCTTTTCAACAAACATAGGTCGCTGCACGCCCCCAGGTAGAATGCCTGTCGCCTGCACTCACCGGATGCCGCGTGACCAGACCTGCTCGTTGAGCCGGTAATCAATGCGGACGTCTTGTGTGCCCATCTGCTGCATCGCAAATTTGCGGATCTCCTTCAGCGCACGCGGCGCCTTCTTCTTGGAACCAACACGGTGGAGCCGCTTGTGGAGGTGGATCGTGTAGTCACGAGTGACCACCTCCGACATGGTGGACTTGGACTTCTCCTTTCTGTCCTTTGTTTTGGCCATCTGGAAAGTGAAAAGGGGCCATCAGTTACACATCCATGGCATGATAACATTTTAGGTAATAATGACATCATTCCCTTGGAAAACAGCAGTTGCAATACACAACTAAATAACATTTATATGCAGACTGATCAGTGACTGTGGAACCCCACAGGTCTGAGAACACAAAGCTTCTTACTTATCTCTTTTCATGGATCACTGGATAGCAATATTTCATAGCATGCTTTGTTCAAAATAGTGCACTAAAATCCTGTCACTATACTATGAAGTTCCCCAATGGCACCCACTCTTTCATCAACCATCACACCAGGACAGTAATCAGTAATCATCCCTGCACTCTTAAACTGTCCCATGTTTTGAGCCACGCCATTCAACAAAGTATGTGTTGTAATCACAAAAAATGTGGCTGTTAGTTTCATCCTACTAGTCCCAGAATTACACTCATACAAACTGGTTGCTGACAAGTTCATGTTGGCCACCTGATAGCAAAAAATACAACCTAGAATGAATGCTTAACTACACAATCGCTACTGAAATGTATAACTGAACATTTACAACTGACAGCAACAACTACAGGAACTGAACTGCACGCACAATGACAATGCACAATTTTTGACTTCTTTTCTCCTGAGGACTGTATTAACACATGTCACAGTCCTAATCACATGAACAATTTACCACAAATTTATCTTAACTCAAATTAATTTTATCCCTACTTCTTGTTACCTTAACAGGGGGCCTGTGATGGACACTGAACACTCTTATTATATTAACTCTTAAAATACTTTCAAGGGTAAAAGAGTATGACATGAAAATAGTAGCAGACCTCAAAATAAGCCTCAAGGCCTTTTCAGGGTGCACCAACTCAGGACTAAGCACAAAATGCAGAGTAGAAGAATGATGGTGGAGTGTTGACTAGCAGCAATGAAGAAAAACCCAATGCACTTTATAAATTATTTTCCAGTGTTTTCACAAAGTGGCCAGTGCCATCTTGTGATGCCTTGCAACCTTACTGGACCATTTCTGGATGACTGTGGACATCTCTGCCCAAGCAGAAATTGGCTGCAATGAAGACCTCAAGCACCCCTGGGCCAGACAAATGTCCACCCAAGGCTTCCTGAGTCTGTACACATCCTGGCAATGCCTCTCAGCATGCTTTTCAGAAAATTGTTGGCAACCACAAGGCACCCCACTCCAAGAGTGGAAGCTTGGTGAGGTAGTCTCCATTTTCAGGGCAAGGTAACTGATGCTCCCCAGCAAGCTATGGTCCAGTGAGTCTTACTGCCATCCCTACCAAGATACTTGAATCTTTCATCACGGATGCCCTAATTGATAAATTCTCGAGTCTGGACTTCTCCATGCAGCCCAGCATGGGTTTCTCCCAGAGCAGTCCTGTATCACCCAGCTACTAGAAGTTGTGGAACATTGGAGCACCACAGTAGAGCGTGGAGATGGATGTGGATGTGGCATTCCCAGACTCTAGCAAAGCCTTTGATTCTGTGTCTCATTACTGTCCAAGCTCCATGCTTACAGTGCCGGAACTTGCTGCACCAGATTAGGGCTTTCCTTATCCTCCCAATGCGGCGAATGCAGGTGCAGTGCTTGAAGTCAGACTGAACACCAGCAGTACCCCACAATGATCAGTGCTGGGACCTGTGCTATTTGTAATCTTTGTGAACAGCCTACAAGATCAAGTGTGAGGCATGGTCAAGATACTCACTGATGACACCATGGTCAAAATACTCATGGATAACACCAAGATCCACTGTTGTGTCCAAGGCCCAACTGACCCGTCTCTACAAGTTGACCTTGACACCCTGGCCAACTGGTCGAAAGAGTGGCTGCTTGCCTTTAGTGCAGCAAAGTGAAGGGTGGTGCATATTCAGAACTGCAACTGAAGAATGACCTTCCTCTTGGATGAAGCTGTCAAGCCCACCCAGAAGGACCTGGGCATCTTTATGGATCATAGGCCAAAGGTTGATGTGCAAATTCATGACTTCTCCAGTCACCCTGGCTGTACTGCAGTCCTCTTCCTCCTCCCAGAGAAAACATAGCTACAGCAATAATCAGCTGTTTCATGGAGGTGTCAGCTAGGATGCCTGGCCATGACTAATTCAGCAAACTTCTTATCATGTGGGGTGTCAACAACTGGAATGCTTTTCCACATCTGGCCATATCACCTAACTCAGTCTAACAGTTCAAGTTCAGGCTTGATGACATCATATGACAACCCACGCCGAACCTTTCCATACTTCCAACTGTGGTATCACCAGACCCAGAGCCTGACAACACTGGGACCAACATGCCAAATGACATTTTAGAACTGTATGGTAAGATGATTCAATACCTCTGTTTTCCTGATACTGACTGATATATTATGGCCATAAGAAGACCGATAACCCTGTTTCCAAAACTTTGGCAAGTACTGTAAAGGTGTGCAGGTAATAGGACCTCAGACTCAATTTCGTGGTGGTTTTCATATTGCCCTGGGTGCAAAATACATGTTCCAAATGTCTTGTGGGTTGTGGTGGCAAAATAAACAATCACCACACGTTTAGTGGATCCCACAATTTGGAATTACAGCCGTACCATGCTGCCAATGTCAGAGACTGATCGAGGCCTTTCCTAACCGCTTGATAGGGTCAATGTGCTTCAACATCGCTGAGAATATCGTATGAAGTTTCCAACACAAAAGGTGTAAAGGCAGGGACTGCACGGCGGTCAATACGACTTTAACAAAGCCTGAGCCAAACAAAAGATTCAAAGAAATTGTCAACCTAACCAAAGTATCATCCCACGCATATAATCATCGAATTAAGATGAACTACTCGGTAACCTCAGAATAAAAACAGTAAATACAGTAACTTGCTACCCCCCAACACACCTTTACGATCTTGACGCGGAAAAGGCCGATTGTAGTGATGATACAAAAGCAGTCGTGTAGTTAACTTCGCTTGAAAATTGTTTTTAAAATATGGAGAAAAGTATCAATATAAATGATGAATAATTATGTTTTCTGACACAATTTTTTGCAATTTACTTTCTTCCAAATATCACAAACTCTTTAAACATTGTTTTCGTCATCTAGGTTTCTCATCCGCCCTACCCCCGTTGGGCGTTAAAGGACTGCTGAAGTCAATTGACTTGGAGCTCTTGCCCGTTTTTTAGAAAGCCTCTAGATGTGATAAGCTTTCCAAATCTAATAAGAAAAGAATCACATATTTGTTGTTGTTTAGTGTGGTAAATGAGCTGCTATATGAATGTTTTTTGCTTTGTTGAAATATGTGAAATCCCTGAAACTGCTGCATACGATGATATGTGACTCCTGTTTTGAATCATTAGAAATGAGATAAACGGTGTCAGCTTCTACTTATTAATACAAAGCGCTATGTCTACAAGTTTTCCAATACATTCTATTGTCACTCACATGATGCATTCGCTTCAAAGCAATGTAAACTTTCTAGATGGGACGAGATTTGCAATAAGTTAGACGTGACACAGACTATGCAGTATTTTAGGGTCACACATTGACGCTTGTTTATTTACGTTTTGCAAAGCGCGTAAGCCAGTGGCTCGTGCGTGAGCAAATGTTGGTGCGGTGATCTGATCATATGTGGTAAATATGGGATGACATAAACATTCCTCCAGCCTCTCTGTCCTCCTGCTGTGCTGCCCTGGGCATACTCCAGCTCTCCCAATCTATTTTTATTTTTGCTGGGTGTTTTTTATCTAGGGCATCAGGTTAAGTAAATTCCTGAAGCTCTTATATTGGCATTGTCACTGTGGTTGATGCATATGTGACAGCATTTGAGCCATAATGGTTGTATATCAGGCATTATATTAGGTACTCATGAAGTCACAGAAGTGGTAGTATTTTATTTGTTCAGGATAAGCTGACATTGAAAGTTTTGTAATGCAGGCATACATGCAGTAGTTTGCAAAATGCCTTGCTAACTATAGGGGATTTTGCATATGCATATCGGCAACCATGCCAGATTTTAACAATATTTTGTTGGGGTAGAGATGGGGTACATTTTCAAGTTTGGGCACCTTATAAAAATTGTATCCAGAAACTATTGAGTGTGCTATGGCAAGCATCATTATGTGTTGGTGTTCTATATGACACAGAATCAGCTGTAAATATTGCAATTTACTACCCCATTTGTTGCAGGATTATATCTGCTCCAAATATCTAACTGCATGTTTACCATTGATTGCAGACAAGTATATATGATGCACAAGCTGTAACTTGCTGTTACAGTGCTCTGAACACTTAACCCTCACCTTTAGCTTCTGTTATAGTCACCTGTTAACCCATCAAGACCTAACCTAACCCTCATAGGGTATATAATATACTTGAGGATGCTTTTGTACAGACTGTCAGTATTATGATTGGTAAAGTAACCTATGAGTTGCTAAGAGAGATAAGAACAACTAACATGATAAAGTCAGTAATGTGGAGACTCATGTGACTCACATTTTACAAGTGATCATTAGCAGCTAATCAATCAGTCAGTCCAGGGTGCCATTTGTGTAGTGGTTAACACGTCTGTGTTAACCACTACACTACGGGCACCCTGGTTAACACAGACGTTACCACGTCTCTGTTAACCACTGCACATCTGGGACACCAGAGGTACTGGGTTTGATTCCCCATGATGCCCACCCTTCCTGCCAGGGTGAGAGGCAGGTGATGCCATATAGTCTCAGCAGCTGAGTGTGTCATAAGACCCCAATCACACACAATCAGTCAGTCCTATGTTATAATTCTGCTGTTTGTTGTGCAGTTCCATTATTAGTTTTATTTTGCAGTTGTGGCATCCATCAAGATAGATTGTGCTTGTGACATTCTTTACTAAGGATGCGGATCATGCATGACAAGCTTGCACATATGAATAGATACAGGGTTTTGCCTCAGAAGGCAGGGAATATGAATGCAACAACACTGGTATTGTTATTACTGATGGGTGTTGGTGGCCTGTGGGCTACTTATATTTGCCATTGAGAGCTGTCATCAGTGGTATGTTTCAGCCCTCCTTTAAATTGCCTTTGGATGTTGGGAAATTTTCAACTTCCTACCTTGATTTTCCTATGCTGTGTCAAACATAGCATCCCCCAAAATGTTGCCTGACCTGTAATTCAGCTAGTGGGGCAAATCACAAATGGAAGCAGTCATGCTCCTTGATGTGGTAGTAAGCCAATGATGTCCAGCTTCAAGTTTTCAAATATTTATGAAAGATGTTAGGAAAATCCCCAACAGAACTTTTACCACCCTGGTGGCTCACCTGATCAGAGCTCCTGCCTTCCAATAAACTTGACTGCGACATGGTGGGTTTGAGCCTGTTTAGTAGCTTGGTATTTGTCCTGACAGGTATGGTCACAGTGGCCACAGGAAATGTCATGTGATCAGAGCAGATGGCAGGACCAGTGGTGCCAAACATTGTGGCATGTTAAACCTTTCACCACCCAGTTATGTGGTTGGTGTGGGATTAAGTGATCAGATGGTAGGTGTCAGGGCTCACACAACAAACACTGCTTAGTTAAGCTCTGATCCCAGAAGTCCATTCATTCAAGAGGTTGGGATAAAATCTTTAAAACACACTGGATGTTTTGTCATTATGCCCAATATCCACTCCCCTATGTGCCCCATTGGTTTACACTCCATCACAGCCACCTCTGCCTCTATCAGTAATGTAAGTTATGGGCATCCCATAAGGGTTGTGTAATATGTGATAAGGAAACTGCTACAAACATGACAGGGCAGGAAATGGCTGACTTAACATGTAGTTGTAAGGGCAAATCAAATGTTACTAGTGAGTTGTTTCATGAAGCAATGCTATGTACGCCATTTTTAGTTTGGAAAGCACATTCTTTATTTAATGCGTCATCACTGGTCTGTTTGAAAATAACAAAAACAGTACGCAGCCATCTCCAGATGCAATGCTCATGTAAATGTGTGTTGTTCAAAGTACTGGTGTTGCCAGGTGACAAGCCAGGCTGGGACCTTCTGGTCCTGCCAACTGCGGCTGTCGGTGTAGAGTCGGGCTGGGTTGATCGGAACCCGTGGCCGTCGCCGGCGGGCGCCTCCGGGCGCCATGGTGCACACGCGCGGCCAGCCGCGCTTCGCAGACGGCGACCGCGTGCTCTGCTATGAGCCGGACACCACCAAAGCGCAAGTGCTCTACGAAGCGAAGGTGTGTTGGCTGATGTTATGATGATGGGCCTTGGCCAAATTTGCATGCATTCACATGTTGGTATTTGCCATGTGTTCATCAAATGTAACTGTCAGCCCTGTCAATCCTGGTCCCATTAAAAAACTTGTTTTGCTGATTTGTCAGCTCTGCAGTGTTGGCTGCATGTGGATTGCTATTCTGTTGTGCTTTTTTACTGCATACACAAAGGTGCTCTTAGATTTATGTTGTTACCAACGTAGTCGGTGCGCCCGAAAGCCCGAATCATCATCATCATCAGATTTCTGTTGTTAATTATGTGAAGGTAAAGCATCAAGAGCCTGCAAGTTTAAATGACGATCAATATCAAATGTCCCGTGGATATCGTGCCTGTCTCTGACTAACGATCAAGACGGAAGGGCAGGGTCTCTTGAGCAGGGGTGCCTGCATTAGTAATGTGTGCATCCTCTCTTTTGTACAAAGCGACTATTTAGATGATGCTGTTGCAATTATAAAAGAGCTTTTCCAGGTTCTGGAAGTTGTTGAAAGGAGGGACAGAAATGGACGGCGATCGGTGGAGTGCCTCGTTCATTTCCAGGTAAGCGAACGTCCCGTTCCGTTTGGCTCAGTTAAGATGCCGCACGAATAAAACAGTGCGTTGTAATGCACACCTTATGTGATATTGATGTTGTCATGATGCTGCCAATGGTCCATTGGCCTTGCTGTACCAGACAGTTGTCATCACTTCCCTGCGCTCCACCTCGGGAGTTCGGCGTTAGCCGTCGGAGGCGTGAATCCACTCTCTGAGACGCCCCACCGCCAGGGCTGGAACTCCGGCTGGGACCGGTACGTCGTGGAGGACCAGATCCTGGAGTACAGCGAGGCCAACCGCAAGCTGCAGCGCGCGCTGGCCGAGAAGTTCCTGCCGCCGGGGTGAGTGCGCTTGCGGCACCGGAGTGCGGGCTGTCCAGTCTGGATAGTTGCCTCACTCATCGCGTACTCCTGCTAGCCGCGCGGCGTGGACACGCGGTGGAGCACTGCACGGGTCGCCAGAAGAAAGATCGGGCTCGCCGAAGTATCATTTTTGAATTAATTCAGTGGAAAATTGGTGATGCCGTTGATGCATATATTTTTCCGCGCTGGCCTCGCGCTTCTTTCTGTCGCAAGTCGTCTCGTGTCGGATAGTTCACTACGTTGTGCTAACTAGAGCTGAGCATGCGAACTCGTAATGTTCCTCACGTACGTCCGGCGTCCTCACATTCGGATTCGGCGATTACTATAGTGCCAAAAGGAGCGTTCAGATATTTGAAAACATTCGAATGTCTCTTGAAAAGGCACAAACGCTTACAAAAAGCACTCGGCATCGGTTTGATACTTAATGAACAGCTGCTTATGGCATCCCTGTGCTTAAGTGGATACGATCGAATATGAAGGGTTCATTGACGTCTGGTTCGAGCTCATGAAGTGATCCTGAACCAAACATCCTGATGAATGCAATGCCAGTTCAGCATGCCGTCAAACGGACGTGCCAGCGGCAATCTCCATCGCTCTGTGGCATGCCTGATCGTCGCGTGCGAGGCCAGCTGCTGTTTTGAGCTGATCGTGCGTCCGTGCATAGTTAATCAATGTTCTATGCCTTCACCCCTCAATGCTGCTGGATTGGGAGCTCTACATAATTCGCTGAGCTGGCGGCGGAGGTCGCAGTTGCTCATATTGCAGCTGTGACCATGTCGCGGCGACATAACCATAATCCCACCACCTGTGGTCAAGTCCTTAAGTCCTTAAGGGCCGGTCTGGCTACAGCTCCCCCGCCTCCTTCATCAATTAGAGTTGAGTGATGAACCGCATGGTGCCGGAACGTCGGAGTCAGTTTCTTTTGTCGTGAGAGGAGGACGCTGGACGACCCGGATCTAGCAAGGTATTTTGGGCGCGATTGGATCGCCAGTGGAGCAGTCCCTGCGTTGGAGCAGTCCCTGCGGCCAGTGAGACGCCGTTCTGCAAACTGGGCATTCCCCGATGTTCGTGTAGAGCACTGCCCGCGTCGTTCCTGTGGAACATCGTCAGCATCCCGCCCTCCCGGAATCCTTACTCTGTGTTTTTTTGTGGGTGTCGCGGCGTCTCAAGGTGAGGAGACTTGTGAAAATAACGCCCGTCGTATAGATTTCCACCTCACCTGGTCGTTTGGATACTTGACCGGGCGTTGTTGCCCGTCGTCTTCCAGTTGCGCTGTCATACACAACACCGGGTAATACAGAGCGGCACGCGCTGGGGACGTCACGGTGCATTACGAATGCGCATGAATTCAGCCGGTGTTTGTGCGCCCAGAATCAAGAGAAGAAGAAAAGTGAAGAGAATGGCTGTCAAAACACAATCACTTGTGTATAACTGTCGTGGAGGAGAACCGCCAATCAACACACAGCCGGGTGGATGGAAACTGTGCATAACTGTAAACCGGGCACTTTGGGCGCAAACGTTAAGTTGGTGTGATCGGAATCTCGGCACAGTTGTGCCACGTACGTGCCAAAAAGCTAGGTGGGTTTTAGGCGCAAAACTCTGTTTCCGCGGCGCTTGGCTCAGTTGCGAAAGCTGCAAGAAATTGGTATCGGAAATATTTTCTGTTTTCTACAACTAGCAGAGGTTTGTGTTTTTAAAAACACAGTGTTCAGGCATAATTTAAAGGGAGTGTTCCACATTCATGTGGGCTTTTAAACTGAAACGCTCACGTTGAATATCATTAAATGCAGTTTACAGTCCCGCCTTTTTAAGGCCTAGAAACCTCTAGGTCCTTAGCTTGAAGGCTCGCAGACGTGCAGTATTTTTTGTGTAGACTTTTTAAAGGTCATTCAAGTATGCGCGATGCCATGGAAACGGCATGCAACGGCTGTCTTCTCACAGGCTGTTTTCTGTTCATGGTGAAAGGACAGCATGGCCGCTCATGCCTCCGTGTTAGCGATGATGCGGCACACATGATCCAAACTTCGGGAGGTTGTCGGATAATATTCACAAGAAGTCGTTCATGAGGTATACAGGGTCTTAGGTCATGGAAGATAGGTCCACGTCACCGTCATCCAGTTTCCCTTTCTAACGCTCTCCTCATTACCTGCGCACTTGACCTGCAACACCGGACGTGGGCCTGAGAACCCGCAGTCTTACTCCGATTTACGGTGCCTGGAGTACGTTAGTCTTGATCCGAGTCCTTGGTCATTGATTGACTCCAGTCTGGGTCCGAGCCCGTGGGGATGATTGACTCCAGTCTGGGTCCGAGTCCGTGGGGATGATTGACTCCAGTCTGGGTCCGAGTCCGAGTCCCGGATGCATTGTTCAGCCCGTGTGCCATCATTTGCTCCTTTGGCCACACAGGACAACATGAGTGTCATGTCAGAATTCGACAGTTTGACAGATAGTCTTGACTGAAAATGGAAGCGACGTGTGTGGTGCATCAATGTGTATTCAACGATGCGTGGGCTTAAGTAACCTAACCCCAGCTAATTCGACCGAACCAAACCTAGTCAAACCCAGTCCAACGCGTGCCTTGACTTCCAAAGCTCCTCCGTCCCAAAATCCGATGCGGGTGGGTCTTTTACTATCGGCATGTGGGAGACGCTACTAAATGTAACACTAAATTAAATAAATAAACGGAACCAAATAAAAATAGAAATGTGTCTTTTTGTTCATAACTTCCGAATTTCATGATCATGATGGATGAACCCGTTCGCTGGTAGCGCATAATCATAGCGCTTAAAACCGTATCCCTGGAGCCAAATATAGGATGCCAAGATGACGCATGCTATCTAATCACATGAAGACGACCTGCGGATTTCGTACGAATTCACAGATTTCGTGGGAACTCACCAGGAGGCGTCCTTTTCGTTGGTTTCACACGCTATGCAGTCCCGCACGGGGCTTGTGGTATTAAAGAATGTCGGCGAACGCATCATTAAGGAGTCCAGTGACTTAATTAAACATCCGTGGTAAAACATCCATCGGCTGGTGACGATCGATAACGTGTGGGCACCCAAATATACCCAGCACCCAATACAAGCTGGTACTGCCGGCACCGCGTTTTTCGTGCGGCGCGGCGTGACGTGCACGACAAGGTGAGACTTCAGAGCGAGACATCTCATTCTGAAAGGAGGTGCTAAGTGAAAACGAGAACAGTATGAGACTTAATAGCAAGTCATCTCATTCTGAAAGGGGTGCAGAATGTAAACAAGATATCTTTTTTAATTGCCGGCGGCTCCTCATCCATCCGTTGTTATTTACTCAGCTTGTCGATGATGATATAAGGGCTGATGTTGCCAGCTGCCCTTGCCACATTCTGCGAGCCGTGCTGTGTTCCTGTTTATGATTTGTTATGTGGTCCAAATGTTTGTGACCGGTGTATTTCTCGCTGGCCATTGCGCGTGATAAAGCACTGAACATCCGTTCACTCGCGAGATCCAACGGCGCACCGTCTTCAAAGAACCCACGCGTGCGCCTTACCAAGGGTGCGAGCACCGGGGGGTAGCGGGACAACTGTCAGAGCGTGCCCTGCGGCCGTGTCTTCAGCGGGCGTAGTTCGGGCGTCACGTGACCGTGCGATCCCAGAGCTGCTGGCTGCTGGCGGCCGGGGGACGGAGGTGCGAGGCTAGGAGGACGGCGATACGAGGTTAGGGAAGTGCGCACTGCCAGCGAACGAGCCGCGCTGCGCGGTGGCACCATCCACATAGGGGGGGGGGGGGGGGGGGGTGCGTCGACCGGTGTAGGTCATACAGCGCCATCCACTTAGCCGGGGCTATGTGGATGGTGCATGTAGCCCCCGGTTTGGTGCCGTCCATGATGGTGCGTGTTTGGTGTCATCCATGCCACTGCTGGCAGGACACATTACAGAAATTCTGGACGGAGGCCGTGCCAGCGCCAGTCGAGATGCAGGGGTATCGGCTTACAATTGGCAGCGGCTGACCGGAACCGACATTGACATCGGGTGTCATATACCCAGTGTCAGCCTACGTGGACTGGTACTGCCCCAGTCACGACACTGCACATTCGCCTGCACTGGGGCTGGAGGGGGTCAGCCTTACGTGAGTCAGTTGGCGCGTGACCTCGCGCGCAACCCGCATCTGACTCAAATAGCAGGAGCTGCTCGCTTGTCATGCTGCTTGGTACGCACGTGTGTTTCGCGATTTGGAAACCACACACGCCTTGTGCCCAGGCACTGCCCGACGAACGCGCGCGCTTGGATGCCTCCAGGCCTGGTGCATGATTGGCAGTGTGGTAGTTTGATCAGATGTCTGAAATTCCGAGTGCACGCTCCCCCTGACGATGACCCGAAAGGCATTGGCGTCCCGCCGCGCGCCGTACTTCCGCCACGTGAGGTGCAGGCACCCGCAGCATGCGGTCGCGGTCGAGTGACGTGATCTCCGCAGTCCGACAGCAGCTGGGCGCTTTTTCGCCGGTGTCGGGCCTGGAGCGAGCCGGGATCCCCGCGGTGTCGTCCAACTTCTGCCGCCCCCAGCCAATAACGGCGCGTCTCTGCCGTGCCAGGCGGCAGCGTTATTAGATCCAGCTCGGCACTCTCTCTCGATCGCATCTCGAGCGAACTGCAGGGGTTCGCGCTGCCGCGTACTCCGGAGACGTGGAAGACGCGCGGGAAATGGCGGATAAATAGCTCTTGGGAGGATTCATGTCGCGCGTTGTAGAGCCCCTGCATCATTCAGTCAATCGAAATGGATATGAAGTTCCGGCAAATGAGACTTTTTTAGATAAAGTCCATGGTAGAAGCAAAATTCAACAGATTGCGCTGTAGACTGCATACATGGATAGATGGTAAAATCCTGTGAATTATATGAATTCATGGGGCTAGTGGTGTTCTAATCAGAACATCGCGAAACATTACGCGTATAAGCTTAACCCTGCCAGCCAATTAATTCGAATGATTGATTAAGTCGTCCCAGCTCGTCAGCGAAATGGCACTAGCATGCCATGCACCACCATGACGCAGCCGTCGGCTGTAACAGTACAGGCAGCCGGGGCCGCCGGCGTGGCATGCCCGTACGTCCTGCGTACGGCTCTCCTCATTGCGGGGAAATGCGTACATTTTGGATAGGGTCAGGCGTAGTTAGCCAGTGGTGATTGTCCTCGCCATTAGTCCTGCATTCTATTTAGCTAACTAACGGGACGACGGGACGTGCAAGGAAAAGGTGTCGGTCTCAGAATTCATTGCGAATTCCGTGAATGACAATAACTACTTAATAAGCCGGGTGTCTTATAAGACTTGACAAGCAAACAGCAAATGCTTATTCTTGACAACGAACTGAGTGACAACGGAACTTGACGCATACAACAGAGCAAGAGCGGGCAGAGTGGAAACATGCTCTTCACTCGCTGGTCTAGGATCCACTAATGAGTCGAGCCCTAGAGATGCAGCCTTCACCTGAGCCAAGGCTATCGCCCCTTGCGATGCGCCATAATCACCATTTCCCACGTTTTCATCCGCCTGATGAGCTTACTGGCAATGATCTTTACGTTTCCTCACCGATGAGTGCGCCCCAACGCCCGACCATCTCCATGTTTATGGCTTTAGTGGTTTTCTGAGATGGTGGCTTCCTGCTGCGAAACGTTTTGATGGAGGCTCGATTACAACGCATTACTACAGCGGCAAAAGCTATCAATGTCTGGGAAAGGAATCAGGCAATTACGGCCGGCAGGCAAGCAAGCGCGTGGCGCCATCGTCTCCTGGTCGCGAGATCAAAGGCTCAGTTTCCGCCGCAAGAAGCTGATACCTTGACGCCGTCTGTGGCAAGCTGACACAGGAGCCCTGATTTTTCGCAAGAATACGGCGATGATATGTTACGGTGACGTGGAACTCAAATCTGTGTGCTGGAGTGAGGCTGCACACCCTGCGTGTATGGAATGGGGAATCACGGCCGCCTCCGTGACAGTTGAACAAATGCTGTTTATGATGCTGGAAATTAAATTATTTGGAATGGGTTTGTTCCTCTCGCATTTTGAAATGTGTTTACGCTCCTGCATGAGACGCCCGTTACGTATTGCATGAGTTACATTGCCTAATATTGTCATTCATGGGTGCATTAAAAAAGCTTTCGATGAGATGTGTTATGCAAAAATGCAAAGGAACGCGCCAGAAAGGATGGTGGTCGAATTTTACACTCAGAACGCCGCGTACAGATAAGTGCATTTCGATCGTGTTTGTATTTATGAGACGATCCCTCCCATCGTGCGGCGCGCCGCAGAACACCGCCAACCGGGGCTGGGGTCTCCCGTGACACCGGCCGGGTGGGCTGGAACTGGTGGGGGCGGCGTCGGCGCCGGCGCATGGAGCGGAGACGGGGGAGTCGCATGGAGTGGCGGGGACGGGCCAACTGAGGCCAGGCTCCGCTGTCAGCCTGGTAACGGGACGGAGGTGACGGCCCTAGCCTGGCTGTTGATAACATGCGCATACCCCGCCACCAGCTGGTGTAGGCTCTTGGTGTACGTGATCGCACAGTTTGCTGACTGACTGTGAGGACTAGCAGATACGGCGTCATGCTGCCAAGCGTCGAATACGGTAGTGGGTCAAAATGCATTTTTTAATGTGACATTGAATCATTTCTCTGTGTTCTTGTCTGCATTCTGACGGCTGCGGCAAAGTGCTTCCCAAGGAATGGATGTCTATATGGGCCAGATCGCGGCTCAGCTCTTTCAACCTGTCTCAAATAGTTGTTTTGTTGCTCAGTTTCAATCGAACTGCACGCAGACGAGCGCGTGGTTCGCGACCATATAGATCTTTGGCTGGCGATTGGATGGTGCAGATTAGGCGACCGATCAGCCAGCGCCAGGGAGACTGGCCTGAACGTTCACTGGGACCCGGTGTTATCGATACATGCGGCGCACTGCCGCCTGGAGATCTCTCAACCGGGGATGCCGGGGGTGTACTGGTTAACGCGTCTGCATTAACACCTGCGCGTCTGGGAAACCGGAGGTGCGGGGTTCGATTCCCCGCGGTGCCCGCCCTTCCTGCCAGGGTGAGAGGCAGGCGACGCCATATAGCCTCAGCAGCTGAGTGCGTCGTAAAGCCACAATGACGCAAGTCTCCCAACCGCCCGTATCCACCTGCGTCCCCATATTGTTTTGGCCGCTACTCGGGGAGCATGAACCTTTCGTCTGCCTCAGACTGGCTTGGCCAGTAATGCCGTCTCCACCGCCACACCTCTCCCCCGGCCACGCCGTCACCCTGAGCGTCTGGAGGCGGCCGATATCAAACTGAGACGAGGCGAGTGCGCTGCGCACCCAGCGGTCGGTCCGTGTGTGTGACCCGGCTCGGTCGTGTCCGGCAGCGTGATAGACCGGCGTCGGTACAGCGCGGCCGACAGCCAGCGCTCCTCGAGCGTGGGCGCCGCCTCGACGGCCGCCAGCGAGCCGGACAGCGGCGACGAGCCGGAGCCGGAAGCGCCGCCCAGCGCCGTGCACATCGAGCTGCCGGCACCGCTCCGCCGGCGTCTCGATGACGACTACTACTACGTCAACAAGTACCACAAGGTGAGGCCGGCGCCGCAGAGCGTGGGCTGCCACCAGGGCGGGGGCGGTAACACAAGGTGGAGCGCCACACGGTACGGTCGGGTCCGCAGAGTGGGCTGTGGTCAGGGCGGGGGCGGTAACACAAGGTGGAGCACCCCACACGGTACGGTCGGGTCCGCAGGATGGGCTGTGGTCAGGGTGGGGGTGGCAGCACAAGGTGGAGCACCCCACACGGTACGGTCGGGTCCGCATGGTGGGCTGTGGTCAGGATGGGGGTGACAGCACAAGGCGGAGCACCCCACACGGTACGGTCGGGTCCGCAGGGTGGGCTGTGGTCAAGGTGGGGGTGACAGCACAAGGTGGAGCACCCCACAGGGTACGGTCGGGTCCGCAGGGTGGGCTGTGGTCAGGGTGGGGGTGGCGGCACAAGGTGGAGCACCCCACACGGTACGGTCGGGTCTGCAGGGTGGGCTGTGGTCAGGGTGGTGATGACAGCACAAGGTGGAGCACCCCACAGGGTACGGTCGGGTCCGCAGGATGGGCTGTGGTCAGGGTGGGGGCGGCATCACAAGGTGGAGCACCACAAGTTCCATATGAGGTTTGGTCGGTTCTGTAAAGTGATGTCGGAACTTAAAGGTCGTGTTATGACTGCAGGGAGACTAGTGGGACGATAAAGTGCGTCCAGTTGCACAAGTTGGGCTGTGACCACAAGGGGAAGCGGATAGGCAGGAGCAGCGGTACATGGAGTTAGGCAAGGTGTTCCCAGTACCGGAAAGTAATACCGGGATCACAAGGTGCGGCCACAACTGCGATCTAGATTAATAATGTCTGCTTGCTTTAGTTGATTGATACCTTGGGCGCCATATGGCCAGGGCAGGGGGTGCGCCCTAAAGCCCAAATCATCACCATCATTCTTAAAGTCATGGCTTCCACGACATACGGTCCCGACAGCACCATGCGTGTAATGGGCTGTTCACAACGGCGGTTCATTAGAGGACGTCTGACGCGCGTCGGGAGCTGGTGACGTCATGGCAAAAGTGCGACGTCTAACGCATACCCGAGGGTGCTCAACTTAGGTCTAAGGGACTTGTTTGTCGCAGTGCAAGCCTGGCGAAGGCCCACATGTCCGCCTAAAGCATCTGGAATATTCATGTTTACAAGATATCTGCAATCGATAGACTGTCGCAAATCATCTACAAATATCAAGCAAATATGACAACAAGGCTGCTTCTTGGACAAGCATGCAACCAAAATTACCCGGGACTTATCCTCTGTAAAAGAATGTCCAGTTTGGCCAGACTGGAGATGGAAGAAGGCAGCATTACCTGCAGGCAGTGACGACATCGTGTCAGTAAGCATGACGTATTCAGCAAATGTATGATGCAGGCGCCTGAATGGCGGATAATCTTGGGCTTCGTACGCACGTCCGACGCCCGTAAAACAAACACCAGGGCGAATAGACCGTAAAAGCATGCGGAGATCTTGTTTACGCTTTTGATAGGGCCGGGGCCGTGTCGTCTGCTGCGGAACCTTGCCTGCGAAAGAAGTCGCTTGATGTGTGCAACGGAGTAGTTGGCCGACAGCGAGGTCTGTCCGCGGCACAGCTATGTTTGAGTTGGGAGCCGACGAACTATCGCTGCAACTCAGACGGATGAAACTTTTTCGAACTGTGGTGCTACGTCGGTTTAGTTTACGACACATTCAGCATTTCTAAACTTGTCTGTCTGACGGTTTGCCTGTCAAAGCGAAACGAAGCTTGATTTCAACCGCCAAAGCGCCCACGACAGGCAGAAATGGTCTGCGCTACCAGTATGCTTCCGGGGGGGGGGGGGGGGGGGGGGGGGGGCGGGAACGGATAGACGCGGCAAAAAACTGCCCAAAGATTCTACCCGATACCCTGACAGCAGCCTTCGTCGTGGAGGCAGCGAAACCGGTTTGTCTACCTGTCACAACCGAACACGGGTAGAACACGGCCTTCACCTCCGAACTGCCGGGACGTAGGCGGCGGCACATTTCGGCCTCTGGCTACGTGCATATGTGCAGACCGCTCAAATGGAAGCCGCGTAACCTAGTGTGCTTTTGGCTGTAGGGAAACGGCGAGAAAGCTGCACCTTGCATACTGCAGCCGTTTCTATCACAGAGATGGATGCTGTCGTCTGAGCGTGGCGTTTTGGGAGATGAGGTTACCTCGCACGGCTGATAGCCTTTATGAAATCCATAAGCTCTGGTTCCGATTCCGCCGTAAGGCCCCATGACCTCTGGCTGCCGTCTGGTGCGGGAAGCAGAAACCGATTCCCGGGAATTAATTTTGGAAACCGGGCATACGTCTACGGGTGGGCTCTAAGGAAATGAAAGTAGCAGGCAACCGTGGGGCGAAATACCAAGAACGTTCATAACACTGTTCATGGTCAGGACCATGAAAACTGTTACGCCTCGCGCGTTCCCATAATATATACCACTGGTCGCCTGATATTTTAGTTTAGTCAGGAGGCCTTCGTAAACTGAGTGCCGGCTTTTCTCAGCGGAAGAACTGGAGTATTTGGTGGCTGTGTGATCATGACGCTCCATTCGAGCGCTCATGGTGACGAGGTCTTATATGGTGACCGAATGTATGTGGTTTTTGTAACGCCGGTTCGTATGTATTATTGCCGATCTGTTCAGCAAGTGTACCCCAGACTTGCGTAAGCCAGGTGAGCTTCACGCACGTGCACGGACTTTTCGGTGTCTGGCAGCCTTCCATGACCTCTGTCTGGAGAGTGACCTTGCCTGACCCGTCGCCAGCTGCTGCCGCTCCCCTGCCCGACGACAGTGGTGGCCGTTCTGGAGGCGTACGTGCACCACTGGCAGCAGACGGGCCGCCGCCACCCGCCGCACGCGGCTCGCTCCAAGGCCAAGGACACGTGGTGGGAGGCGGCCGTGTGCAGGTACGGACGCTCCACACGATTCAAGCATCCCAGACAACAGAGACTTAAGGGATTTCGGCGGTTTTGCTACGCGTGGGCCTGCCGTCTGCCACGACCATTTTCTAGTGTCGCGCGCTCGTCGGCCGGCTGTGATGAGGACGCGGAAACGCAGCTGGCGACGCGGTTGGAACTCGCGACCTCTAGATCGCAAGTTGACACCCTGAGCTGCGTGTGTGTGTTGGGGGGGGGGGGGGGGGGGTGTGGTTGAGTGAGTGAGTGAGTGAGTGAGTGAGTGAGTGAGTGAGTGAGTGTGTGCGTGCGTGCGTGCGTGCGTGCGTGCGTGTCATTTCCCTAGCCCATTATTGCGGCAAACAGGTGGATCGCATGGCTGCGTAGCTGACCAATCGCCCGACATGCCTCTGTGCTGCCCTCTACGGGTGTCAGCTCTCGCCCAAAGGAACGATGGCCTTTCTGCCGATGACTCCACTAATATACCCGCGGGAGCTCCGCGAAAACCTGGGCAATAGCCCCGCTCTCATGTTGATGAAAAAAGTTGGTGGCTCCTGGTATCCAGGCCTGCAGTGCTAATTAAAATAGTTCATTTTGACCGCAGCGAAGGCGTCGCATGCGGCATTTATTTTGGGCAGTGGCGCACGGTATCCTGGTCGTGCCGGAGGTGGCGGTTACGAGATTACGGACGGAGGACCTCGCACTGCATGGTGTCACGTGGGTCGGCGCGCTTACTCCGCGTTTGCCCCTGCCCCCCCCCCCCCCCCCCCCCCATCAGTTGGGACGCGTGGAACTGAACTGTGGAGGTTAACCCGGTGGACCCTGTAGTTGGCGCGGTCTTGCGGCAGTGCCGAGTCTGGCTGGGAAGGCCCGCCGACGAGGTTAACTCGGCAGACCCTGTAGCTGGTGCAGTCCTGCGGCACTGCCGAGTCTGGCTGGGAAGACCCGCCGACGAGGTTAACCCGGCAGACCCTGTAGCTGGCGCGGTCCTGCGGCACTGCCGAGTCTGGCTGGGAAGACCCGCCGACGATGGTCGAGTCTCCGGTGGCCGCCAGCATGCTAACGCCCTCACGTCCCGCCACGGCGACCGCTAGGCTGCATCGGCCGCGAACGCTCACTAGGGACATCCCCCACTCATAAGGGGCATTCCCCAATTGTTAGTAAGCGGGACATGCCTCCCTTGACTGAAGAATTTATTCCGAGTGAGTTGTACCAGCGACTTGATATTCTCAGGGTCCCAAAGAAGTGCCAGGGCTATTTTATGTCAAAATATGGCTGACCAAATTCATCTAAATCATACTAAACTTGTCATTTTTGCTATCGAAGGTACAAAATCGGGGTGTTTTAAGGGATCCGCTATGATTTGTAGCAAGGGGTTTAACCACGTTGCATGAGGCGGAGAGTGGTCAAGCCAGGTCACCGTTACCTCATGCTGGCTCAGTATGTGGCAGTAATGTGCCTATAAGTTCAAAGTTCTTATGTTAAGCTAATGATCTTCAATATGCTGGCATATGGGCACTGGTTGACGACGCTGCAGCGCTGAGCAGCGATATCATTGACATGCTCAATATTCCGAGCTGTGCTCGTCCTCAAGAGTGAGGATGAGCACAGCATACATCCCTTGATGGTGAGCACGGCTTGAAATGTTAATTACCGACAATAGTAGCGTTAGTTAGCACTACGACGTCATTGAACTGGTACCTCTCGGCATACTGAAGATCGCGGACTCAACATAAGCACCTTAAACACAATGAACTCGTCAGTGGTCTAGTACTTACGTCAGTGTAGGTTGTGATGGAATTGGGTCTCTGGACACTGTTTCCAGGTTTCTGACGTCGTCACATCCACAAACATAGTTTTGGACACATTTACAGCAAGTGCCAATTGACCCATGACCTGCAGGTGTGACCTGACCAACGTAAGGTGTGACATGACCCAAAACTCCGGGAATACTGTCTAATACCTTCACTGACTCGGAGGTCATCAAAGCTGATGGTTCATAGGTCGCAGATCCTGGGCGACTGACCGCGGTCTGGACAGCCAAGATCGGTCCCATGGGGCAAGGACAGGTAGCGGGGTGGGGAAGTCACGCCCCGCCGGATAGGTGGGAGGGATTCAGGAGGCTGGGCGGCGCGAAATGCGTGGCCACATACGGCTTCCATCCGAAACCACAGCAGCGCTATTCAACATCCAGGTCATCACGGTCCTGTAGAATTACCGGAAGCTGAAAAAACGGGCGTTCGTTAGGAGGTCGTGACGGGGTGCCGGCAGCGCTGCAGTCTCACTTGGCAACGGTGAAACCAGGGGCGCGGGATGGCGTGACCCGCGGTATGCGCTGGTCTTGCCGGGGCGGGAAGCGGTCGACGCCGTCGTAAATCCGTTGTTATAGCCATGACAAGGAAGTAGCCTTTGATGTTGTTTCGCTGGCGCTAATGATCAACATTACACCGATTGGTTGCCGTCTACCATTCGCCATCCGATAACCCTACTGGAACGATTCATGCATGCCGTACGTTAGTCCATGACTGTTGTCATAGCGACAATAATTTCATTGTTGAGGCTGAAAAAAACATTGCCACAGTAGCACTTTCTTTGCATGCACCTTGCGTATTACAAGATTTCATGCTGAAAAAGCTATCACTCGGCGTACCACGAGGTACTGATGAATCGATGATATCAAGCAGATGATGCCGACGCTAGAACTTGCTCCAGCGCTTTGGATCTACCGTGCGTCATTCGAAGGTCGTGTCTTGAATGGATCTGGGCTCACGGCCCTCGGTGTCGTCCGATTGCTCTGGCGCGGCGTGGCCCCGGCGGCTGTCCGGTTCCGCGATATCGTCTTGTGTGAGAGCTCCGCCGTGAGACTGCACAAGAATACGTCGACAAGTACTACACTCGACAAGAATACGACGTGACACTCCCGCCTACGTTCCTCATAAGACTGTGATGGGTCCTCGTCGAGTTCGCTCAAGTGCGTCACTGCATCGTATGCGAGCTGCTGCGCACTGCGTGGGGGCACTGTCGTGATTGCAGCCAGAAATTTCCACCATATGCGGTCTCCTGTGTTCGGGACAGCCCTGTTTTTACTGAAGTTTTGGCGTGTAGGCAGAACTTCGCCTGATCAGTAAGACGAATACAAAAAAGACATCTGGCTGGACATCTTTGGCGTGTCCAGTTCGCGGGTCAGAGGCAGTGTGTGGAAGCCCGGCGGGACTGGCAGCGATCTGAAATTTGCCATGCCTTCGAGCGAAAGCCTAGCTCGGCTCAGGTTAAAAGGTGAAGGTCATTGCCGTCGTGGTTCATGACATACTGGTGAGCTAACTCTAATGGGTTTTACTGCCTGTGCCATTTGGTGTATGACCCCGCTGTTACGTATGACGCACTAACTGGGGCAGAATGCTTTGCCGGTCAAGGCACGTGCAATCGGGTATCCAGAAGTTTATCTGTCGCCACTGCACACTGTGGTGCTTCGGGCTAAAATGTGGCCTAAACGTCAATTCCTGACATGTTGGAAAGCGTCTGCTTCTGTTTTTTATCGCCGAATCGATCAGACAACGTGAAATCACCCACGGAACTCACCTGATCCCCTTTGCATTTGTTTCACATATGTGTGGAGCCGGAACTTATTTATTGTTATGCGGCGCCTTCATTCTGCGATAAATTGACAGAATGTTTGTCGCATGTTCTTTGGGAATAAATATAAAAAGATCCAAAAATATTGGTATCAAAAGTATAGCCAGATTGTGCTTTATCAATTAATGATAGAGATATTGTTCCAAACATCATCTAAGTTAGAAATAATGCGTGATATTACAACGCCTGCATGACACTAGAACACGTGGCTGTGCCAATGCCCACTTTTAAATGTGTTCTAAGCGCTCACTTATGTTTCAGTAACAATTTCCAACAATCATGGCGGCAGAACTCGTCCAAAAATAATGAAGGTTTTAGTAATCCCGGATCCCGCCGGCCGCCCGACCGGCCCGGCCACCGTACGGCGCGGCGCCTGGCCGGCAGCCAACCCGGTTTGCCTGGCTGACCGGGGGAATGGGCTGACATTTGACACGTTCTGGGACGAACGATGCGGTGGTCGCACTTACTTTCAACAGAGGATGAGGAGGGTTCAGGTTAAGTGCTTGGTCAAGCGTCAGCCATCGGACGCGTTCCGAGTGACTGAGGGAGACGGTCGGCTCATTGCTGCATCCGCGTGCGGGTGAGGTTCGTTCTCTGACCATCAAGCGGCAGCATGGAAGCGTGACGTGGCAAGGCAGCCGTCTTTGACGCAATAGTGAAAGGAGGCCTTCTTTCAAAGCAAGATGCTGATGATGATGATTTGGGATTTTTGGGCGCATCGACTGCTGTAGGTTTTCAAAGCGAGAGAAGAACAGCAAGCTGCGAGCAGTTGAGCTGGGAGTAAGCCTAGCAAAGATGAAATATGACGTCGAGCTAGCGGACGAATATGGGGAAGAGCTACATCGCGCCTTATCTAACTCTGTTCGAGCCACGTAAGACAGGGGGAACAAATATGGGCGTCGCGAGACCAGAGTGTTGGCTAAAACGTGTCGTTTTTATGTGTGACGTGATATCGATTCTCGGGGATCAGGAGCCCACCGGCTCAGCTGATGACGGACGGCAGTCGCTGAGTTCAGGCAGACGCCCCATAATGCCCTGTGCCGAGCTGAGCGAAAGAACCAAGCGACGGGCCTCAAAACTTATGTCAAGAGACCACGACGCTCAAGAGCTCGTAAATGCGGCTAGACGGTGGGCGCGTACCGAGGGAACAGCCGATCTGTCCGATGTCCTGAGAGACACCATGGCATCACCTGGCAAGTTAAAGAAGATACGGCGTGCGCGGAGTAAATCCGCCCACCGTCAACCAGCTGCATTCGCGTCACCTGACAAATCCTTGGCTATGTGTGTGGAGCCAGTGACTTGACCGTGCATGGGTTCAGTGTGGTGCTGTGGCCAGTGACTTGGCTGCGCGTGGGTTCAGTGTGGTGCTGCGGCCAGTGACTTGACTGTGCATGGGTTCAGTGTGGTGCTGTGGCCAGTGACTTGGCTGCGCGTGGGTTCAGTGTGGTGCTGCGGCCAGTGACTTGACTGTGCATGGGTTCAAAGTGGTGCGGAACACAGCTCATGACGTATGGAGGCAATGTATCTTTCCTGCGTACAACGAAGTGCGATCAGCAAAACACGACTGTTACCCACCGGCCACAACGACCGTGACACCAGTGCCCAAGTTACCCCGCAAGCACGATCTCCCTTGCTTGAAACGCTTGAACTGTTGAATTCCAGGGCATGTGGAGAAAGGTGTGGTATGGAAGCCAGCTAAATGGTTTTGTTTTGCTGGCATGAATTGTGATATTGTTGTTGACCCCTCTTGTCAACAAAACTGATCGTGAGCGAGCGAATCGCAAAGTGGTTCGCAAACCGAGCTCTTTTGTAAATGTATCCACGCTAAAGAAATTGGCGTATGCGATTTTCTGTCCACTCTGAAACACTAAGCCGACGCGTCGTTTGGAAAATAGGTCCAAAGCCGGTCAGAACCTTGGAAGTCGCTGGGTGTGTGAAGATACACGGAATTATAGGAGAGAACAACGCGTAAAAGTTGATGGTGATGCGTGAAAAATACACTTTTATTTGACCTGATGTGGATGGCACTGACCAAGGGTCGCCAAATCTGCTCTCAAGGGCTTTTAGCGGTGTCCGCCCACGCTACAAATCGTATATTTATGGCTTTGATTGCTTTTGGTGTATGTTTTGCGCATCGGGGCCGTCCAGTGCGTGTTGAACGAGAACTTCTGGCATTCCCAGGGCGGACATGTGTGCGCAGTTGGATGAAATGAACACTGTTTTTGTGATGTGTTGTCTGCGCTCGTCCGACAACTCGGACGAGTGTCCTTTAGAAAACGGCAAGTGTGTACTGGCAATGCGTAACTGGGTGGCGCGCCGGAAATTGTCATTCGAAGAAGTTTCAGCGTACATGTCACACGCGTATCCATCTTCGGATCGGAGCACGTGCTTTCGAGTCCCTCACATTGTGTGCGCACGTCACCAACATCTTCATCGCAACTGTTGGCTGCTTTTCCGACACATAAGGACGTCATGTTAGGACTGGTAACGTCGTCAGCGGCGTCAAACAAAACTTGCACGCGGCGCTTGTCTGCCACGGCACTCGGCCGAACGCGCGGTGTCTGTCACGGCGCGCGGGGATCTTGCCCCTCAGCAGGCACGCCCTGTTGCAGCGTGAACCTGTGCAAGGAGGCTGTGGACGGCCTGCGCATCACGTTCGACCACGTGGTGGGCTCACAGCTGCTGTACGCCAGCGAGCGGGAGCAGCACGGCCGCTGGCTGGCGCCGGGGGGCGCGGCGCCGGAGGAGCGCGCCAGGCACGCCTCGGTCCGCTCGGACCGCACTGGTGAGCGGCGCGGCGCGACACCGCCGGCCGGGCGGCGCTCCACAGCGGCGTCAGCCGGCGCCTGCCGGGCTGCGCTGACGCCGGCGAGGGAGAGAGGATGCGGCCCTGGGCTGCCCATGCTGGGGTGGAGTCAGAGGTCATATGGTGCGGGGTAGGGTAAGGGCGTAGAGCGTCAGGTCCTTAAAGGGATCAGGGGGAGGGGCCTGACGCTGTGGGCGCGGATCGTCAGGTCCTAGAACTAAGCCCCCTCCCTCCCCCTGCGGACTGGGTGGGGAGTCGGGGCTGTGTGCGTCCGATCAGCGGGTTCCGCGCCGCTCGTGTGGTAGGATCAGGGAGGGTACGCTTCAAGCCGTGCTTCGCCAGTGCTGCGGGCCTGGGCGGCGCCGCGGACGAGCCGGCCGCCGCTCCACGCCGTCCCGGTCGGCGCTGACGTGAGCGGCGCCGCGGGCGAGCCGGCCGCCGCGCCACGCCGTCCCGGTCGGCGCTGATCTGAGCGGTACCGTGGGCGAGCCGGCCGCCGCGCCGCGCCGTCCCGGTCAGCGCTGACCTGAGGGTGCCGCGGCGAGCCGGCCGGCGCGCCACGCCGTTTCGGTCGGCGCTGACCTTCTGACGGCGCCGCGCCCCGTCCACAGACGAGTCGGCGTCGCGCATGACTCTGCGGTCGCGCCGCCACCCACGCCACGACTCCGAGTCGGCGGACTGCGCCGCCAGCTCGGATGACGAGCAGCCGGACTGTAAGCGCAGGTACGTCGGCCGGGCTGGACCCGGGCAGGTCCAGACGGCTCGCTGGCAGCGGCTGCTGGTCAGCCGTGGTCGGTCTGTGCGAGATTTCGGCTCCCTGCCTCTTAACACTTGTCACTTCGATGAGTCGAGACAAAACGCTGCATGTAAGGGATTTGAAGTCGGCACATAATGGTGGAACTGTTACACTGGATGTGTCGGGCGCAGACACAGGTACACTGCAGCCCAATGGTAGGCAAGTTGATAGTTCATTTGGTTCAGCTAGTGATGCGAATCACTGATCTTTGTTGAAAGCATGCTACACCAAGACTTATGCTACTCTACGATGCATGCTGCACAGAAGTGAGCGTCATGCATTTAGTTTCACAGCAGGTCCCTGCGATGACACATGTCAAGGCGCTGAGGAACAACCGCCTAGATTGCGACAGTTACCATGCAGCTGACAATTCTCCTTCAGTCCGTTTGTTGGACACAAACTTGGATGGATCTCCCTCGTGCCATGCCGTGGTGTCACAAGCCTGTGCTGAACTCACCTGGTCGTTTCTCACCTGACCTGTGCGTACGGATCGTGCTTTGCAATTTATTTAACGCTTGCATCAGATCTGACCTTTTTCGCTATATTTGCTGCGATGTATTATGAACAGAAATGTTCACTGCACGCAAGCCCAGCATCACGAAGCGCGGCAACCACACCTCTTCGTTGGAGGCGTTTTATCGTGCTGTCCAAGAGCACGCCGGCGCACCGCCCTGGAGCGGCTGCGGGGCCGCACAGCGTGCGCTGGGCGCTGTGCCGTGACCGTGCTGGCGCGCCCGGCAGGCTTCTCAGCTCGGAGTCCAGCACTACGGACCGCGCCGCCTGGTCGCTGCTGCCACCTAGCGAGCTGAACCGGAACCCGCCGCTGCCGTGCTGCGTGTACGGCCCCACTCACCTGCTGCGGCTGCTCGGTTAGTCAGCGGTGACGGGTCGCGTGACGCCAGGCAGAGGGCTGGCGTCCCTGTTGGTAAAGTGCGCGGTTGTACTTGGTACTAGTGCTGGAAACGCGCATGGTGGTCAACCATAGGCACTCACAGTTTGCCATGCAATGCAAATCCTCCCACCCCTGCCAGTGTGTCACTTGTATGCGGTCGAGCGCGCTGTAGGTGTTCGTCGTCTGGATGACATCACCAGGGGTGTGTGCCCGCGGCGCGGCGCCGCTGAGCGCCGCCGGCCGTACCAAGTAAGGTCCGCAGTTGGTGCGCGGCGCCAGCTGACTGGCCTGGCTGGATGACCGACTGGCTGACTGGCTGTCTGGCACCCGCAGCGCTGCTGCCGGAGATCCTGCTGCACATGCACATGTCGGAGCGCAAGCTGAACCTGGTGGTGCACCACGTCACGCTGCTCCTGGCCTTCCTGCAGGAGAACGCCGAGCAGCTGTTCCCGAAGTCTCGGTATCGGTAGCAGCGGCCGGCACGCGGCGCCACGTGCCGTGGTAGGAGCCGAGGACGGCTGCCTCCCATGTGGCGCCTCTGAGGCCAGTATTAATGGTGGACTTCGAGCCAGGGAGAATGTGCGTCATGTGCTGTCGTGCTAAGAAATTATTCGCGTGGTCCATGCTCGTAGGCTTTTTCTCTCTGCGCGATGTCCAACGACGCCAAGCGGACGGAGCGAGCAGTGTAGCACGCCGGGTCCGGATGGCTGCCCTGGGTCACACAGGTGGCGCCAGTGCGCCTCCGTACAGGGACGCCACGTGTGGTTGTATTGGTTCAGTGAGCGACCGAGGAGAGCCGACTCGTATTAAGAGCACGCTCCACAGGGGGCGCTCAGATTCGGTTTGTCCGAGACATAACGTGCAGCGGGCTTCTCATACTGCGTCACTGTGACTACAAAAGTTGCACCCAAGCAACTTCCTATAAAAACACGTTTGAACATCTTTGATGCATGGACCGTTCTGTACGAGAGAACTGAGTGACGAGCAATGGTATGGCACTCAACGATGTTAAGTTTTCATGAAATGGCTCACAATTGAATGTACATACGTTTGTGTGGATTGCACAGGACAGCGTATGAAGCGTCCGTGGCCGATTTGATAGTCCCTTAAAACAGCTTGTGACGGCCAAGAATGACTTACGTGATGTTCGCGAAGCACATAACTGTATGATCTAGAGCAAATGAGCAGGGACCTGATGATGTAAATGTTTGTGTTATGTCATAATGTGAGAAGAACTTAGTCACATGTTTTAAGTAGGATTGTCGAAAAAGAAGTCGCAGAAATTTCTTCGGACTTCAACAGTACCATAACGTGCTGCTGAAGTAGCAGCCGGCTGTTCCACCCGTGCTTCCCGGATGGCGCATTCGCAAATACATGTTGCAAGAGTGTGACCCGGCGGTGTGTACGAGCCACCGGGTTAGGAGTACTAGAACGTGTGGTACAGACATATTGGCGTTCAGCTGATATGAAACTTTCGGGTAGAGCGGACTTGGAGTTATGTTAATTTAATGCAAGCGAGGCGCTTTTAGCCTCTGGTTTGGGTATTGTGGTCGTTGTGCCGAGATTGAGTGACCTTCAATTTACCAGGGGGTTAAATTAAGTTGAAGTCGGCTGAACAGTGGTGTCACAGTATGACGCCGCTTTGCATATTTTGGTTTACATTCTGCCTCCTGTTATGCTGGAGGTAAATTATGTCTGGTAACGATTTCGTAGGAATGCAAACTGTCATGCAGGTAATGTCAAGCTTCAACTTTTTGGAACAGAACACACCCATTGAAATAGGCACTAGGCACGATCGGTGTTTTGGAAAGTCATGTCTGTCACCAGACTCGAGTGAGCGTAAGTTCGCGGCTGGGGCGGTCCGTGGCTTCGCTCAAGCCTGGCAAACTCAGTCAATAAATTGAAGAACATGCAATGTGCTCTTGGCTGATGGAATAGAAGCGTTTCAAAAACAACCACGTTTTGGGTGCATGCTATTGCGGCAAAGTAGTCAATGCACTCGGTCCATCATGCATCCATTGACAACGAGTTTCCTGCCTCTGCTCCGGTCGTGGGAGTTCGACGTCAGTAGTTTCAGCGCCCCATAAGGGGCCATCCGCGGCCCCATCACGGCTTAAGGTGGAACGTGACTGACCGGCTGCATACGTCAGTCCACATGCTTTGTATTGGTCAGTCCCGCCACCATTCCTCTTCCATCACATTGTGTTATTTTCGTGCCAGTGTGACGGCAGGAGCTCGAGTTGTATAATCTATATAGACCCGAGTTGCGCAACTTAAATGCAATTGTGAAATTCTCGAACGCCGTGGTAGCCGAATGCACGAGAACATACTTTGCTTGCGATGCACTGTTGCAGAAAATCACGGTTCATGTTGAAAACTGCGTGAAGCAACGACCAGTGGCTACAAAGGTATCACTTTAATAAGTGTGCTGACCGTGAGGAGCCGGGCCGAGTTAATTAATTAGGATATTTGTACGGTGCCCTAGCCAGGATCGCCCTGTAACTTCACCTATAAAAACGCACCTTAGTGCATTGTAACAACGCTGTTAGTTTTAACACTTCCAACGTTGATGAAAACGAGCGCATCTTATTACCTGACCACGCTGCAAATAACCGTCAACTGTGCCAACCACGTATGCTAAGGTGTACTATATATATATATATATATATATATATATATATATATATATATATATATATATATATGGTATACTATGGAACAAAGATGTACAGGGGCGAAGCTAGGTGAAAAGGCATCACGCCGATTTTTAGCTTTCCATCAGGAGCCATCCATGTTTAAAGGGGGTTGACCCCCCCCCCCCCCCCGTTGGTTTTGCCCCTGGAGAGGCACGCATTCGCACCATAAAGCATGGTCGTACAAGACCATATGTTCCACTAAAAGGTTCCTTCACCAGCATGAAATCAACGATTTGCGGGTAGCGACGAACGGTCTGTATTATGTTCAACTTGCCCCATTGTCCCTCGTGTATTTCGCTGTCTTCTCTCCATCACACACTTACATGCATGATATTCTACTAAGGTCAGGTCAAGGCCCTGGATCTTAATCGAACGGCATGCACAGGTCTGATGATAGCCGCGGCGCAGCAGCGGACAGCAGCATATGAGCTGAAACCGCTCCGGGGAAACTCCAGGATGCGCCATTGGCGGACGGGTGCTGTGTTTACAGTGGCATACTGCTAGAAGCGCTCCACCACGGCTGTGCCGCGGCCACCAGTTGGTTGCCAACCGAATGCACATGCTGCGGGCTCGTGCTAGCGACCTTATCAGCTGGCACGAACGATGATGTCTTGTGAAGACACCCGTGAAAGTAAGTGATAGGATGGAGCTGAAGTGTATCGCCTACGTGGAGCAAGTGTGGTAACGGTTCATTTCGACGCCGGTGGGGCTGTGGCCTGCGTCACCAGAACCGTCCACGTCGCTGAAGAAGACCCGCTGGCTGTAACACCAGAGCTCGAGGAAATGAAGGAGCGAAACGGCACGGGACGGTCATGATAGTCCCTGGTTCCATGAATTCCTGTTCTGGGATTTTCCATTTGGGACAGGTTAGGTGGCTTGGGTTATGCAAATGTGGTCAATACTGGCTGCTCTTTGTGTCTAGTGTCATATGTCACTCGTAGGAAAGACCTTGAAAGGAGGCTGGTCCTCGATGTCTGATTTTCAACCCCACCCCCGGCAACAGCCTACAATGGACTTTTGTTTTGACGGCACCTAAGAGCAGGTTCTTCGCCGGTTCTTCTAAGAGCCGTGTCTGGGCCATGCACCTGATGCGAAAACTATCGATCAGGTATCTCCCGCTTCCCGGCCCGCTCAGGGAAACATTCTTTAGGGTTCAAGCCCCGACATTATATTCTGGACGCCCTCCACTGTTTCGCTCGATTCTAGGTCGCCGCATGGCATGATGTTAGTTGATGCTGCATTAAGTGCAGCCAAAAACAGAATTGCATTATGTGTTTATTGCTACATCCCGACACAGTCTGGAATCGGTTGTGTGATGCACGGCATGGAACGATTTGTTGCCTCCGTCCCAAACGTTCTTTCTATTCTCGTTAACATTTCCACAAAGCTAGAGCACTCTTCTTTCGGACACCCAACTTTGGCCCATAATTGGCGTCGTGAAGATAGCTGGCCTAGAAAGAATCCACTGAAAAGAGACACGACATGAATGTTTAACCGCTTCTCGGAAGTTCCGCCACTTCGCGGTTTCCTTCAAAGGCCCCTGCCCGACCCGGGCTGAGTGCAGCCTTATCTCACTGCCCCCCCCCCCCCCGCCGCCCCCTCGCACCGCCGCGGCCCCGCCCTGGGCCTCCGGCGCGGCGCGAGCGGTCTGCCGCGTCGGCCGCACTGCTGATCGTTTAATCACGGCTCGGCGCGGAAACTTTGTCCGGGTTATGGCCCCGGGCTGGGCGCAGTCTTTTGCAAACGACCGTCGTAAAATTGACGGACATCTTGTCATAGCGGCGGACCGGGGGATCACTCAGCGGTGAAGTTGCGGCGGGGCTCGACACGAGAGCGCCGGGCTGGCGGCGAGACGGCCGCGTGCTCGGCCCGCCCCGGTACGAACCTCCCAACTTGCCTCGTTAGCGGCGACCACAAACCGCCAACACGGCCCATTACGCCCGTCGCCGTTCATATTTTTCCCGGCCACGTGATGCCGCCATGCTTTACGATCTGGCGCTTCTTTTGAGCGGAGCTGCACGGGCCGGGTCGCTTCTGCCGGGGAATGGCGGTATTGATCCGGCTGGCGGCCCGGCTGCCGTCCGGCGTCTTTATTCGCCGGCGCGCCGCGCAAGAAGGGGCTTGCAGTGGTAATCGATTACAGAGTTTTGCTTTTATCTCATTCGGGGTCACTTAATGTATTGCTTTTGCCGACAAAACTTTCCCGATGGAGTGAGGGGCGCTTGAGACGTCTGAGCCGGACCACTTGTGTCTGCTTCCAGCCGACTGTGCCGGTATTTCAGGACATGCAAGGTATTCGTGCTCAAGCAACAGAGGCTCTGTCTTGCGCTGCACTGGACCACAATGATAGGACATCCATCAAGTGCTGACATTGCGAGCATTACGCATGCAACTCAGCGTTTGGTATTGACAAATGGAATGCCTCCAAGAAGGGTGTAGGACAGTTGTGCTTAAAGTCAGAGGCTCACACAGCCCTTTATACAAACAAAGTGCTTTTCAGGGAAATATCAAAGAGGGGCACAGCTCAGATAGCTGCTGAAGCAGGTCCTGATTACCGGGGCCAGTCACGTCAGCTTGCAGAGAAAACAGACATTTTCGTCGTTTGTCTGCGCCTCAGTCACAACCGCTAACACGCTGACACCAAATATATGAGGTTTATCAAAAGATGTAAGGAAATGTGTAACACACTGTCAGAATCGACGCAGCTGAGTTGAAAACCAGTCTTGCATCACATATCCTAAGCACAACTGAGAAACCCTGCAACTTCTTGAATATATATCATGACATTGCGTCGGCCATATCTTACGACTGCCTGGAGAGGTTAAAAATAGCCCCACTGTAGTTCACGAATAACTTGTGTAGCGTGCCCGGAAGATTCTTCAAATATTCAGCACGCGACAGGTGATCAGTTCACCACATTTTAGTGTATAAATAATTTCGACTTTAGATCACTGCATTGTGGTGTCATTAGCGAAGGTTTGTACGACGATCCGTACCTCACATGCAGTAATGCGCGGCTACATTTAATTTTTTTATGGCTCTTATGGATTTCATAGCCTGGTTTGACGGTCTGCCAGTCAGATCCAGCTACACAATATGAGCGCAGACCATGCCACCATCGGTAGTCGTGCGACCGCAGTTTGCAAATGCTGAACCAGTGGTTTGTTACGGCGATTAGTTATGCGTAGGCGGATGCAACCGGTACATTTTCGAACCATTGACTTGTATTTCACCTGCGGATTCGGGCATGCAAACATGTCAATTGGAAAAGAGTTAAAATCACATCTGAACAGATCGCCTGGTGGCCTGATCGTGATCCGATATGGACTTGACCCTAATGGACATGGACAAATCTTGGCCTTGGCCCTCTATATTTGTTTGTTGTTCGAATCAGTGTGAAGATAAAGCACAAGAATGCGCTCGTTGGTTTGGTGGCGGGTGTAATGTTAGGTGACCAACATTACGGATGATAAACAGCTGCGAAGTCATTGGAAAATTTGGATAATGTTTAGCACGCACCCGGGTGGCCGGCTAGACACCCTTCGCTCGGGTGGGGGTCAATTTGCCCCCCCCCCCCCCCCTGAGACCTCGGGAACTAAGAAAGCTAGAGCACTAAATTTTCAGTGTGTTGACCTGTACGTAAACTCACTTAGGCCAAAGTTTGAGGTTCCTAGGTCATGACATTCAGGTCAAATAAGGTTAAACAAGGTCAAATTTTAGGCTGGTCTCCAAAGTGCCCCCAGAACCTAGATAACTTTCTGAGCAAAACCATTTAATGGGTCAAACCCATTTAAGATCAGTGACATTTGACTTTTGAAGGTCATGGTGACAAAATCATACAATACTGCCCTGAGTTTTGCATTTGAATAAGGGACAAAGATTACGCTAGGCAGCATGCTCCTAAAAAAAATGTCGAACTGAGTCATCTTTGGTCAACGGCCTATTCTGACCTCCTAAAAGTCAATGGAAGATGTATAATGCAGTTTCTGCTATCAATGAATTCGAAATGAGCACCAGAAACTATCCCATACAGCAAGCCCTAGAGTAATAAAGCATGTTGGTTTTGATCTTGGCCTGACCTTCATACCTGACCTTAGGTCAACGTAATTTGCCCATTCAAGGCTTTTTTTGCATAAGAAAGCATCTCAGAGATTAATGGCTTCGTCAAACACCCCGTTGTTGCATCAGATTGAACGATTCTCTAGAAATTGCCTTCGCTGAAACCATGGCCCGACTTTGACCTGCTATAGGTCAGCGACCTTACAAGATGCATCTAATTTTTTTTTTTATGTCAAACGATCCACTATTTAATTGTCTACAGCTATGCGACATTTGGTTCGCCTACGCCGCGCCGTTCGGAAACTATTTCGGAAAACCTTCGGGGAGGGTCGATTTGACCCCACCCCCACCCACACCCGAGCGCGTGTTAAGGTACTTTTCGTAGCATGTGACGTGGTCAGCTCGGTGACCTACACGACCAGAACCATTTCGCGATCATCATATGACCATGCCCGTAAGTAATTAACCACGGACATCGACTGCCGTTTGATTTTTTGGATCCCATCCTTAGATCTTGAGATGCAAAGAGGCTGCTTTTTATCCCCCCCTCCCCCCCCCCTCCCCAGGTGACTGCGGGTGGCGAACTACTTCAAGCAGCGCCCGGATATAGGCCTTCCGTTGAAAGGTCACAAAGCAGCTAGTGCCGAAATTCGTGCGAGAAGGCGATCAGACATTGCAACTTTTGACCCCCTCATGAACTCGCCGAACACGGAGCCGCCCTCACACACTGAACAGGCCTGAGAGCAGCGCTGGGGCGGCACCTGTCTCTCCCTCCCCATTGCACTCTACCATGGGAACAGCACGGCAGGTCTCTAGGCTCAAAATGTAAAGCAAAGCCCTGTTCCCCCAGTTTCCGCGCCTTTCTCTTCCCCTCCATTACCGCTCCAGCCCTTGACTCTGCCACGCCTGGTGCGAGGGGACACACAAAGGGTGTGCACAACGCGCGGCAGTTTTCACCACCCAGCTGCATAATAAGCAAGCCACGTATTCTGGAAGAGAGCTGCAGGCTGCGGCCCTTGACACCGGTACAAAAGGGTACCAAAAGGTACCCCTTGTTAAGAATAAGCCATGTACTGGCACGCCATCAAGTACAGACGCCTACCAAGTAAAGACCAGATTATTTTCGACATGGATTCTCCGGCTCAATTACGCAGGACTGGCATCATCCAACTGTAAAAATCTGACCTGGGCGCACGCCAGTGCTGCTGCCAGCCGAGCTCTGCTGGCCCATGGTCGACAGCACCGGAGGCCGATTACTGCGGCAATTCCCCCTTAAGGGAGGAGTGCACACTTGTATGCGTGGGGGGGGGGGGGGTTGAACTAAGACAGCCATGTTGAAGATTGTTCAATGCAATTCACTGTCATGCCCTTTATAAGACTTCGAACGCTTTTGTTTCTGAGCTTGACGCACGCGAACTGCAGACTATCCTGCGTAACCTTTTTGAAGGCCGCCCAGACACGCATGACATCAAAGAAACGTCACGCAAATGCCGCCATTTCAATGGCCATGTAATGTCTAAGGTCAAGGAAAATATGATCATGACGTTATTCGTGTCTGGTGCTCGTTAGAAAGATTCGGGGTATCAACGGACAGCAGTTGGTCTACAGCTCGTGTAATGCGTTGGTACAAGTTTCGAACACAAATCACGTTGCGTGCTACATAATACGAGAGTTGGGGCGGTGGTATTAGTTATGGTAGAAAAGAAGTGGGGATCGAATAAATTAAGGATAGCGCGTAGAAGATACGTGAGTGCAAATGGAAACACACACAAATGCCAAAAAATACACAAGACTACCAAGAGAATTGGCAAAACTCGCCGCATGATGATATTCGGGTTCAGAAAACACCCACCAGTGAACAAGGCAACTCTCCGCAGGCCGAAGTACTACAAGTGAGTCAGCCCGTCCGCTATAAAGGTAACTCTGACACGGCCAGTCTTGCAGCGACTCTGACGCCAAAAAATGTGATTTACGTAATCAAACGATGACGTATTGAGGAACATCTTTATGAAATAGTGAATTTGTACTGTCTAGAGCAGTATTTTGCATTGAAAAACATACCAGTGGTTACAAGTCGGTTTATTTTACCATATTTAATACTTGCCTCAATATCTTCAAATGTGGAACATCCCTTTGAACGCAGACACATACACTAGCGTACAAAAAATAATTTCATATCAGCTCTTCACGATCAAACTGGCGGCTGTTTCTGCTCGAACGTGTTAGGATAACATGCAAAACACCCAAGGCCTCAAATCCTTCACAAATTCGGTTCAAACTGGTGTTCAAGGAATCACAGATTACGCTTCGCGTCATTCATTTCTCATGATCTTTTGGTAACCCGTTTGCCTAACGATGGATGCTTTTTATCTGACAGAAAAGTACTAATGGCCTTATTCCTTGTAGGGGAACCAGGAAATAGAGATAAAGACGTTTTGACGTTTTGGCTAGATGCCTTTATCGAAGAGAATATCAGTGATAAATTCTGCTGGAATACTTATGGAATTCGCTACAGATATTCGGTTCTGTGAAGACTTGTTTCCGAAACATTAATGCATTTATCTTTCGATCCACCTGGCTATTTTACTAGTAATAATGCTATTTGTATTGTCTTATTTATAAATATAATGTAACTCCCAAATGCACTTAACAACTTACATGTTTTCACCTGTTTGTAAATGCTTGATAGCATACGTCGTCGCTTGCACCAGTTCATAATTGCATCATCAAATCATTCTTATTCTTAGACATAAAACAGTATTAGGATGTGAGCAAGAAATGTCTTCAGCTCCTTGGTCCTAGAAGTCGAGAGTTCTCAGCTTGTCAATGGCAAATATTTAACAGACGAAGCGGAACTCGTTGGTTGTTGTTTTTCAGCGAAGGTTAACATATTTTATGATAAACACGATACTTGGAGATGGTGCACATGTCCCGTGACAGGTTTCTCAGGCTAACTATATATCAGTGTTTGCTTGATCACGCTTGTTGTTCAGTAACTGTTATCGTCTTGAAGGTCGGATATTGCCACCAAAGAGCTCATTAGACCTTAAAAGATCAGGGGTGTGCTTTTGCGAAAAGGCAAGCGTACTACGATGTGCAAAGCAATGACGCATGATAGTTTGTGTGAATCTGTGCTATAACAAAACACCGACCGGGCTGAATGCCACCCACACCCCCGTCGGCCGTTCAGAACTTAAATGGCCCTGCATCTCTAATAATCACATTATGTCAGATAAAGCTTAGCCATCCACCTCTTTCATTCCGGGGCTGTTTTGCATTTCGGGCGATGCTTTCAACCTTCCCATCAAGGAAGTGTCAGTGAGAAGTGCTAATTCCATGCATAATGCAGCAGGCTTCTGTGGCGTTCATTAGCACTTTATGCCCCGATCGGGCTGAGCTATCGGGCTGTCCTTCAGCGGCGGAGCTGCGCCGGGCCGAGCCGGTCTGATCCGCCTCCGGCGTCCGGGCAGTACCATGACGCTACCGCTTCCCTCTGCTCTGATTGGTCGGTCTGGCGTGCGGCCTAAGATTGACGCCCGCGGCCGCCCATCTTTTATCAGCCAAACTTGTTGATGGTGTTCTGATCCGCTATCACAGATACGCTTAACTATTTATTGCGTTTGGGTGTACGTACTGATTGGCCTTCTAAACTATTGACGGCTCCATCACTCATTCAGGTGGACGTTAATAAATGGCGAAACGAGTAATTGGCCAAGTGCGCTTTTAGCTGGTCCGGCGTCGGGATTGGCCACGAGATTAAACCACACTCTCCGCAAGGAGGCTCTCGAAAGGAGGCTCTCGCCCGCGTGTGCGGTGGGATGCTAATGGGAGATGTGGGCTAGCCCGGCCAGTTCCAGCTCGATAAGCCCTGTGGTCTATTCCGTGGGGCATAATTCAGTGCCCGATCTGCGGTAGCTTGCGTATCGGGCGCCCATTACGTGTGCACCAAATTAATCTTGGGCACGTTGTAAGAAGACCGAGTCATACCTGATATATCGGTGCTCTACGTCACGATGCTACAGATACTTCTGCACGAAAATATGACAGCGCTAGCATGCATATACAGCTGCCAGTGTTTTTCACAAAGTAGCCGCTTGCGCCGCTGCCGGCGACTGCGGCATGATGTTGGCTGGCGGCCGGGCCGTCACCGGCGGAGCGCGCCTGTGCCTCTATCCAAACACCGGCGCAGGCCTGGCCGTTCAGTTCAAGCGGTTGACGACCGCGTGCGGCGCCGCCATCAAAGCCCGACTACGGGCAAAGGTCCCGGTCAGTCAATCGCGCTGCGGCTGACGAACGGCCCAGTTTGCCAACTGCTTAATGCAGGACTTCGCCGACAACGAGCGGTAGGGACATTTGTCGGAGGTGAGCAGGGTCACCATAGCCTGCTGATCAGGCCGCACTCCGACCGGCGTCTGGCCGTGACGTCTGGCCGTGACGTCTGGCCGTGACGTCTGGCTGTGACGCCTGGGCTTGACGTCCGTCCGTGATGCCGGACGTCTGGCCGTGACATCTAGCCGTGACGTCTGGCTGTAACGCCGTGACACCTGGCTGTGACGTTTGACCGTGACGTCTGACCGTGACGCCTGGCCGTGACGCCGAGATGCCTAGCCGTGACGTTTGACCTTGAGCTGTGACGTCTGGCCGTGATGTCCGTCCGTGACGCCGTGACGCCTGGCCGTGAAACCGAGACGCCTGGCTGTGACGTCTGGCCGTGACGCCTGGCCGTGAAGCCGAGACGCCTGGCTGTGACGTTTGACCGTGATGCCGTGACATCCGTCCGTGATGCCGTGACATCTGTCCGTGACGCCGTGACGCCTGGCCGTGGCGCTGAGACGTCTGGTTGTGACACCTGGCCGTAACGTCTGGTCGTGACGCCTGGGCTTGACGTCCGTCCGTGACGCCGTGACGCCTGTCCGTGACGCCGGACGTCTGGCCGTAACGTCTGGCCGTGACGTCTGGCCGTGACTTCTGGCCGTGACGCCTTGACTGGCCGTGACATCCGGCCGTGATGCCTGGCCATGACGTCTGGCCGTGATGCCTGGCTGTGACGTCTGGCCATGACGTCTGGCTGTGACGTCCAGCGGCAACGTCTGGCCATGACGTCTGGCCGTGATGTCTGGCTGTGACGTCTGGTCATGACGTCTGGCCGTGACGTCCAGTGGCAACGTCTGGCCATGACGTCTGGCCGTGATGTCTGGCTGCGACGTCTGGCCGTATCGTCCGGCCGTGACGCCGTGATACCTGGCCGTGACGTTTGGCTGTTACGCCTGGCCGTGACGTCTGGCCGTGGCGTCCAAAGGTGATTTCTGGCTATGACGTCTGGCCGTGACGCCGTGACGCCTGGCCGCTGGGCGCCATGGGAGAAGAGGGGTGGAAGTGTCCAGCAAGCCTTTCAGAGCTGCTCCGAGACGGAGTACCCCACTGTCACTGACATGATTCCACGTGTTCCATGCGTCATCGAGACAGCAACTCTGGTGTCGGTGTTACCACTGGATAACGTGCGTTAGACACCCTGGAAATGCTACCTCCATCTCTATACAACACACATCAGTCCGCTATGTCGCCGATCAATTCTGCGAACGTGGTCTGCGCACCCGTCGCAAGATTTTTCGTAGCACAATTTCGATTATGATGTGAACACCTATCGGCATTTTCAGGCAATGTAAATCAGGCGCAAATATTTTAGGCCCTTTGATATCCTTTTGTAAGGCCGATGTGAAATCAACCTTACAGTGACTATTCTGTTTCAGGTTGTAAAATGCAGTACAGCCAAGAATTGTGGTTGGAAATGACACCCAATCACATCCTGCGGGCCCCATGGCTTAACAAACAGCAGATTATTTCCGAAGTGAGCTCTGATGGGGCCGCAGCCAATACCTCAATGAATCGGCGCATCGGTTCACCACACCGTCGTGCCACACAATCGCGATGGTGTGGCGCGGCTTGTACCCTCTTGTACCCTCTTCCCTGGCTGGGTGTTTGCGGCGACTGATAAGCCCAGACCACCGACACCGGCGGGAGGGACCGTCGGGCAGTCTCATGGGTGCTCGCGTCTTGCTGGTGACCACGACGCTCTTCGCCGCTTCGGGCGGCTCATTGCAGCAGCGCCGTTACCGGCAATACATCAGCTTTAAATGGTAAAAGTGAAAGCTGGGCTTCCAAACGGTTACGGTACGGCATCAGTTTTTGTCCGACTGGTTGATTGTCAGTTCTTCTGATGTGTTGGCTGTTAGTTGATTGTTTTACCACTGTTAAAAGCAATTTCTTATTTGGATTTGTACCTTGTGGTATAGCAAGCAAACATTTTGGCACGGGTCGAGGCTGTCTGGACATTGGTGTCAGAAATGTGTGCAAGAAGCGCCTCGTTCAGTCCCCGAGACCTGGCACGCCGGTGTCATCTCTCAGGAAGCGACATACACAATGGAATGAGGCCACATCGCCACGAAGTTTGGATTCCCATCGATGGCACTGGATGCCTTCGACAAGCAGGCGAACAATTATCAAGGTCACATTATGGTCTTGCACGGTACGTTCAAAACCCCAGTACTCCAGTTTGGCTGACTGTCTGGGGGCAGAATGATCTCACACTTCGGGCCATCTGGAAGACGTCATTAGAATCCGGCGCAGCGAGCTGTGATTTGCGAGGGTCTGGAGTGGAGGCCCAGGAGAGTCATGCCCTGGCGGTCGAGATTCCCGATGGCAGCGACATTCCAGCTTACCATTCATATATTGATTCATTTTCAGTAATTTTTCGCTACCAAGCCATCTGGCGATATAGCAGCCCCAGTACCCGACAGAATGTTGGGGCTAAAAAGACACCCGCTGGGGGCATTGATTGGGGTCGTGTAATTCTATAGTGTTGGTTTGTTGAATACCTTCTGTGAAGTTACTCCCAAAGCAATGCATCTGATTTTGCAATCTGATCGTCACAAAGTATGACAGTACTTGACACACACTAGTCATGGCATATAACCGACTCAATCAGCTGTCATATAGTCTGCCCGCAGACTGCACGCGTGACTAAAATTGAAAACTTGCCCTCAAAAGAAACGCGTTCCCGCATCTATACACTGAAGGCCAGAGTCAGATGATCAGAATCAGAGGGTTAGGGTCAGAGATCCAGTCACAGAGTCAAAGAGTCAAAGCAAGGAAATATACCCAAAGAGCCAGGGTCAGGAATTCAGAGAGCTAGAGTCATTGATTCAGCGAGTTAGTTAGTCGGAGTCTTGCATTTATGGTCAGGTGGTACTATTCAGATAGTCAAATCCAGATACTCAGAGCCAGAATCAGCGAATCAGAGTCGGAGAGTCGTGTCCAGCGAATCAGGGTCAGAACGTAAAGGTCAAAACGTTAAGGTCGGATCGTCGGAGGCGTGGAGTTAGAGTGATGAAGTCATATTCGGATATCCAAAGTCAGAAAGCCGGAGTCGGAGAATCCGAGATGGAAAGTCCGAGTCGGAGAATCAGATTCCGAGCATTAGAGCCAGAGAGCCGGAGCACGTCGCGGAGACACGAATGACACGAGCGGCACGAGTCCCATTCCTGAGATGTGGTCGGCAGCAGCGCAGCCGGCCCGGGGGGGGGGGGCATCCGGCCAGTGCGGGGGAGGGGGAGAGGAGCCCGGGTCGGCGGGGGCCGGCTGGCCTGCCGGCCGATAATGCCCCCGAGGGAGCGGCGGGGCCAGTCAGGCCCGGCCGCACTGCCGCCCGGCACTACCTCACGTGTGATCAGCAGCGGCGACCAGCGTCGGCCGGGCCGGTTAGTGCGGCCCTCCGATGCGCTGGACGCTGCGGACGGCTGCCGAGGCAGAACTGACGGAGGTCAAGGGACACCGCGACTTAACGCAACGTTGCACTTGAAACGCTCCTTTAAACGGTTTGGGCACTTTCACCTCCAAAGAAAGTGTATTGAGGTTTCCCGAGTCACGGGCCCCTGGTGTTTGCGAAAATGTTCGCAATTTAGCGATCTGAGCTGTTTTAAATATTGTAAGGCACTGCGTGGAAGTGTATGCCTCTGAGCACTATGTCCGTCTGGGTCAGAAGCGACCACTGGAGCATGACCATGAATCACACAGTGGCGTAGCCAGGATTTCGCTCAGGATGGGA
>NW_023596297.1:7670310-7734038 GCF_011947565.3 Pollicipes pollicipes | reverse complement strand
GTGTACCGATGCTGGCACGGACTGGAGGGACGTCACCCCACATGGACGCCCATGCGGAGGTGTGATCGCAGGCAGCCGTCACACGTGTGCGTGCATCCGACGTGATGGCCGACCGGGCCTTATCGCTTGGCTCACGATGTCTATAACGGCTATCAGCGGGTTGTCATCGTTTAAAGTCCCACCAATCAAAGTTCTGCTCGATCTGAAGAACGTGTAACACGGAAACATCGCTCCAATCCGTGTGTATTCATCACGATTTAACTGTCGCTGGTCTCAACATTCTCCGTGGATAGGCCCTTGAACGTGGGCACGGGCACGAAGGTGACCAGGGTGTACAGCTTGTGGGGAGAGTCCTCGTCCTCGTTCCTCTTCCTCGCGAGCCGCACACGGATCCGCTTGGCGACAGACCTGTGCACAGAGAACACGTCAGTGACAGCCTCGCGGTCAGCCAAAATAAACGCGCCACGTAACGAACGTCGAAGCCACACTCTTCCCCCGACAAATGACCGTGTTTGTGCAGACATCGGGCTCGCGGCGTATCATCGCCGCAGCGGCAGCAAAGGCGGACGTGTAATTGACGCATTCGGTTTCAGGTTAACATGCCTGCGGTGCCTGAGTCCATGCCTGCCTGCCCTGCCCTGCCATGCCACGCCTGTCTATGCCATGCCTGCCTGAGTCCCGCTATAGCGATGTTGGAAAAATCGCCGCTTCCTCCTGGTTTCCTGGATTGTGACCGGGTAGAATGAAATATTTTGTACTCCGCTGTGACACAACAAAACAGCTTTTGGAAGAACTTATTTTCCCTCTCTGTTTCAGGACAACATGAAACCAAAGGGGCGACAGTTCAGGAGTTGTCGCTTCCGTCATGAGCCATGTATCGGTATCCGCAAGAGCACAAATCCTGCACCTACCAGACATGGATGCCCAGTACTTAGCAGCGTGTGTTGTGACCTAACTGTACGACAAATTATGCATGAAAATATGGAAGACAACGTGTCTGTTTATTGAATCGAAACATCTTTAAAAAATGCCGGGAACTGAGAAACGAGAAACGGAACTGCATCGGTCTGCAAATCAGCAAAGCTCTCACTTCCTACGCCCTACGCAGACCAACTCAAAATTTAACATAATTTAATCCATCACGAACGACGAACCGCACCCATTGCCAAACATGCCAGAATGGTGACAAACTGCACCCCCAGTAACCGAACACAGACGGTCACTTACGCTCCACCGCGGTATTATGGCAATGCAAGTGGGAGAATCATCCGCAGTTCAGCGCCAGAAGCGTCTCAACTATTCGGTACGCTGCGTCCACCTCCCAGTTCAGGTTGGAAGCTGGACATCGCAAAATTATCCAGTTGGTTGAGAAGTTTCGCCTACTCGTGGCTGATTTGTCAAAAGCGCAAATGTCTTGCTATGTTCGCGCTTATGTCTTGAACAGATTTGGAAACTTTACAAAGGAAGCTGTAATACATGGACATCACGACTATTAAGGACTTGTTTGTACTTGTCCAAAACCGCCTGTGGTTGGATTTCCGGCCAGTTGTTGGTATGCAGGGTACAACAATGTAGAGGCAGCGGGCCAACTAAATAGCGTTAAGTTTGCCATCTGAAGGCAAGAAATCAAATATGGCGATTCAGGCCCTACAAAAAACCTCTACGTCGAAAAACGTTGCTATAAATAGCCAGACAACTGTTCGAAGATAGCCATCTCACCGCTGCAAAAACACCAGAACGGAAAAACACGAACCGATTACTTTGACTTGCTAAATTAATGAAGGCACTTAACAGGACGAAAACGTCAATGAATTGAAATACAAATTATCATATTTCGCAATTTTGTCGTTAAAGCGCGCCTTAATCCATTATAACCTTGGCATCACTCACCGGAGCCAACGGAGTGACCGACTCTGATCCCTTTTGGCCGACATTGTACTTGTCAGGCATTGTACTTGCCATATCTCGGTAAATCAATTGAGAACGCTGCCCATCCCTATTGCTCGGCTGGGACGTGCGGAGCCTCGTGCGGTGTCCGTTAGTTAGAAGGTGGGGACACGAGGGTTCCGCCGTGCCTTTGCCGTTTCCAAAGCCAGGCAGATGTGGCATTAAGAGGTGGAGCGTGGGCAGTGCGATCATGGTGGAGCGTAAGTAGGTGGCTGTCTGTGGCACATTCGTTGGCATTCAGTCGTGTGCCATTTAAGCCCCTCCCCCCCCCCGTCGGCCCCAAACTTATTTTGCGATACGCACATTCGTTGGCATTCAGTCGTGTGTCATTTAGCCCCCCCCCCCCCCCGCCAGCCCAAACTTATTTTGCGATACTAGGTCTTCAGGGGACGGCTTGTTGGCACCTTTGGGCTGATTATTTAAAGCAATTTTTTAGGAGAAAAAAATTGCCTGGATCCACGGCATGGTAAGCCTTTCCACAGATTGCCACTCATGCCAACATGTCCACGTTTCATTAGTGTTGAGACTGTGTTGTTTCAGTGTGTCATGGTACTGATGTTTTATTTCATTTGGAGTACCTTTACATGCCTTGCTGTACATAGGATGCGACCCTTCTGTTGAGTAACGCCCATTGTACTGTTACCTCCTAATAAGCTTAACAGTGTAATAACTCACAGCATTAAAAAATGTCGTACTCCGCTACAACATTTTTTTTTTGCAATTTCCAACCTTGCGCTGCAGTACACCTAACAGGCGGAATGTGGCGACACCAAAGACCTCAGTATTTGCAAGCGTGGTTGTTTCCACTGGCAAGAATATAGCGCAGCGATACTTGTTGGCAGGAGGTTACATGCTGAAGACTAACGAAATGGAGGGAGTATCAGAGTCAACGACAATATGATATCGATGTGAGCGGAAAACCTGTGTCACAGTGCCCACCGACATTGCTCTAAGCATCGTCTGGCCGGCTAACAGCTTAACCTGGCAGAGGTAATTACTGCATCGTAAGGGATGTTTTTCATCAGAAAGCTTGCAAAAACGAAAAAAACATCAATAGTGAGGAGAAAGGGGACCGAATGCGTGTTTCGTGTTTATCGACCCAGGTGTGGCGGACCAAAGACTTGCCATTGGCCGCGGTACCACGAAACGTAACGCGTGCCAAGGAAGCGTCTAACGAGAACACGCTGTGCGATCATCCGTGTGACCACGTAGGCGGCGGGGTTACGAGCACCGCGAACGCGCTAACCGGCTTCAGCTGCCTGGCCGAGTTCGCCCTCTATCAGACGGCATGACGCTGAACACGCATATATACGGCGCACAGGGCAGCTGCGCCCTCCCCTGGCGCCGTCGGCCGTCTACAGGAGGCACCCGGCCCGACGACGCCACCACTCCCGGCGGAGCCGAGCAGCGGCGGCCGCTGGCGCACCATCGGCAAGCGGCGCACGTGCCGCTGACACAAATTGAAAACAAGCGGCCGCCGGCCGGCCTCTGTCGGAGCCCGGCTCTGCTGTCGCCGGTCAGCCAGCCACCTGCCCGGCACGTCCGCTCAGGCTGCGGAGCGCATTTCGACACAGGCACGGCGCCGGCTGCGCGGCCGCGCCAGTTGGGGAACTACGCTGGTCAATGAGATTACAGTCGAGCATCAGCGCCGCAACGTTCCTTAACAGAACGCTCCACATTTGAAGATATTGAAGCAAGTATCAGATATACTCATTTATAGCTGTTGGTGTATTTCTAGGCAGCAAAGACTGCTTTAAACAACACAATTTCTCTGTTAAGTACATATGCTTCTCAATATGACGTTGTCTGATCACGTCATCGAACCTTGCACAACACTGATTGCGAGCCAACTGATGGCCGCTATATCTGGAACTGTGCACGCGACACCAGGTATGAATGACTAGGCAATTACATTTTTCTTGACCATGATCGCGGTATGGCTGAAAAAGAGGCAGAATTTGAACGACATTACGAAGTCGCGGATGCCTGGAGAACTCGGAATAGTATGCACATCTTCGCGGGTATAGTTCAGAAACAATAGGGGTTAAGATTTTAACAAGGGCAGGGCTGTGAGCTAAACTGAATGACCTTCAAAATGTCTATTTCAGTTCAAAACCGCACACAACTGTGGAGCACCCCCCTTAACACATCCATGTGCACAGCTTTCACCACACTACTTCACTTTAAAGTCAAGTCATCAGCCCCCTCGCTGCTCGAGGAGGTACAACCAGAATTTGGGAAGCCTTTCAACCTTTCAAAACATTGGGAAACTTCTTCCTAGAAAGTAAGCTGAGCAGCACAGTTATATTAGTGACATCATCATGCCGATGCATTTTCATGCGTTTGCATCACCATAGTTTTTGGTAGACAAGATCATGCATCCATGCCATTACCTTGACCATTGTTATTGATTTTGTATGCAGATGCAATATGCAGTTTGAACGCAAGTCAACCAGAAAAGAGCATCCGCCAACTCGCGTAAGAATAAGAGGTTAGTGCCTCCCAGTATCAGAGCACGTGATCGTCGATGGCCACACTCAGATCGCGAGGCCATTGGTGAAATCAGGATTCCCCTTGCCGAACATGTGCGCTATGACAGTAGGGTATGCTGCCATTGGTTAATCCCAAACTCACTGCGCCACATATCAGGAAAAGCCTATCAGCTAGTGTGGCCATACCTTGCGTGACCTGAACTAATATCTTGGACAACACAGCATCATGCAGCATGAGATGCAGCAAACCAACACCTGGATTGCTTTCCAACAAACATAGGTCGCTGCACGCCCCCAGGTAGAATGCCTGTCGCCTGCACTCACCGGATGCCGCGCGACCAGACCTGCTCGTTGAGCCGGTAATCAATGCGGACGTCTTGTGTGCCCATCTGCTGCATCGCAAATTTGCGGATCTCCTTCAGCGCACGCGGCGCCTTCTTCTTGGAACCAACACGGTGGAGCCGCTTGTGGAGGTGGATCGTGTAGTCACGAGTGACCACCTCCGACATGGTGGACTTGGACTTCTCCTTTCTGTCCTTTGTTTTGGCCATCTGGAAAGTGAAAAGGAGCCATCAGTTACACATCCATGGCATGATAACATTTTAGGTAATAATGGCATCATTCCCTTGGAAAACAGCAGCTGCAATACACAACTAAGTAACATTTATATGCAGACTGATCAGTGACTGTGGAACCCCACAGGTCTGAGAACACAAAGCTTCTTACTTATCTCTTTTCATGGATCACTGGATAGCAATATTTCATAGCATGCTTTGTTCAAAATAGTGCACTAAAATCCTCAGTCACTATACTATGAAGTTCCCCAATGGCACCCACTCTTTCATCAACCATCACACCAGGACAGTAATCAGTAATCATCGCCACACTCTTAAACTGTCCCATGTTTTGAGCCATGCCATTCAACAAAGTATGTGTTGTCATCACAAAAAATGTGGCTGTTAGTTTCATCCTACTAGTCCCAGAATTACACTCATACAAACTGGTTGCTGACAAGTTCATGTTGACCACCTGATAGCAAAAAATACAACCTAGAATGAATGCTTAACTACACAATTGCTACTGAAATGTATAACTGAACATTTACAACTGACAGCAGCAACTACAGGAACTGAACTGCACACACAATGACAATGCACAATTTTTGACTTCTTTTCTCCTGAGGACTGTATTAACACATGTCACAGTCCTAATCACATGAACAATTTACCACAAATTTATCTTGACTCAAATTACTTTTATCCTACTTCTTGTTACCATAACAGGGGGCCTGTGATGGACACTGAACACTCTTATTATATTAACTCTTAAAATACTTTCAAGGGTAAAAGAGTATGACATGAAAATAGTGGCAGACCTCAAAATAAGCCTGAAGGCCTTTTCGGGGTACACCAACTCAGGACTAAGCACAAAATGCAGAGTAGAAGAATGATGGTGGAGTGTTGATTAGCAGCAATGAAGAAAAAGCCAATGCACTTTATAAATTATTTTCCAGTGTCTTCACAAAGTGGCCAGTGCCATCTTGTGATGCCTTGCAACCTTACTGGACCATTTCTGGATGACTGTGGACATCTCTGCCCAAGCAGAAATTGGCTGCAATGAAGACCTCAAGCACCCCTGGGCCAGACAAATGTCCACCCAAGGCTTCCTGAGTCTACACACATCCTGGCAATGCCTCTCAGCATGCTTTTCAGAAAATTGTTGGCATCCACAAGGCACCCCACTCCAAGAGTGGAAGCTTGGTGAGGTAGTCTCTATTTTCAGGGCAAGGTAACTGATACTCCCCAGCAAGCTACGGTCCAGTAAGTCTTACTGCCATCCCTACCAAGATACTTGAATCTTTCATCACGGATGCCCTAATTGATTGATTCTCGAGTCTGGACTTCTCCACGCAGCCCAGCATGGGTTTCTCCCAGAGCAGTCCTGTATCACCCAGCTATTAGAAGTTGTGGAAGATTGGAGCACCGCAGTAGAGCGTGGAGATGGATATGGATGTGGCATACCCAGACTCTAGCAAAGCCTTTGATTCTGTGTCTCATTACTGTCCAAGCTCCATGCTTACAGTGCCAGAACTAGCTGCACCAGATTAGGGCTTTCCTTATCCTCCCAATGCGGCAAATGCAGGTCCAGTGCTTGAAGTCAGATCGAACACCAGCAGTACCCCACAATGATCAGTGGTTGGACCTGTGCTATTTGTAATCTTTGTGAACAACCTACCAGATCAAGCGTGAGGCATGGTCAAGATACTCACTGATGACACCATGGTCAAAATACTCATGGATAACACCAAGATCCACTGTTGTGTCCAAGGCCCAAATGACCCATCTCTACAAGTTGACCTTGATGCCCTGGCCAACCGGTCGAAAGAGTGGCTGCTTGTCTTTAGTGCAGCGAAGTGAAGGGTGGTGCATATTCAGAACTGCAACTGAAGAATGACCTTCCTCTTGGATGAAGCTGCCAAGCCCACCCAGAAGGACCTGGGCATCTTTATGGATCATAGGCCAAAGGTTGATGTGCAAATTCATGACTTCTCCAGTCACCCTGGCTGTACTACAGTCCTCCTCCTCCTCCCAGAGGAAACATAGTTACAGCAATAATCAGCTGTTTCATGGAGGTGTCAGCTAGGATGCCTGTCCATGACTAATTCAGCAAACTTCTTATCATGTGGGTTGCCAACAACTGGAATGCTTTTCCACATCTGGCTGTATCGCCTAACTCAGTCTGACAGTTCAAGTCCAGGCTTGATGACATATGACATCCCATGCCGAACCTTTCCATACTTTCAACTGTGGTATCACCAGATCCAGAGCCTGACAACACTGGGACAAACATGCCAAATGACATTTTAAAACATGTATGGTAAGATGATTCAATACCTCTGTTTCCTGATACTGACTGATATATTATGGCCATAAGACCAATAACCCTGTTTCCAAAACTTTGGCAAGTACTGTAAAGGTGTGCAGGTAATAGGACATCAGACTCAATTTTGTGGTGGCTTTCATATTGCCCTGGGTGCAAAATACATGTTCCAAATGTCTTGTGGGTTGTGATGGCAAAATAAACAATCACCACACATTTAGTGGATCCCACAATTTGGAATTACAGCCGTGCCATGCTGCCAATGTCAGAGACTGATCGAGGCCTTTCCTAACCGTTTGATATGGTCAATGTGCTTCAACATCGCTGAGAATATCGTATGAAGTTTCCGACACAAAAGGTGTAAAGGCAGGGACTGCACGGCGGTCAATACGATTTTAACAAAGCCTCAGCTAAACAAAAGATTCAAAGAAATTGTCCACCTGACCAAAGTATCATCCCACGCATATAATCATCGAATTAAGATGAACTACTCGGTAACCTCAGAATAAAAACAGTAAATACCGTAACTTGCTACCCCCCAACATACCTTTACGATCTTGACGCGGAAAAGGCCGATTGTAGTGATGAGACAAAAGCAGTCGTGTAGTTAACTTCGCTTGAAATTTTTTTTTAAAATATGGAGCAAAGTATCAATATAAATGATGAATAATTATGTTTTCTGATACAATTTTTTGCAATTAACTTTCTTCCAACCATCACAAACTCTTTAAACATTGTTTTGGTCATCTAGGTTTCTCATCCGCCCTACCCCCGTCGGGCGTTAAAGGACTGCTAAAGTCAATTGACTTGGAGCTATTGCCCGTTTTTTAGAAAGCCTCTAGATGTGATAAGCTTTCCAAATCTGAAAAGAAAAGAATCACATATTTGTTGTTATTTAGTGTAGTAAATGAGCTGCTATATGAATGTTTTTTACTTTGTTGAAATATGTGAAATCCCTGAAAGTGTTGCATACGATGATATGTGACTCCTGTTTTGAATCATTAGAAATGAGATAAACGGTGTCAGCTTCTACTCATCAATAAAAAGCGTTGTGTCTACAAGTTTTCCAATACATTCTATTGTCACTCACATGATGCATTCGCCTCAAAGCAATGTAAACTTTCTAGATGGGACGAGATTTGCAACAAGTTAGACGTGACACAGACTATGCAGTATTTTAGGGTCACACATTGACGCTTGTTTATTTACGTTTTGCAAAGCGCGTAAGCCAGTGGCTCGTGCACTGAGCAAATGTTTTGGTGCGGTAGTCTAATCGTATGTGGTAAATATGGGATGACATAAACATCCTCCAGCCTCTCTATCATCCTGCTGTGCTGCCCTGGGCTATACTCAAGCTCTCCCAACCTATTGTTATTTTGCTGGATGTTTTTTATCTGGGGTCATCAGGTTAAGTAAATTCCTGAAGCTCTTATCTTGGCATTGTCACTGTGGTTGATGCATATGTGACAGCATTTGAGCCATTATGGCTTGTATATCAGGCATTACCTTAGGTACTCATGAAGTCACAGAAGTGGTAGTATTTTATTTGTTCAGGATAAGCTGACATTGAAAGTTTTGTAATGCAGGCATACATGCAGTAGTTTGCAAACTGCCTTGCTAACTATAGGGGATTTTGCATGTGCATGTCTGCAACCATGCCAGATTTTAACAATATTTTGTTGGGGCAGAGATGGGGTACATTTTCAAGTTTGGGCACCTTATAAAAATTGTATCCAGAAACTATTGAATTGTGCTATGGCAAGCATCATTATGTGTTGGTGTTCTATATGACACAGAATCAGCTGTAAATATTGCAATTTACTATCCCATTTGTTGCAGGATTATATCTGCTCCAAATATCTCGACTGCATGTTTACCATTGATTGCAGACAAGTATATATGATGCACAAGCTGTAACTTGCTGTTACAGTGCTCTGAACATTAAGCCCTCACCTTTAGCTTCTGTTATAGTCACCTGTTAACCCTTCAAGACCTAACCTAACCCTCATAGGGTATATAATATACTTAAGGATGCTTTTGTACAGACTGTCAGTATCATGATTGGTAAAGTAACCTATGAGTTGCTAATAGAGATAAGAACAACTAACATGATAAAAGTCAGTAATGTGGAGACTCACATGACTCACATTTTACAAGTGATCATTAGCAGCTAGTCAGTCAGTCAGTCCAGGGTGCCAGTTGTGTAGTGGTTAACACGTCTGTGTTAACACGTCTGTGTTAACCACTGCACTACGGGCACCCTGGTTAACACAGATGTTAACACGTCTCTGTTAACCACTGCACATCTGGGAAACCAGAGGTACCTGGTTTGATTCCCCGCGATGCCCGCCCTTCCTGCCAGGGTGAGAGGCAGGTGATGCCATATAGCCTCAGCAGCTGAGTGTGTCATAAGGCCCCAATCACACATAATCAGTCAGTCCTACATTATAATTCTGCTGTTTGTTGTGCAGTTCCATTATTAGCTTTATTTTGCAGTTATGGCATCCATCAAGATAGATTGTGCTTGTGACATTCTTTACTAAGGATGCTGATCATGCATGACAAGCTTGCATATATGAATAGATACAGGGGTTTGCCTCAGAAGGCAGGGAATATGAATGCCACAACACTGGTATTGTTATTACTGATGGGTGTTGGTGGCCTGTGGGCTACTTATATTTGCCATTGAGAGCTGTTATCAATGGTATGTTTCAGCCCTCCTTTAAATTGCCTTTGGATGTTGGGAAATTTTCCACTTCCTACCTTGATTTCCTATGCTGTGTCAAACATAGCATCCCCTAAAATGTTGCCTGACCTGCAATTCAGCTAGTGGGGCAAATCACAAATGGAAGCAGTCATGTTCCTTGATGTGGTAGTAAGCCAATGATGTCCAGCTTCAAGTTTTCAAATATTTATGAAGAGTGTTAGGAAAATCCCCAACAGAAGTTTTGCCACCCATGGTGGCTCACCTGATCAGAGCTCCTGCCTTCCAATAAACTTGACTGTGACATGGTGGGTTTGAGCCTGTTTAGTAGCTTGGTATTTGTCCTGACAGGTATGGTCACAGTGGCCACAGGAAATGTCATGTGATCAGAGCAGATGGCAGGACCAGTGGTGCCAAACATTGTGGCATGTTAAACCTTTCATCACCAAGTTATGTGGTTGGTGTGGGATTAAGTGATCAGATGGTAGGTGTCAGGGCTCACACAACAAGCACTGCTTAGTTAAGCTCTGATCCCGGAAGTCCATTCATTCAAGAGGTTGGGATAAAATCTTTAAAACACACTGCATGTTTTGTCATTATGCCCAATGTCCACTCCCCTACATGCCCCATTGGTTTACACTCCATCACAGCCACCTCCGCCTCTATCAGTAATGTAAGTTATGGGCATCCCATAAGGGTTGTGTAATATGTGATAAGGAAACCACTACGAACATGACAGGGCAGGAAATGGCTGACTTAACATGTAGTTGTAAGGGCAAATCAAATGTTACTAGTGAGTTGTTTCATGAAGCAATGCTATGTATGCCATTTTTAGTTTGGAAAGCACATTCTTTATTTAATGCGTCATCACTGGTCTGTTTGAAAATAACAAAAACAGTACGCAGCCATCTCCAGATGCAATGCTCATGTAAATGTGTGTTGTTCAAAGTACTGGTGTTGCCAGGCGACAAGCCAGGCTGGGACCTTCTGGTCCTGCCAACTGCGGCTGTCGGTGTAGAGTCGGGCTGGGTTGATCGGAACCCGTGGCCGTCGCCGGCGGGCGCCTCCGGGCGCCATGGTGCACACGCGCGGCCAGCCGCGCTTCGCAGACGGCGACCGCGTGCTCTGCTATGAGCCGGACACCACCAAAGCGCAAGTGCTCTATGAAGCGAAGGTGTGTTGGCTGATGTTATGATGATGGGCCTTGGCCAAATTTGCATGCATTCACATGTTGGTATTTGCCATGTGTTCATCAAATGTAACTGTCAGCCCTGTCAATCCTGGTCCCATTAAAAAACTTGTTTTGCTGATTTGTCAGCTCTGCAGTGTTGGCTGCATGTGGATTGCTATTTTGTTGTGCTTTTTTACTGCATACACAAAGGCGCTCTTAGATTTATGTTGTTACCAACGTAGTCGGTGCGCCCGAAAGCCGGAATCGTCATCATCATCAGATTTCTGTTGTTAATTATGTGAAGGTAAAGCATCAAGAGCTTGCAAGTTTAAATGACGATCAATATCAAATGTCCCGTGGATATCGTGCCTGTCTCTGACTAACGATCAAGACGGAAGGGCAGGGTCTCTTGAGCAGGGGTGCCTGCATTAGTAATGTGTGCATCCTCTCTTTTGTGCAAGCGACTATTTAGATGATGCTGTTGCAATTATAAAAGAGCTCTTTCCAGGTTCTGGAAGTTGTTGAAAGGAGGGACAGAAATGGACGGCGATCGGTGGAGTGCCTCGTTCATTTCCAGGTAAGCGAACGTCCCGTTCCGTTTGGCTCAGTTAAGATGCCGCACGAATAAAACAGTGCGTTGTAATGCACACCTTATGTGATATTGATGTTGTCATGATGCTGCCAATGGTCCATTGGCCTTGCTGTACCAGACAGTTGTCATCACTTCCCTGCGCTCCACCTCGGGAGTTCGGCGTTAGTCGTCGGAGGCGTGAATCCACTCTCTGAGACGCCCCACCGCCAGGGCTGGAACTCCGGCTGGGACCGGTACGTCGTGGAGGACCAGATCCTGGAGTACAGCGAGGCCAACCGCAAGCTGCAGCGCGCGCTGGCCGAGAAGTTCCTGCCGCCGGGGTGAGTGCGCTTGCGGCACCGGAGTGCGGGCTGTCCAGTCTGGATAGTTGCCTCACTCATCGCGTACTCCTGCTAGCCGCGCGGCGTGGACACGCGGTGGAGCACTGCACGGGTCGCCAGAAGAAAGATCGGGCTCGCCGAAGTATCATTTTTAAATTAATTCAGTGGAAAATTGGTGATGCCGTTGATGCATATATTTTTCCGCGCTGGCCTCGCGCCTCTTTCTGTCGCAATCGTGTCGGATAGTTCACTACGATGTGCTAACTAGAGCTGAGCATGCGAACTCGTAATGTTCCTCACGTACGTCCGGCGTCCTCACATTCGGATTCGGCGATTACTATAGTGCCAAAAGGAGCGTTCAGATATTTGAAAACATTCGAATGTCTCTTGAAAAGGCACAAACGCTTACAAAAAGCACTCGGCATCGGTTTGATGCTTAATGAACAGCTGCTTATGGCATCCCTGTGCTTAAGTGGATACGATCGAATATGAAGGGTTCATTGACGTCCGGTTCGAGCTCATGAAGTGATCCTGAACCAAACATCCTGATGAATGCAATGCCAGTTCAGCATGCCGTCAAACGGACGTGCCAGCGGCAATCCCCATCGCTCTGTGGCATGCCTGATCGTCGCGTGCGAGGCCAGCTGCTGTTTTGAGCTGATCGTGCGTCCGTGCATAGTTAATCAATGTTCTATGCCTTCACCCCTCAATGCTGCTGGATTGGGAGCTCTACATAATTCGCTGAGCTGGCGGCGGAGGTCGCAGTTGCTCATATTGCAGCTGTGACCATGTCGCGGCGACATAACCATAATCCCACCACCTGTGGTCAAGTCCTTAAGTCCTTAAGGGTCGGTCTGGCTACAGCTCCCCCGCCTCCTTCATCAATTAGAGTTGAGTGATGAACCGCATGGTGCCGGAACGTCGGAGTCAGTTTCTTTTGTCGTGAGAGGAGGACGCTGGACGACCCGGATCTAGCAAGGTATTTTGGGCGCGATTGGATCGCCAGTGGAGCAGTCCCTGCGGTGGAGCAGCCCCTGCGGCCAGTGAGACGCCGTTCTGCAAACTGGGTATTCCCCGATGTTCGTGTAGAGCACTGCCCGCGTCGTTCCTGTGGAACATCGTCAGCATCCCGCCCTCCCGGAATCCTTACTCTGTGTTTTTTGTGGGTGTCGCGGCGTCTCAAGGTGAGGAGACTTGTGAAAATAACGCCCGTCGTATAGATTTCCACCTCACCTGGTCGTTTGGATACTTGACCGGGCGTTGTTGCCTGTCGTCTTCCAGTTGCGCTGTCATACACAACACCGGGTAATACAGAGCGGCACGCGCTGGGGACGTCACGGTGCATTACGAATGCGCATGAATTCAGCCGGTGTTTGTGCGCCCAGAATCAAGAGAAGAAGAAAAGTGAAGAGAATGGCTGTCAAAACACAATCACTTGTGTATAACTGTCGTGGAGGAGAACTGCCAATCAACACACAGCCGGGTGGATGGAAACTGTGCATAACTATAAACCGGGCACTTTGGGCGCAAACGTTAAGTTGGTGTGATCGGAATCTCGGCACAGTTGTGCCACGTACGTGCCAAAATGCTAGGTGGGTTTTAGGCACAAAACTCTGTCTCCGCGGCGCTTGGCTCAGTTGCGAAAGCTGCAAGAAATTGGTATCGGAAATATTTTCCGTTTTCTACAGCTAGCAGAGGTTTGTGTTTTTAAAAACACAGTGTTCAGGCATAATTTAAAGGGAGTGTTCCACATTCATGTGGGCTTTTAAACTGAAACGCTCACGTTGAATACCATTAAATGCAGTTCACAGTCCCGCCTTTTTAAGGCCTAGAAACCTCTAGGTCCTTAGCTTGAAGGCTTGCAGATGTGCAGTATTTTTTTGTGTAGACTTTTTAAAGGTCATTCAAGTATGCGCGATGCCATGGAAACGGCATGCAACGGCTGTCTTCTCACAGGCTGTTTTCTGTTCATGGTGAAAGGACAGCATGGCCGCTCATGCCTCCGTGTTAGCGATGATGCGGCACACATGATCCAAACTTCGGGAGGTTGTCGGATAATATTCACAAGAAGTCGTTCATGAGGTATACAGGGTCTTGGGTCATGGAAGATAGGTCCACGTCACCGTCATCCAGTTTCCCTTTCTAACGCTCTCCTCATTCCCTGCGCACTTGACCTGCAACACCGGACGTGGGCCTGATAACCCGCAGTCTTACTCCGATTTACGGTGCCTGGAGTACGTTAGTCTTGATCCGAGTCCTTGGTCATTGATTGACTCCGGTCTGGGTCCGAGCCCGTGGGGATGATTGACTCCAGTCTGGGTCCGAGTCCGTGGGGATGATTGACTCCAGTCTGGGTCCGAGTCCGAGTCCCGGATGCATTGTTCAGCCCGTGTGCCATCATTTGCTCCTTGGGCCACACAGGACAACATGAGTGTCATGTCAGAATTCGACAGTTTGACAGATAGTCTTGACTGAGAATGGAAGCGACGTGTGTGGTGCATCAATGTGTATTCAACGATGCGTGGGCTTAAGTACCTAACCCCAGCTTAATTCGACCGAACCAAACCTAGTCAAACCCAGTCCAACGCGTGCCTTGACTTCCAAAGCTCCTCCGTCCCAAAATCCGATGCGGGTGGGTCTTTTACTGTCGGCATGTGGGAGACGCTACTAAATGTAACACTAAATTAAATAAATAAACGGAACCAAATAAAAATAGAAATGTGTCTTTTTGTTCATAACTTCCGAATTCCATGATCATGATGGATGAACCCGTTCGCTGGTAGCGCATAATCATAGCGCTTAAAACCGTATCCCTGGAGCCAAATATAGGATGCCAAGATGACGCATGCTATCTATTCACATGAAGACGACCTGCGGATTTCGTACGAATTCACAGATTTCGTGGGAACTCACCAGGAGGCGTCCTTTTCGTTGGTTTCACACGCTATGCAGTCCCGCACGGGGCGTGTGGAATTAAAGAATGTCGGCGAACGCATCATTAAGGAGTCCAGTGACTTAATTAAACATCCGTGGTAAAACATCCATCGGCTGGTGACGATCGATAACGTGTGGGCACCCAAATATACCCAGCACCCAATACAAGCTGGTACTGCCGGCACCGCGTTTTTCGTGCGGCGCGGCGTGACGCTGCACGACAAGGTGAGACTTCAGAGCGAGACATCTCATTCTGAAAGGAGGTGCTAAGTGAAAGCGAGAACAGTATGAGACTTAATAGCAAGTCATCTCATTCTGAAAGGGGTGCAGAATGTAAAGAAGATATCTTTTTTAATTGCCGGCGGCTCCTCATCCATCCGTTATTATTTATTCAGCTTGTCGATGATGACATAAGGGCTGATGTTGCCAGCTGCCCTTGCCACATTCTGCGAGCCGTGCTGTGTTCCTGTTTATGATTTGTTATGTGGTCCAAATGTTTGTGACCGGTGTATTTCTCGCTGGCCATTGCGCGTGATAAAGCACTGAACATCCGTTCACTCGCGAGATCCAACGGCGCACCGTCTTCAAAGAACCCACGCGTGCGCCTTACCAAGGGTGCGAGCACCGGGGGGTAGCGGGACAACTGTCAGAGCGTGCCCTGCGGCCGTGTCTTCAGCGGGCGTAGTTCGGGCGTCACGTGACCGTGTGATCCCAGAGCTGCTGGCTGCTGGCGGCCGGGGGACGGAGGTGCGAGGCCAGGAGGACGGCGATACGAGGTTAGGGAAGTGCGCACTGCCAGCGAACGAGCCGCGCTGCGCGGTGGCACCATCCACATAGGGGGGGGGGGGGCGTCGACCGGTGTAGGTCATACAGCGCCATCCACTTAGCCGGGGCTATGTGGATGGTGCATGTAGCCCCCGGTTTGGTGCCGTCCATGATGGTGCGTGTTTGGTGTCATCCATGCCACTGCTGGCAGGACACATTACAGAAATTCTGGACGGAGGCCGCGCCAGCGCCAGTCGAGATGCAGGGGTATCGGCTTACAATTGGCAGCGGCTGACCGGAACCGACATTGACATCGGGTGTCATACACCCAGTGTCAGCCTACGTGGACTGGTACTGCCCCAGTCACGACACTGCACATTCGCCTGCACTGGGGCTGGAGGGGGTCAGCCTTACGTGAGTCAGTTGGCGCGTGACCTCGCGCGCAACCCGCATCTGACTCAAATAGCAGGAGCTGCTCGCTTGTCATGCTGCTTGGTACGCACGTGTGTTTTTGCGATTTGGAAACCACACACGCCTTGTGCCCAGGCACTGCCCGACGAACGCGCGCGCTTGGATGCCTCCAAGCCTGGTGCATGATTGGCAGTGTGGTAGTTTGATCAGATGTCTGAAATTCCGAGCGCACGCTCCCCCTGACGATGACCCGAAAGGCACTGGCGTCCCGCCGCGCGCCGTACTTCCGCCACGTGAGGAGCAGGCACCCGCAGCATGCGGTCGCGGTCGAATGACGTGATCTCCGCAGTCCGACAGCAGCTGGGCGCTTTTTCGCCGGTGTCGGGCCTGGAGCGAGCCGGGATCCCCGCGGTGTCGTCCAACTTCTGCCGCCCCAGCCAATAACGGCGCGTCTCTGCCGTGCCAGGCGGCTGCGTTATTAGATCCAGCTCGGCACTCTCTCTCGATCGCATCTCGAGCGAACTGCAGGGGTTCGCGCTGCCGCGTACTCCGGAGACGTGGAAGACGCGCGGGAAATGGCGGATGAATAGCTCTTGGGAGGATTCATGTCGCGCGTTGTAGAGCCCCTGCATCATCCAGTCAATCGAAATGGATATGAAGTTCCGGCAAATGAGACTTTTTTAGATAAAGTCCATGGTAGAAGCAAAATTCAACAGATTGCGCTGTAGACTGCATACATGGATAGATGGTAAAATCCTGTGAATTATATGAATTCATGGGGCTAGTGGTGTTCTAATCAGAACATCGCGAAACATTACGCGTATAAGCTTAACCCTGCCAGCCAATTAATTCGAATGATTGATTAAGTCGTCCCAGCTCGTCAGCGAAATGGCACTAGCATGCCATGCACCACCATGACGCAGCCGTCGGCTGTAACAGTACAGGCAGCCGGGGCCGCCGGCGTGGCATGCCCGTACGTCCTGCGTACGGCTCTCCTCATTGCGGCGAAATGCGTACATTTTGGATAGGGTCAGGCGTAGTTAGCCAGTGGTGATTGTCCTCACCATTAGTCCTGCATTCTATTTAGCTAACTAACGGGACGACGGGACGTGCAAGGAAAATGTGTCGGTCTCAGAATTCATTGCGAATTCCGTGAATGACAATAACTACTTAATAAGCCGGGTGTCTTATAAGACTTGAAAAGCAAACAGCAAATGCTTATTCTTGACAACGAACTGAGTGACAACGGAGCTTGACGCATACAACAGAGCAAGAGCGGGCAGAGTGGAAACATGCTCTTCACTCGCTGGTCTAGGATCCACTAATGAGTCGAGCCCTAGAGATGCAGCCTTCACCTGAGCCAAGGCTATCGCCCCTTGCGATGCGCCATAATCACCATTTTCCACGTTTTCATCCCGCCTGATGAGCTTACTGGCAATGATCTTTAAGTTTCCTCACCGATGAGTGCGCCCCAACGCCCGACCATCTCCATGTTTGTGGCTTTAGTGATTTTCTGAGATGGTGGCTTCCTGCTGCGAAACGTTTTGATGGAGGCTCGATTACAACGCATTACTAGAGCGGCAAAAGCTATCAATGTCTGGGAGAGGAATCAGGCAATTACGGCCGGCAGGCAAGCAAGCGCGTGGCGCCATCGTCTCCTGGTCGCGAGATCAAAGGCTCAGTTTCCGCCGCAAGAAGCTGATACCTTGACGCCGTCTGTGGCAAGCTGACACAGGAGCCCTGATTTTTCGCAAGAATACGGCGATGATATGTTACGGTGACGTGGAACTCAAATCTGTGGGCTGGAGTGAGGCTGCACACCCTGCGTGTATGGAATGGGGAATCACGGCCCGCCTCCGTGACAGTTGAACAAATGCTGTTTATGATGCTGGAAATTAAATTATTTGGAATGGGTTTGTTCCTCTCCTGCATTTTGAAATGTGTTTACGCTCCTTCATGAGACGCCCGTTACGTATTGTATGAATTACATTGCCTAATATTGTCATTCATGGGTGCATTAAAAAAAGCTTTCGATGAGATGTGTTATGCAAAAATGCAAAGGAACGCGCCAGAAAGGATGGTGGTCGAATTTTACACTCAGAACGCCGCGTACAGATAAGTGCATTTCGATCGTGTTTGTATTTATGAGACGATCCCTCCCATCGTGCGGCGCGCCGCAGAACGCCGCCAACCGGGGCTGGGGGTCCTCCCGTGACACCGGCCGGGTGGGCTGGAACTGGTGGGGGCGGCGTCGGCGTCGGCGCATGGAGCGGAGACGGGGGGGGGGGGTGGGGGGGGGTCGCATGGAGTGGCGGGGACGGGCCGACTGAGGCCAGGCTCCGCTGTCAGCCTGGTAACGGGACGGAGGTGACGGCCCTAGCCTGGCTGTTGATAACATGCGCATACCCCGCCACCAGCTGGTGTAGGCTCTTGGTGTACGTGATCGCACAGTTTGCTGACTGACTATGAGGACTGGCAGATACGGCGTCATGCTGCCAAGCGTCGAATACGGTAGTGGGTCGAAATGCATTTTTTTAATGTGACATTGAATCATTTCTCTGTGTTCTTGTCTGCATTCTGACGGCTGCGGCAAAGTGCTTCTCAAAGAATGGATGTCTATATGGGCCAGATCGCGGCTCAGCTCTTTCAACCTGTCTCAAATAGTTGTTTTGTTGCTCAGTTTCAATCGAACTGCACACAGACGAGCGCGTGGTTCGCGACCATATAGATCTTTGGCTGGCGATTGGATGGTGCAGATTAGGCGACCGATCAGCCAGCGCCGGGGAGACTGGCCTGAACGTTCACTGGGACCCGGTGTTATCGATACATGCGGCGCACTGCCGCCTGGAGATCTCTCAACCGGGGATGCCGGGGGTGTACTGGTTAACGCGTCTGCATTAACACCTGCGCGTCTGGGAAACCAGAGGTGCGGGGTTCGATTCCCCGCGGTGCCCGCCCTTCCTGCCAGGGCGAGAGGCAGGCGACGCCATATAGCCTCAGCAGCTGAGTGCGTCGTAAAGCCACAATGACGCAAATCTCCCAACCGCCCGTATCCACCTGCGTCCCCATATTGTTTTGGCCGCTACTCGGGGAGCATGAACCTTTCGTCTGCCTCAGACTGGCTTGGCCAGTAATGCCGTCTCCACCGCAACACCTCTCCCCCGGCCACGCCGTCACCCTGAGCGTCTGGAGGCGGCCCATATCAAACTGAGACGAGGCGAGTGCGCTGCGCACCCAGCGGTCGGTCCGTGTGTGTGACCCGGCTCGGTCGTGTCCGGCAGCGTGATAGACCGGCGTCGGTACAGCGCGGCCGACAGCCAGCGCTCCTCGAGCGTGGGCGCCGCCTCGACGGCCGCCAGCGAGCCGGACAGCGGCGACGAGCCAGAGCCGGAAGCGCCGCCCAGCGCCGTGCACATCGAACTGCCGGCGCCGCTCCGCCGGCGTCTCGATGACGACTACTACTACGTCAACAAGTACCACAAGGTGAGGCCGGCGCCGCAGTGCGTGGGCTGCCACAGGGCGGGGGCGGTAGCACAAGGTGGAGCACCCCACACGATACGGTCGGGCCCGCATGGTGGGCTGTGGTCAGGGTGGGGTGGCAGCACAAGGTGGAGCACCCACACGGTACGGTCGGGTCCGCAGGGTGGGCTGTGGGCAGGGGCGGGGGTTGGCAGCACAAGGTGGAGCACCACAAGTTCCATATGAGGTTTGGTCGGTTCTGTAAAGTGATGTCGGAACTAAATGGTCGTGTTATGACTGCAGGAAGACTAGTGGGACGATAAAGTGCGTCCAGTTTGCACAAGTTGGGCTGTGACCACAAGGGGAAGCGGATAGGCAGGAGCAGCGGTACATGGAGTTAGGCAAGGTGCTCCCAGTACCGGAAAGTAATACCGGGATCACAAGGTGCGGCCACAACTGCGATCTAGATTAATAATGTCTGCTTGCTTTAGTTGATTGATACCTTGGGCGCCATATGGCCAGGGCAGGGGGTGCGCCGTAAAGCCCAAATCATCACCATCATTCTTAAAGTCATGGCTTCCACGACATACGGTCCCGACAGCACCATACGTGTAATGGGCTGTTCACAACGGCGGTTCATTAGAGGACGTCTGACGCGCGTCGGGAGCTGGCAACGTCATGGCAGAAGTGCGACGTCTAACGCATACCCGAGGGTGCTCAACTTAGGTCTAAGGGACTTGTTTGTCGCAGTGCAAGCCTGGCGAAGGCCCACATGTCCGCCTAAAGCATCTGGAATATTCATGTTTACAAGATATCTGCAATCGATAGACTGTCGCAAATCATCTACAAATATCAAGCAAATATGACAACAAGGCTGCTTCTTGGACGAGCATGCAACCAAAATTACTCGGGACTTATCCTCTGTAAAAGAATGTCCAGTTTGGCCAGACTGGAGATGGAAGAAGGCAGCATTACCTGCAGGCAGTGACGACATCGTGTCAGTAAGCATGACGTATTCAGCAAATGTATGATGCAGGCGCCTGAATGGCGGATAATCTTGGGCTTCGTACGCACGTCCGACGCCCGTAAAAAAAACACCAGGGCGAATAGACCGTAAAAGCATGCGGAGATCTTGTTTACATTTTTGATAGGGCCGGGGCCGCGTCGTCTGCTGCGGGACCTTGCCTGCGAAAGAAGTCGCTTGATGTGTGCAACGGAGTAGTTGGCCGACAGCGAGGTCTGTCTGCGGCACAGCTATGTTTGAGTTGGGAGCCGACGAACTATCGCTGCAACTCAGACGGATGAAACTTTTTCGAACTGTGGTGCTACGTCGGTTTAGTTTACGACACATCCAGCATTTCTTAACTTGTCTGTCTGACGGTTTGCCTGTCAAAGCGAAACGAAGCTTGATTTCAACCGCCAAAGCGCCCACACAGGGCAGAAATGGTCTGCGCTACCAGTATGCTTCCGGGGGGGGGGGGGGGGGGGGGGAACGGATAGACGCGGCAAAAAACTGCCCAAAGATTCTACCCGATACCCTGACAGCAGCCTTCGTCGTGGAGGCAGCGAAACCGGTTTGTCTACCCGTCACAACCGAACACGGGTAGAACACGGCCTTCACCTCCGAACTGCCGGGACGTAGGCGGCGGCACATTTCGGCCTCTGGCTACGTGCACATGTGCAGACCGCTCAAATGGAAGCCGTGTAACCCTAGTGTGCTTTTGGCTGTAGGGAAACGGCGAGAAAGCTGCACCTTTGCATACTGCAGCCGTTTTCTGTCACAGAGATGGATGCTGTCGTCTGAGCGTGGCGTTTTGGGAGATGAGGTTACCTCGCACGGCTCATAACCTTTATGAAATCCGTAAGCTCTGGTTCCGATTCCGCCGTAAGGCCCATGACCTCTGGCGCCGTCTGGTGCGGGAAGCAGAAACCGATTCCCGGGAATACATTTTGGAAACCGGGCATACGTCTACGGGTGGGCTCTAAGGAAATGAAAGTAGCAGGCAACCGTGGGGCGAAATACCAAGGACGTTCATAACACTGTTCATGGTCAGGACCATGAAAACTGTTACGCCTCGCGCGTTCCCATAATATATACCACTGGTCGCCTGATATTTTAGTTTGGTCAGGAGGCCTTCGTAAACTGAGTGCCGGCTTTTCTCAGCGGAAGAACTGGAGTATTTGGTGGCTGTGTGATCATGACGCTCCATTCGAGCGCTCATGGTGACGAGGTCTTATATGGTGACCGAATTTATGTGGTTTTTGTAACGCCGGTTGGTATGTATTATTGCCGATCTGTTCAGCAAGTGTACCCCAGACTTGCGTAAGCCAGGTGAGCTTCACGCACGTGCACGGACTTTTCGGTGTCTGGCAGCCTTCCATGACCTCTGTCTGGAGAGTGACCTTGCCTGACCCGTCGCCAGCTGCTGCCGCTCCCCTGCCCGACGACAGTGGTGGCCGTTCTGGAGGCGTACGTGCACCACTGGCAGCAGACGGGCCGCCGCCACCCGCCGCACGCGGCTCGCTCCAAGGCCAAGGACACGTGGTGGGAGGCGGCCGTGTGCAGGTACGGACGCTCCACACGATTCAAGCATCCCAGACAACAGAGACTTGAGGGATTTCGGCGGTTTTGCTACGCGTGGGCCTGCCGTCTGCCACGACCATTTTCTAGTGTCGCGCGCTCGTCGGCCGGCTGTGATGAGGACGCGGAAACGCAGCTGGCGATGCGGTTGGAACTCGCGACCTCTAGATCGCAAGTTGACACCCTGAGCTGCCTGTGTGTGTGTGTGTGGGGGGGGGGGGTGGGTGTGGGGGGGGGTGTGTGTGTGGTTGAGTGAGTGAGTGAGTGAGTGAGTGAGTGAGTGAGTGAGTGAGTGATTGAGTGTGTGCGTGCGTGCGTGGGTGCGTGCGTGGGTGCGTGCGTGCGTGTCATTTCCCTAGCCCATTATTGCGGCAAACAGGTGGATCGCATGGCTGCGTAGCTGACCAATCGCCCGACATGCCTCTGTGCTGCCCTCTACGGGTGTCAGCTCTCGCCCAAAGGAACGATGGCCTTTCTGCCGATGACTCCACTAATATACCCGCGGGAGCTCCGCGAAAACCTGGGCAATAGCCCCGCTCTCATGTTGATGAAAAAAGTTGGTGGCTCCTGGTATCCAGGCCTGCAGTGCTAATTAAAATAGTTCATTTTGACCGCAGCGAAGGCGTCGCATGCGGCATTTATTTTGGGCAGTGGCGCACCGTATCATGGTCGTGCCGGAGGTGGCGGTTACGAGATTACGGACGGAGGACCTCGCACTGCATGGTGTCACGTGGGTCGGCGCGCTTCCTCCGCGTTTGCCCCTGCCCCCCCCTCCCCCCCCCCCATCAGTTGGGACGCGTGGAGCTGAACTGTGGAGGTTAACCCGGTGGACCCTGTAGCTGGTGCGGTCCTGCGGCAGTGCCGAGTCTGGCTGGGAAGACCCGCCGACGAGGTTAACCCGGCAGACCCTGTAGCTGGTGCAGTCCTGCGGCACTGCCGAGTCTGGCTGGGAAGACCCGCCGACGAGGTTAACCCGGCAGACTCTGTAGCTGGCGCGGTCCTGCGGCACTGCCGAGTCTGGCTGGGAAGACCCGCCGACGATGGTCGAGTCTCCGGTGGCCGCCAGCATGCTAACGCCCTCACGTCCCGCCACGGCGACCGCTAGGCTGCATCGGCCGCGAACGCTCATTAGGGACATCCCCCACTCATAAGGGGCATTCCCCAATTGTTAGTAAGCGGGACATGCCTCCCTTGACTGAAGAATTTATTCCGAGTGGGTTGTACCAGCGACTTGATATTCTCAGGGTCCCAAAGAAGTGCCAGGGCTATTTTATGTCAAAATATGGCTGACCAAATTCATCTAAATCATACTAAACTTGTCATTTTTGCTATCGAAGGTACAAAATCGGGGTGTTTTAAGGGATCCGCTATGATTTGTAGCAAGGGGTTTAACCACGTTGCATGAGGCGGAGAGTGGTCAAGCCAGGTCACCGTTACCTCATGCTGGCTCAGTATGTGGCAGTAATGTGCCTATAAGTTCAAAGTTCTTATGTTAAGCTAATGATCTTCAATATGCTGGCATATGGGCACTGGTTGACGACGCTGCAGCGCTGAGCAGCGATATCATTGACATGCTCAATATTCCGAGCTGTGCTCGTCCTCAAGAGTGAGGATGAGCACAGCATACATCCCTTGATGGTAGAGCACGGCTTGAAATGTTAATTACCGACAATAGTAGCGTTAGTTAGCACTACGACGTCATTGAACTGGTACCTCTCGGCATACTGAAGATCGCGGACTCAACATAAGCACCTTAAACACAATGAGCTCGTCAGTGGTCTAGTACTTACGTCAGTGTAGGTTGTGATGGAATTGGGTCTCTGGACACTGTTTCCAGGTTTCTGACGTCGTCACACCCACAAACATAGTTTTGGACACATTTACAGCAAGTGCCAATTGACCCATGACCTGCAGGTGTGACCTGACCAACGTAAGGTGTGACATGACCCAAAACTCCGGGAATACTGTCTAATACCTTCACTGACTCGGAGGTCATCAAAGCTGATGGTTCATAGGTCGCAGATCCTGGGCGACTGACCGCGGTCTGGACAGCCAAGATCGGTCCCATGGGGCAAGGACAGGTAGCGGGGAGGGGAAGTCACGCCCCGCCGGATAGGTGGGAGGGATTCAGGAGGCTGGGCGGCGCGAAATGCGTGGCCACATACGGCTTCCATCCGAAACCACAGCAGCGCTATTCAACATCCAGGTCATCACGGTCCTGTAGAATTACCGGAAGCTGAAAAAACGGGCGTTCGTTAGGAGGTCGTGACGGGGTGCCGGCAGCGCTGCAGTCTCACTTGGCAACGGTGAAACCAGGGGCGCGGGATGGCGTGACCCGCGGTATGCGCTGGTCTTGCCGGGGCGGGAAGCGGTCGACGCCGTCGTAAATCCGTTGTTATAGCCATGACAAGGAAGTAGCCTTTGATGTTGTTTCGCTGGCGCTAATGATCAACATTACACCGATTGGTTGCCGTCTACCATTCGCCATCCGATAACCCTACTGGAACGATTCATGCATGCCGTACGTTAGTCCATGACTGTTGTCATAGCGACAATAATTTCATTGTTGAGGCTGAAAAAAAGCATTGCCACAGTAGCACTTTCTTTGCATGCACCTTGCGTATTACAAGATTTCATGCTGAAAAAGCTATCACTCGGCATACCACGAGGTACTGATGAATCGATGATATCAAGCAGATGATGCCGACGCTAGAACTTGCTCCAGCGCTTTGGATCTACCGTGCGTCATTCGAAGGTCGTGTCTTGAATGGATCTGGGCTCACGGCCCTCGGTGTCGTCCGATTGCTCTGGCGCGGCGTGGCCCCGGCGGCTGTCCGGTTCCGCGATATCGTCTTGTGTGAGAGCTCCGCCGTGAGACTGCACAAGAATACGTCGACGAGTACTACACTCGACAAGAATACGACGTGACACTCCCGCCTACGTTCCTCATAAGACTGTGATGGGTCCTCGTCGAGTTCGCTCAAGTGCGTCACTGCATCGTATGCGAGCTGCTGCGCACTGCGTAGGGGGCACTGTCGTGATTGCAGCCAGAAATTTCCACCATATGCGGTCTCCTGTGTTCGGGACAGCCCTGTTTTTACTGAAGTTTTGGCGTGTAGGCAGAACTTCGCCTGATCAGTAAGACGAATACAAAAAAGACATCTGGCTGGACATCTTTGGCGTGTCCAGTTCGCGGGTCAGAGGCAGTGTGTGGAAGCCCGGCGGGACTGGCAGCGATCTGAAATTTGCCATACCTTCGAGCGAAAGCCTAGCTCGGCTCAGGTTAAAAGGTGAAGGTCATTGCCGTCGTGGTTCATGACATACTGGTGAGCTAACTCTAATGGGTTTTACTGCCTGTGCCATTTGGTGTATGACTCCGCTGTTACGTATGACGCACTAACTGGGGCAGAATGCTTTGCCGGTCAAGGCACGTGCAATCGGGTATCCAGAAGTTTATCTGTCGCCACTGCACACTGTGGTGCTTCGGGCTAAAATGTGGCCTAAACGTCAATTCCTGACATGTTGGAAAGCGTCTGCTTCTGTTTTTTATCGCCGAATCGATCAGACAACGTGAAATCACCCACGGAACTCACCTGATCCCCTTTGCATTTGTTTCACATATGTGTGGAGCCGGAACTTATTTATTGTTATGCGGCGCCTTCATTCTGCGATAAATTGACAGAATGTTTGTCGCATGTTCTTTGGGAATAAATATAAAAAGATCCAAAAATATTGGTATCAAAAGTATAGCCAGATTGTGCTTTATCAATTAATGATAGAGATATTGTTCCAAACATCATCTAAGTTAGAAATAATGCGTGATATTACAACGCCTGCATGACACTAGAACACGTGGCTGTGCCAATGCCCACTTTTAAATGTGTTCTAAGCGCTCACTTATGTTTCAGTAACAATTTCCAACAATCATGGCGGCAGAACTCGTCCAAAAATAATGAAGGTTTTAGTAATCCCGGATCCCGCCGGCCGCCCGACCGGCCCGGCCACCGTACGGCGCGGCGCCTGGCCGGCAGCCAACCCGGTTTGCCTGGCTGACCGGGGGAATGGGCTGACATTTGACACGTTCTGGGACGAACGATGCGGTGGTCGCACTTACTTTCAACAGAGGATGAGGAGGGGTTCAGGTTAAGTGCTTGGTCAAGCGTCAGCCATCGGACGCGTTCCGAGTGACTGAGGGAGACGGTCGGCTCATTGCTGCATCCGCGTGCGGGTGAGGTTCGTTCTCTGACCATCAAGCGGCAGCATGGAAGCGTGACGTGGCAAGGCAGCCGTCTTTGACGCAATAGTGAAAGGAGGCCTTCTTTCAAAGCAAGATGCTGATGATGATGATTTGGGATTTTGGGCGCATCGACTGCTGTAGGTTTTCAAAGCGAGAGAAGAACAGCAAGCTGCGAGCAGTTGAGCTGGGAGTAAGCCTAGCAAAGATGAAATATGACGTCGAGCTAGCGGACGAATATGGGGAAGAGCTACATCGCGCCTTATCTAACTCTGTTCGAGCCACGTAAGACAGGGGGAACAAATATGGGCGTCGCGAGACCAGAGTGTTGGCTAAAACGTGTCGTTTTTACGTGTGACGTGATATCGATTCTCGGGGATCAGGAGCCCACCGGCTCAGCTGATGACGGACGGCAGTCGCTGAGTTCAGGCAGACGCCCCATAATGCCCTGTGCCGAGCTGAGCGAAAGAACCAAGCGACGGGCCTCAAAACTTATGTCAAGAGACCACGACGCTCAAGAGCTCGTAAATGCGGCTAGACGGTGGGCGCGTACCGAGGGAACAGCCGATCTGTCCGATGTCCTGAGAGACACCATGGCATCACCTGGCAAGTTAAAGAAGATACGGCGTGCGCGGAGTAAATCCGCCCACCGTCAACCAGCTGCATTCGCGTCACCTGACAAATCCTTGGCTATGTGTGTGGAGCCAGTGACTTGACCGTGCATGGGTTCAGTGTGGTGCTGTGGCCAGTGACTTGGCTGCGCGTGGGTTCAGTGTGGTGCTGCGGCCAGTGACTTGACTGTGCATGGGTTCAGTGTGGTGCTGTGGCCAGTGACTTGGCTGCGCGTGGGTTCAGTGTGGTGCTGCGGCCAGTGACTTGACTGTGCATGGGTTCAATGTGGTGCGGAACACAGCTCATGACGTATGGAGGCAATGTATCTTTCCTGCGTACAACGAAGTGCGATCAGCAAAACACGACTGTTACCCACCGGCCACAACGACCGTGACACCAGTGCCCAAGTTACCCCGCAAGCACGATCTCCCTTGCTTGAAACGCTTGAACTGTTGAATTCCAGGGCATGTGGAGAAAGGTGTGGTATGGAAGCCAGCTAAATGGTTTTGTTTTGCTGTCATGAATTGTGATATTGTTGTTGACCCCTCTTGTCAACAAAACTGGTCGTGAGCGAGCGAATCGCAAAGTGGTTCGCAAACCGAGCTCTTTTGTAAATGTATCCACGCTAAAGAAATTGGCGTATGCGATTTTCTGTCCACTCTGAAACACTAAGCCGACGCGTCGTTTGGAAAATAGGTCCAAAGCCGGTCAGAACCTTGGAAGTCGCTGGGTGTGTGAAGATACACGGAATTATAGGAGAGAACAACGCGTAAAAGTTGATGGTGATGCGTGAAAAATACACTTTTATTTGACCTGATGTAGATGGCACTGACCAAGGGTCGCCAAATCTGCTCTCAAGGGCTTTTAGCGGTGTCCGCCCACGCTACAAATCGTATATTTATGGCTTTGATTGCTTTTGGTTTATGTTTTGCGCATCGGGGCCGTCCAGTGCGTGTTGAACGAGAACTTCTGGCATTCCCAGGGCGGACATGTGTGCGCAGTTGGATGAAATGAACACTGTTTTTGTGATGTGTTGTCTGCGCTCGTCCGACAACTCGGACGAGTGTCCTTTAGAAAACGGCAAGTGTGTACTGGCAATGCGTAACTGGGTGGCGCGCCGGAAATTGTCATTCGAAGAAGTTTCAGCGTACATGTCACACGCGTATCCATCTTCGGATCGGAGCACGTGCTTTCGAGTCCCTCACATTGTGTGCGCACGTCACCAACATCTTGATCGCAACTGTTGGCTGCTTTTCCGACACATAAGGACGTCATGTTAGGACTGGTAACGTCGTCAGCGGCGTCAAACAAAACTTGCACGCGGCGCTTGTCTGCCACGGCACTCGGCCGAACGCGCGGTGTCTGTCACGGCGCGCGGGGATCTTGCCCCTCAGCAGGCACGCCCTGTTGCAGCGTGAACCTGTGCAAGGAGGCTGTGGACGGCCTGCGCATCACGTTCGACCACGTGGTGGGCTCACAGCTGCTGTACGCCAGCGAGCGGGAGCAGCACGGCCGCTGGCTGGCGCCGGGGGGCGCGGCGCCGGAGGAGCGCGCCAGGCACGCCTCGGTCCGCTCGGACCGCACTGGTGAGCGGCGCGGCGCGACACCGCCGGTCGGGCGGCGCTCCACAGCGGCGTCAGCCGGCGCCTGCCGGGCTGCGCTGACGCCGGCGAGGGAGAGAGGATTCTGCCCTGGGCTGCCCATGCTGGGGTGGAGTCAGAGGTTGTATGGTGCGGGGTAGGTTCAGGGCGTAGAGCGTCAGGTCCTTAAAGGGAGGAGGAGGAGGGGCCTGACGCTGTTGGTGTGGATTGTCAGGTCCTAGAACTAAGCCCCCTCCCTCCCCCTGCGGACTGGGTGGGGAGTCGGGGCTGTGTGCGTCCGATCATGGATGTGGTTCCGCGCCGCTCGTGTGGTGGGATCAGGGAGGGCACACTTCAAGCCGTGCTTCGCCAGTGCTGCTGACCTGAGCGGCGCCGTGGACGAGCCGGCCGCCGCTCCACACCGTCCCGGTCGGCGCTGACCTGAGGGTGCCGCGGCGAGCTGGGCGCCGCTCCACACCGTCCCGGTCGGCGCTGACCTGAGGGTGCCGCGGCGAGCTGGGCGCCGCGCCGCGCCGTCCCGGTCGGCGCTGACCTGAGGGCGCCGCGGCGAGCTGGGCGCCGCGCCGCGCCGTCCCGGTCGGCGCTGACCTGAGGGGCGCCGCGGCGAGCTGGGCGCCGCTCCACACCGTCCCGGTCGGCGCTGACCTGAGGGTGCCGCGGCGAGCTGGGCGCCGCGCCGCGCCGTCCCGGTCGGCGCTGACCTGAGGGCGCCGCGGCGAGCCGGCCGCCGCGCCGCACCGTCCCGGTCAGCGCTGACCTTCTGAGGGTGCCGCGGCGAGCCGGCCGCTGCGCCACGTCGTCCTGGTCGGCGCTGACCTGAGCGGTACCGCGGGCGAGCCGGCCGCCGCGTCACGCCGTCCCGGTCGGCGCTGACCTGAGCGGCGCCGCGGGCGAGCCGGCCGCCGCGCCGCACCGTCCCGGTCAGCGCTGACCTTCCGAGGGTGCCGCGGCGAGCCGGCCGGCGCGCCACGCCGTTCCGGTCGGCGCTGACCTTCTGACGGCGCCGCGCCCCGTCCACAGACGAGTCGGCGTCGCGCATGACTCTGCGGTCGCGCCGCCACCCGCGCCACGACTCCGAGTCGGCGGACTGCGCCGCCAGCTCGGATGACGAGCAGCCGGACTGTAAGCGCAGGTACGTCGGCTGGGGTGGGCCCGGGCAGGTCCAGACGGCTCGCTGGCAGCGGCTGCTGGTCAGCCGTGGTCGTTCTGTGCGAGATTTCGGCTCCCTGCCGTTTAACACTTGTCACTTCGATGAGTCGAGACAAAACTCTGCATGTAAGGGATTTGAAGTCGACTCATAATGGGGGAACTGTTACGCTGGATGGCGCAGGGTGCGGGCACAGGAACGCTGCAGCCCAATGGTGGGCAAGTTGATAGTTCATTTGGTTCAGCTGGTAATGCGAATCACTGATCTCTGATGAAAGCATGCCACAACCAGACTTATGCTACCCTTCTATGCATGCTGCACAGAAGTGAGCACCATGCATTTGGTTTCACAATTAAGTCCTTACGATAACGCATGTCAAGGCGTTCAAGAACAACGGCCTAGATTGCGACAGTTACCATGCAGGTGACAATTTTCCTCCAGCCCGTTTGTTGGACACAAACTCGGATGGATCTCCCTCGCGCCATGCCATGGTGTCACAAGCCTGTGCTGAACTCACCTGGTCGTTTCTCACCTGAACTGTATGTACGGATCGTGTTTTGCAAGTTACTTTACGCTCGCATCAGATCTGACCTTGTTCGCTCTATTTGCTACGATGTATTATGAACAGAAATTTTCACTGCACGCAAGCTCAGCATCACGAAGCGCGGCAACCACACCTCTTCGTTGGAGGCGTTTTATCGTGCTGCACAAGAGCACTCCGGCGCACCGCCCTGGAGCGGCTGCGGGGCCGCACAGCGTGCGCTGGGCGCTGTGCCGTGACCGTGCTGGCGCGCCCGGCAGGCTTCTCAGCTCGGAGTCCAGCACTACGGACCGCGCCGCCTGGTCGCTGCTGCCACCTAGCGAGCTGAACCGGAACCCGCCGCTGCCGTGCTGCGTGTACGGCCCCACTCACCTGCTGCGGCTGCTCGGTTAGTCAGCGGTGACGGGCCGGGTGACCGGGTGACCAGGCAGAGGGCTGGCGTTTCTGCTGGTAAAGTGCGCGGTTGTACTTGGTACTAGTGCTGGAAACGCGCATGGTGGTCAACCATAGGCACTCACAGTTTGCCATGCAATGCAAATCCTCCCACCCTTGCCAGTGTGTCACTTGTATGCGGTCGAGCGCGCTGTAGGTGTTCGTCGTCTGGATGACATCACCAGGGGTGTGTGCCCGCGGCGCGGCGCCGCTGAGCGCCGCCGGCCGTACCTAGTAAGGTCCGCAGTTGGTGCGCGGCGCCAGCTGACTGGCCTAGTTCGATGACCAACTGGCTGACTGGCTGTCTGGCACCCGTAGCGCTGCTGCCCGAGATCCTGCTGCACATGCACATGTCGGAGCGCAAGCTGAACCTGGTGGTGCACCACGTCACGCTGCTGCTGGCCTTCCTGCAGGAGAACGCCGAGCAGCTGTTCCCGAAGTCTCGGTATCGGTAGCAGCGGCCGGCACGCGGCGCCACGTACCGTGGTAGGAGCCGGGGACGGCTGCCTCCCATGTGGCGCCTCTGAGGCCAGTAGTAATGGTGGACTTCGAGCCAGGGAGAATGTGCGTCATGTGCTGTCGTGCTAAGAAATTATTCGCGTGGTCCATGCTCGTAGGCTTTTTCTCTCTGCGCGATGTCCAACGACGCCAAGCGGACGGAGCGAGCAGTGTAGCACGCCGGGTCCGGATGGCTGCCCTGGGTCACACAGGTGGCGCCAGTGCGCCTCCGTACAGGGACGCCACGTGTGGTTGTATTGGTTCAGTGGGCGACCGAGGAGAGCCGACTCGTATTAAGAGCACGCTCCGCAGGGGGTGCTCAGATTCGGTTTGTCCGAGACATAACGTGCAGCGGGCTTCTCATACTGCGTCACTGTGACTACAAAAGTTGCACCCAAGCAACTTCCCATAAAAACACGTTTGAACATCTTTGATGCATGGACCGTTCTGTACGAGAGAACTGAGTGACGAGCAATGGCATGGCACTCAACGATGTTGAGTTTTCATGAAATGGCTCACAATTGAATGTACATACGTTTGTGCGGATTGCACAGGACAGCGTATGAAGCGTCCGTGGCCGATTTGATAGTCCCTTAAAACAGCTTGTGACGGCCAAGAATGACTTACGTGATGTTCGCGAAGCACATAACTGTATGATCTAGAGCAAATGAGCAGGGACCTGATGATGTAAATGTTTGTGTTATGTCATAATGTGAAAAGAACTTAGTCACATGTTTTAAGTAGGATTGTCGAAAAAGAAGTGTCGCGGAAATTTCTTCGGACTTCAACAGTACCATAACGTGCTGCTGAAGTAGCAGCCGGCTGTTCCACCCGTGCTTCCCGGATGGCGCATTCGCAAATACATGTTGCAAGAGTGTGACCCGGCGGTGTGTACGAGCCACCGGGTTAGGAGTACTAGAACGTGTGGTACAGACATATTGGCGTTCAGCTGATATGAAACTTTCGGGTAGAGCGGACTTGGAGTTATGTTAATTTAATGCAAGCGAGGCGCTTTTAGCCTCTGGTTTGGGTATTGTGGTCGTTGTGCCGAGATTGAGTGACCTTCAATTTACCAGGGGGTTAAATTAAGTTGAAGTCGGCTGAACAGTGGTGTCACAGTATGACGCCGCTTTGCATATTTTGGTTTGCATTCTGCCTCCTGTTATGCTGGAGGTAAATTATGTCTGGTAACGATTTCGTAGGAATGCAAACTGTCATGCAGGTAATGTCAAGCTTCAACTTTTTGGAACAGAACACACCCATTGAAATAGGCACTAGGCACGATCGGTGTTTTGGAAAGTCATGTCTGTCACCAGACTCGAGTGAGCGTAAGTTCGCGGCTGGGGCGGTCCGTGGCTTCGCTCAAGCCTGGCAAACTCAGTCAATAAATTGATGAACATGCAATGTGCTCTTGGCTGATGGAATAGAAGCGTTTCAAAAACAACCACGTTTTGGGTGCATGCTATCGCGGCAAAGTAGTCAATGCACTCGGTCCATTATGCATACATTGACAACGAGTTTCCTGCCTCTGCTCCGGTCGTGGGAGTTCGGCGTCAGTAGTTTCAGCGCCCCATAAGGGGCCATCCTCGGCCCCATCACGGCTTAAGGTGGAACGTGACTGACCGGCTGCATACGTCAGTCCACATGCTTTGTATTGGTCAGTCCCGCCACCATTCCTCTTCCATCACGTTGTGTTATTTTCGTGCCAGTGTGACGGCGGGAGCTCGAGTTGTATAATCTATATTGACCCGAGTTGCGCAACTTAAATGCAATTGTGAAATTCTCGAACGCCGTGGTAGCCGAATGCACGAGGACATACTTTGCTTGCGATGCACTGTTGCAGAAAATCATGGTTCATGTTGAAAACTGCGTGAAGCAACGACCAGTGGCTACAAAGGTATCACTTTACTAAGTGTGCTGACCGTGAGGAGCCGGGCTGAGTTAATTAATTAGGATATTTGTACGGTGCCCTAGCCAGGATCGCCCTGTAACTTCACCTATAAAAACGCACCTTAGTGCATTGTAACAACGCTGTTAGTTTTAACACTTCCAACGGTGATGAAAACGAGCGCATCTTATTACCTGACCACGCTGCAAATGACCGTCAACTGTGCCAACCACGTATGCTAAGGTGTACTATATATATTATATATATATATATATATATATATTTATACAGGGGCGTAGCTAGGTGTAGCTAGGTGAAAAGGCATCACGCCTATTTTTAGCTTTCCATCAGAAGCCATCCATGTTTAAAGGGGGTTGACCCCCCCCCCCCCCGTTGGTTTTGCCCCTGGAGAGGCACGCATTCGCACCATAAAGCATGGTCGTACAAGACCATATGTTCCACTAAAAGGTTCCTTCACCAGCATGAAATCAACGATTTGCGGGTAGCGACGAACGGTCTGTATTATGTTCAACTTGCCCCATTGTCCCTCGTGTATTTCGCTGTCTTCTCTCCATCACACACTTACGTGCATGATATTCTACTAAGGTCAGGTCAAGGCCCTGGATCTTAATCGAACGGCATGCACAGGTCTGATGATAGCCGCGGCGCAGCAGCGGACAGCAGCATATGAGCTGAAACCGCTCCGGGGAAACTCCAGGATGCGCCATTGGCGGACGGGCGCTGTGTTACAGTGACATACTGCTAGAAGCGCTCCACCACGGCTGTGCCGCGGCCACCAGCTGGTTGCCAACCGAATGCACATGCTGCGGGCTCGTGCTAGCGACCTTATCAGTTGGCACGAACGATGATGTCTTGCGAGAAACGCCCGTGAAAGTAAGCGATAGGATGGAGCTGAAGTGTATCGCCTACGTGGAGCAAGTGTGGTGACGGTTCATTTCGACGCCGGTGGGGCTGTGGCCTGCGTCACCAGAACCGTCCACGTCGCTGAAGAAGACCCGCTGGCTGTAACACCAGAGCTCGAGGAAATGAAGGAGCGAAACGGCACGGGACGGTCATGATAGTCCCTGGTTCATGAATTCCTATTCTGGGATTTTCCATTTGGGACAGGTTAGGTGGCTTGGGTTATGCAAATGTGGTCAATACTAGCTGCTCTTTGTGTCTAGTGTCATATGTCACTCGTAGGAAAGACCTTGAAAGGAGGCTGGTCCTCGATGTCTGATTTTCAACCCCACCCCCGGCAACAGCCTACAATGGACTTTTGTTTTGACGGCACCTAAGAGCAGGTTCTTCGCCGGTTCTTCTAAGAGCCGTGTCTGGGCCATGCACCTGATGCGAAAACTATCGATCAGGTATCTCCCGCTTCCCGGCCCGCTCAGGGAAACATTCTTTAGGGTTCAAGCCCCGACATTATATTCTGGACGCCCTCCACTGTTTCGCTCGATTCTAGGTCGCCGCATGGCATGATGTTAGTTGATGCTGCATTAAGTGCAGCCAAAAACAGAATTGCATTATGTGTTTATTGCTACATCCCGACACAGTCTGGAATCGGTTGTGTGATGCACGGCATGGAACGATTTGTTGCCTTCCGTCCCAAACGTTCTTTCTATTCTCGTTAACATTTCCACAAAGCTAGAGCACTCTTCTTCGGACACCCAACTTTGGCCCATAATTGGCGTCGTGAAGATAGCTGGCCTAGAAAGAATCCACTGAAAAGAGACACGACATGAATGTTTAACCGCTTCTCGGAAGTTCCGCCACTTCGCGGTTTCCTTCAAAGGCCCTGCCCGACCCGGGCTGAGTGCAGCCTTATCTCACTGCCCCCCCCTCCCCCGCCGCCCCCTCGCACCGCCGCGGCCCCGCCCTGGGCCTCCGGCGCGGCGCGAGCGGTCTGCCGCGTCGGCCGCACTGCTGATCGTTTAATCACGGCTCGGCGCGGAAACTTTGTCCGGGTTATGGCCCCGGGCTGGGCGCAGTCTTTTGCAAACGACCGTCGTAAAATTGACGGACATCTTGTCATAGCGGCGGACCGGGGGATCACTCAGCGGTGAAGTTGCGGCGGGGCTCGACACGAGAGCGCCGGGCTGGCGGCGAGACGGCCGCGTGCTCGGCCCGCCCCGGTACGAACCTCCCAACTTGCCTCGTTAGCGGCGACCACAAACCGCCAACACGGCCCATTACGCCCGTCGCCGTTCATATTTTTCCCGGCCACGTGATGCCGCCATGCTTTACGATCTGGCGCTTCTTTTGAGCGGAGCTGCACGGGCCGGGTCGCTTCTGCCGGGGAATGGCGGTATTGATCCGGCTGGCGGCCCGGCTGCCGTCCGGCGTCTTTATTCGCCGGCGCGCCGCGCAAGAAGGGGCTTGCAGTGGTAATCGATTACAGAGTTTTGCTTTTATCTCATTCGGGGTCACTTAATGTATTGCTTTTGCCGACAAAACTTTCCCGATGGAGTGAGGGGCGCTTGAGACGTCTGAGCCGGACCACTTGTGTCTGCTTCCAGCCGACTGTGCCGGTATTTCAGGACATGCAAGGTATTCGTGCTCAAGCAACAGAGGCTCTGTCTTGCGCTGCACTGGACCACAATGATAGGACATCCATCAAGTGCTGACATTGCGAGCATTACGCATGCAACTCAGCGTTTGGTATTGACAAATGGAATGCCTCCAAGAAGGGTGTAGGACAGTTGTGCTTAAAGTCAGAGGCTCACACAGCCCTTTATACGAACAAAGTGCTTTTCAGGGAAATATCAAAGAGGGGCACGGCTCAGATAGCTGTTGAAGCAGGTCCTGATTACCGGGGCCAGTCATGTCAGCTTGCAGAGAAAACAGACATTTTCGTCGTTTGTCTGCGCCTCAGTCACAACCGCTAACACGCTGACACCAAATATATGAGGTTTATCAAAAGATGTAAGGAAATGTGTAACACACTGTCAGAATCGACGCAGCTGAGTTGAAAACCGGTCTTGCATCACATATCCTAAGCATAACTGAGAAACCCTGCAACTTCTTGAATATATATCATGACATTGCGTCGGCCATATCCCACGACTGCTTGGAGAGGTTAAAAATAGACCCACTGTAGTTCACGAATAACTTGTGTAGCGTGCCCGGAAGATTCTTCAAATATTCAGCACGCGACAGGTGATCAGTTCACCACATTTTAGTGTATAAATAATTTCTACTTTAGATCACTGCATTGTGGTGTCATTAGCGAAGGTTTGTACGACGATCCGTACCTCACATGCAGTAATGCGCGGCTACATTTAATGTTTTTTATGGCTCTTATGGATTTCATAGCCTGGTTTGACGGTCTGCCAGTCAGATCCAGCTACACAATATGAGCTGCAGACCATGCCACCATCAGTAGTCGTGCGACCGCAGTTTGCAAATGCTGAACCAGTGGTTTGTTACGGCGATTAGTTATGCGTAGGCGGATGCAACCGGTACATTTTCGAACCATTGACTTGTATTTCACCTGCGGATTCGGGCATGCAAACATGTCAATTGGAAAAGAGTTAAAATCACATCTGAACAGATCGCCTGGTGGCCTGATCGTGATCCGATATGGACTTGACCCTAATGGACATGGACAAATCTTGACCTTGGCCCTCTATATTTGTTTGTTGTTCGAATCAGTGTGAAGATAAAGCACAAGAATGCGCTCGTTGGCTTTGGTGGCGGGTGTAATGTTAGGTGACCAACATTACGGATGATAAACAGCTGCGAAGTCATTGGAAAATTTGGATAATGTTTAGCACGCACCCGGGTGGCCGGCTAGACACCCTTCGCTCGGGTGGGGGTCAATTTGCCCCCCCCCCCCTGAGACCTCGGGAACTAAGAAAGCTAGAGCACTAAATTTTCAGTGTGTTGACCTGTACGTAAACTCACTTAGGCCAAAGTTTGAGGTTCCTAGGTCATGACATTCAGGTCAAATAAGGTCAAACAAGGTCAAATTTTAGGCTGGTCTCCAAAGTGCCCCCAGAACCTAGATAACTTTCTGAGCAAAACCATTTAATGGGTCAAACCCATTTAAGATCAGTGACATTTGACTTTTGAAGGTCATGGTGACAAAATCATACAATACTGCCCTGAGTTTTGCATTTGAATAAGGGACAAAGATTACGCTAGGCAGCATGCTCCTAAAAAAAATGTCGAACTGAGTCATCTTTGGTCAACGGCCTATTCTGACCTCTGAGAAGTCAATGGAAGATTATAATGCGGTTCCTGCTATCAACCAATCCGAAATGAGCACCAGAGACTATCCCATACAGCAAGCCCTGGAGTAATAAAACAGGTTGGTTTTGACTTTGGTATGATTTTCATAACTGACCTTAGGTAAGCGTAATTTGCTCATTCAATGCTTGTTTTGCCTAAGAAAGCATTTCAGAGATGTGTGTCCTCGCCAAACACCTTGTTATTGCATCAGATTGAACGATTCTCTGGAGATTGCATTCGCTGAAACCATGACCTGACTTTGACCTGCTATAGGTCAGCGACCTTACAAGGTAAATCTGATTTTTTTTTGTCAAACGATCTGCCATTCAAATGTCTACAGCTATGCAACATTTGGCGTGGCTACGCCGCGCCGTTCGGAAACTATTTCGGAAAACCTTCGGGGAGGGTCGATTTGACCCCACCCCCACCCACACTCGAGCGCGTGTTAAGGTACTTTTCGTAGCATGTGACGTGGTCAGCTCGGTGACCTACACAACCAGAACCATTTCGCGATCATCATATGACCATGCCCGTAAGTAATTAACCACGGACATCGACTGCCGTTTGATTTTTTTGGATCCCATCCTTAGATCTTGAGATGCAAAGAGGCTGCTTTTTATCCCCCCCCCCCCCCCCCCCCCCAGGTGACTGCGGGTGGCGAACTACTTCAAGCAGCGCCCGGATATAGGCCTTCCGTTGAAAGGTCACAAAGCAGCTAGTGCCGAAATTCGTGCGAGAAGGCGATCAGACATTGTAACTTTTGACCCCCTCATGACCTCGCCGAACACGGAGCCGCCCTCACACACTGAACAGGCCTGAGAGCAGCGCTGGGGCGGCACCTGTCTCTCCCTCCCCATTGCACTCTACCATGGGAACAGCACGGCAGGTCTCTAGGCTCAAAATGTAAAGCAAAGCCCTGTTCCCCCAGTTTCCGCGCCTTTCTCTTCCCCTCCATTACCGCTCCAGCCCTTGACTCTGCCACGCCTGGTGCGAGGGGACACACAAAGGGTGTGCACAACGCGCGGCAGTTTTCACCACCCAGCTGCATAATAAGCAAGCCACGTATTCTGGAAGAGAGCTGCAGGCTGCGGCCCTTGACACCGGTACAAAAGGGTACCAAAAGGTACCCCTTGTTAAGAATAAGCCATGTACTGGCACGCCATCAAGTACAGACGCCTACCAAGTAAAGACCAGATTATTTTCGACATGGATTCTCCGGCTCAATTACGCAGGACTGGCATCATCCAACTGTAAAAATCTGACCTGGGCGCACGCCAGTGCTGCTGCCAGCCGAGCTCTGCTGGCCCATGGTCGACAGCACCGGAGGCCGATTACTGCGGCAATTCCCCCTTAAGGGAGGGGTGCACACTTGTATGCGTGGGGGGGGGGGGGTTGAACTAAGACAGCCATGTTGAAGATTGTTCAATGCAATTCACTGTCATGCCCTTTATAAGACTTCGAACGCTTTTGTTTCTGAGCTTGACGCACGCGAACTGCAGACTATTCTGCGTAACCTTTTTGAAGGCCGCCCAGACACGCATGACATCAAAGAAACGTCACGCAAATGCCGCCATTTCAATGGCCATGTAATGTCTAAGGTCAAGGAAAATATGATCATGACATTATTCGTGTCTGGTGCTCGTTAGAAAGATTCGGGGGTATCAACGGACAGCAGTTGGTCTGCAGCTCGTGTAATGCGTTGGGTACAAGTTTCGAACACAAATCACGTTGCGTGCTACATAATACGAGAGTTGGGGCGGTGGTATTAGTTATGGTAGAAAAGAAAGGGGGGATCGAATAAATTAAGGATAGCGCGTAGAAGATACGTGAGTGCAAATGGAACACACACAAATGCCAAAAAATACACAAGACTACCAAGATAATTGGCAAAACTCGCCGCATGATGATATTCGGGTTCAGAAAACACCCACCAGTGAACAAGGCAACTCTCCGCAGGCCGAAGTACTACAAGTGAGTCAGCCCGTCCGCTATAAAGGTAACTCTGACACGGCCAGTCTTGCAGCGACTCTGACGCCAAAAATGTGATTTACGTAATCAAACGATGACGTATTGAGGAACATCTTTATGAAATAGTGAATTTGTACTGTCTAGAGCAGTATTTTGCATTGAAAAACATACCAGTGGTTACAAGTCGGTTTATTTTACCATATTTAATACTTGCCTCAATGTCTTCAAATGCGGAACATCCCTTTGAACGCAGACACATACACTAGCGTACAGAAAATAATTTCATATCAGCTCTTCACGATCAAACTGGCGGCTGTTTCTGCTCAAACGTGTTAGGATAACATGCAAAACACCCAAGGCCTCAAATCCTTCACAAATTCGGTTCAAACTGGTGTTCAAGGAATCACAGATTACGCTTCGCGTCATTCACTTCTCATGATCTTTTGGTAACCCGTTTGCCTAACGATGGATGCTTTTTATCTGACAGAAAAGTACTAATGGCCTTATTCCTTGTAGGAGAACCAGGAAATAGAGATAAAGACGTTTTGACGTTTTGGCTAGATGCCTTTATCGAAGAGAATATCAGTGATAAATTCTGCTGGAATACTTATGGAATTCGCTACAGATATTCGGTTCTGTGAAGACTTGTTTCCGAAACATTAATGCATTTATCTTTCGATCCACCTGGCTATTTTACTAGTAAAAATGCTATTTGTATTGTCTTATTTATAAATATAATGTAACTCCCAAATGCACTTAACAACTTACATGTTTTCACCTGTTTGTAAATGCTTGATAGCATACGTCGTCGCTTGCACCAGTTCATAATTGCATCATCAAATCATTCTTATTCTTAGACATAAAACAGTATTAGGATGTGAGCAAGAAATGTCTTCAGCTCCTTGGTCCTAGAAGTGGAGAGTTCTTAGCTTGTCAATGGCAAATATTTAACAGACCAAGCGGAACTAGTTGGTTGTTGTTTTTCAGCGAAGGTTAACATATTTTATGATAAACACGATACTTGGAGATGGTGCACATGTCCCGTGACAGGTTTCTCAGGCTAACTATATATCAGTGTTTGCTTGATCGCGCTTGTTGTTCAGTAACTGTTATCGTCTTGAAGGTCGGATATTGCAACCAAAGAGCTCATTAGACCTTAAAAGATCAGGGGTGTGCTTTTGCGAAAAGGCAAGCGTACTACGATGTGCAAAGCAATGACGCATGATAGTTTGTGTGAATCTGTGCTATAACAAAATACCGACCGGGCTGAATGCCACCCACATCCCCGTCGGCCGTTCAGAACTTAAATGGCCTTCCATCTCTAATGATCACATTATGTCAGATAAAGCTTAGCCATCCACCTCTTTCATTCCGGGGCTGTTTTGCATTTCGGGCGATGCTTTCAACCTTCCCATCAAGGAAGTGTCAGTGAGAAGTGCTAATTCCATGCATAATGCAGCAGGCTTCTGTGGCGTTCATTAGCACTTTATGCCCCGATCGGGCTGAGCTATCGGGCTGTCCTTCAGCGGCGGAGCTGCGCCGGGCCGAGCCGGTCTGATCCGCCTCCGGCGTCCGGGCAGTACCATGACGCTACCGCTTCCTCTGCTCTGATTGGTCGGTCTGGCGTGCGGCCTAAGATTGACGCCCGCGGCCGCCCATCTTTTATTCAGCCAAACTTGTTGATGGTGTTCTGATCCGCTATCACAGATACGCTTAACTATTTATTGCGTTTGGGTGTACGTACTGATTGGCTTCTAAACTATTGACGGCTCCATCACTCATTCAGGTGGACGTTAATAAATGGCGAAACGAGTAATTGGCCAAGTGCGCTTTTAGCTGGTCCGGCGTCGGGATTGGCCACGAGATTAAACCACACTCTCCGCAAGGAGGCTCTCGAAAGGAGGCTCTCGCCCGCGTGTGCGGTGGGATGCTAATGGGAGATGTGGGCTAGCCCCGGCCAGTTCCAGCTCGATAAGCCCTGTGGTCTATTCCGTGGGGCATAATTCAGTGCCCGATCTGCGGTAGCTTGCGTATCGGGCGCCCATTACGTGTGCACCAAATTAATCTTGGGCACGTTGTAAGAAGACCGAGTCATACCTGATATATCGGTGCTCTACGTCACGATGCTACAGATACTTCTGCACGAAAATATGACAGCGCTAGCATGCATATACAGCTGCCAGTGTTTTTCACAAAGTAGCCGCTTGCGCCGCTGCCGGCGACTGCGGCATGATGTTGGCTGGCGGCCGGGCCGTCACCGGCGGAGCGCGCCTGTGCCTCTATCCAAACACCGGCGCAGGCCTGGCCGTTCAGTTCAAGCGGTTGACGACCGCGTGCGGCGCCGCCATCAAAGCCCGACTACGGGCAAAGGTCCCGGTCAGTCAATCGCGCTGCGGCTGACGAACGGCCCAGTTTGCCAACTGCTTAATGCAGGACTTCGCCGACAACGAGCGGTAGGGACATTTGTCGGAGGTGAGCAGGGTCACCATAGCCTGCTGATCAGGCCGCACTCCGACCGGCGTCTGGCCGTGACGTCTGGCCGTGACGTCTGGCCGTGACGTCTGGCCGTGACGCCTGGGCTTGACGTCCGTCCGTGATGCCGGACGTCTGGCCGTGACATCTAGCCGTGACGTCTGGCTGTAACGTCGTGACACCTGGCTGTGACGTTTGACCGTGACGTCTGGCCGTGACGCCTGGCCGTGAAGCCGAGACGCCTGGTTGTGACGTTTGACCGTGATGCCGTGACATCCGTCCGTGATGCCGTGACATCTGTCCGTGACGCCGTGACGCCTGGCCGTGGCGCTGAGACGTCTGGTTGTGACACCTGGCCGTAACGTCTGGTCGTGACGCCTGGGCTTGACGTCCGTCCGTGACGCCGTGACGCCTGTCCGTGACGCCGGACGTCTGGCCGTAACGTCTGGCCGTGACGTCTGGCCGTGACTTCTGGCCGTGACGCCTTGACTGGCCGTGACATCCGGCCGTGATGCCTGGCCATGACGTCTGGCCGTGATGTCTGGCTGTGACGTCTGGCCATGACGTCTGGCTGTGACGTCCAACGGCAACGTCTGGCCATGACGTCTGGCCGTGATGTCTGGCTGTGACGTCTGGTCATGACGTCTGGCCGTGACGTCCAGTGGCAACGTCTGGCCATGACGTCTGGCCGTGATGTCTGGCTGCGACGTCTGGCCGTATCGTCCGGCCGTGACGCCGTGATACCTGGCCGTGACGTTTGGCTGTTACGCCTGGCCGTGACGTCTGGCCGTGGCGTCCAGTGGTGATTTCTGGCTATGACGTCTGGCCGTGACGCCGTGACGCCTGGCCGCCGGGCGCCATGGGAGAAGAGGGGTGGAAGTGTCCAGCAAGCCTTTCAGAGCTGCTCCGAGACGGAGTACCCCACTGTCACTGACATGATTCCACGTGTTCCATGCGTCATCGAGACAGCAACTCTGGTGTCGGTGTTACCACTGGATAACGTGCGTTAGACACCCTGGAAATGCTACCTCCATCTCTATACAACACACATCAGTCTGCTATGTCGCCGATCAATTCTGCGAACGTGGTCTGCGCACCCGTCGCAAGATTTTTCGTAGCACAATTTAGATTATGATGTGAACACTTATCGGCATTTTCAGGCAATGTAAATCAGGCGCAAATATTTTAGGCCCTTTGATATCCTTTTGTAAGGCCGATGTGAAATCAACCTTACAGTGACCATTCTGTTTCAGGTTGTAAAATGCAGTACAGCCAAGAATTGTGGTTGGAAATGACATCCAATCACATCCTGCGGGCCCCATGGCTTAACAAACAGCAGATTATTTCCGAAGTGAGCCCTGATGGGGCCGCAGCCAATACCTCAGTGAATCGGTGTGTCGGCTCGCCACACCGTCGTGCCACACAATCGCGATGGTGCGGCGCGGAATCACTATGCTCACACTCTTGTACCCTCTTCCCTGGCTGGGTGTTTGCGACGACTGATAAGCACAGACCACCGACACCGGCGGGAGGGACCGTCGGGCAGTCTCATGGGTGCTCGCGTCTTGCTGGTGACCACGACGCTCTTCGCCGCTTCGGGCGGCTCATTGCAGCAGCGCCGTTACCGGCAATACATCAGCTTTACATGGTAAAAATGAAAGCTGGGCTTCCAAACGGTTACGGTACGGTTATTTAGAATACGCATCAGTTTTTGTCCGACTGGTTGATTGTCAGTTCTTCTGATCTGATGTGTTGGCTGTTAGTTGATTGTTTTACCACTGTTAAAAGCAATTTCTTATTTGGATTTGTACCTTGTGGTATAGCAAGCAAACATTTTGTCACGGGTCGCGGCTGTCTGGACACTGGTGTCAGAAATGTGTGCAAGAAGCGCCTCGTTCAGTCCCTGAGACCTGGCACGCCGGTATCATCTCTCAGGAAGCGACATACACAATGGAATGAGGCCACATCGCCACGAAGTTTGGATTCCCATCGATGGCACTGGATGCCTTCGACAAGCAGGCGAACAATTATCAAGGTCACATTATGGTCTTGCACGGCACGTTTAAAACCCCAGTACTCCAGTTTGGCTGACTGTCTGGGGGCAGAATGATCTCACACTTCGGGCCTTCTGGAAGACGTCATTAGAATCCGGCGCAGCGAGCTGTGATTTGCGAGGGTCTCAAGTGGAGGCTCAGGAGAGTCATGCCCTGGCGGTCGAGATTCCCGATGGCAGCGACATTCGAGCTTACCATTCATATATGAATTCATTTGCAGTAATTTTTCGCCACCAAGTCATCTGGCGATATAGCAGCCGCAGTACCCGACAGAGTCCTGGGGCTAAAAAGACACCCAGTTGGCAGCTGGAGGCATTGCTTGGGGTCGTGTAATTCTATATTGTTGGTTAGTTGAATACCCTTTGTAAAGTTACTCCCAAAGCAATGCATCTGATTTTGCAATCTGATCGTCACAAAGTGTGACAGTACCTGACACACACTCTAGTCATGGCATATAACCGACTCAATGAGCTGTCATGTAGTCCGCCCGCAGACTGCACGCGTGACTCAGCTTGAAAGCTTGTCCTCACAGGAGAAGCGTTCCCGCATCTATACATTGAAAGCCAGAGTCAGATGATCAGAATCAGAGGGTTAGGGTCAGAGATTCAGTCACAAAGTCAAAGAGTCAAAGCCAGGGAATATACCCAAAGAGCCAGGTTCAGGAATTCAGAGAGTCAGAGTCATTGATTCAATGATAGTGAATCAGAGTCTTGTATTTATGGTCAGGTGGCACTAGTCAGATAGTCAAAGCCAGATACTCAGACCCAGAATCAGCGAATCGGATTCGGAGAGTCGTGTCCAGCGAATCAGGGTCAGAACGTAAAGGTCAGAACGTAAAGGTCAGATCGTCAGAGGCGTGGAGTTAGAGTGATGAAGTCATATTCGGATATCCAGAGTCAGAAGGCCGGAGTCGGAGAATCCGAGATGGAAAGTCCGAGTCGGAGAATCAGATTCCGAGCATTAGAGCCGGAGAGCCGGAGCACGTCGCGGAGACACGAATGACACGAGCGGCACGAGTCCCATTCCTGAGATGTGGTCGGCAGCAGCGCAGCCGGCCCGGGGGGGGGGGGGCATCCGGCCAGTGCGGGGAGGGGGAGAGGAGCCCGGGCCGGCGGGGGCCGGCTGGCCCGCCGGCCGATAATGCTCCCGAGCGAGCGGCGGGGCAGCCAGGCCCGGCCGCGCTACCGCCCGGCACTACCTCACGTGTGATCAGCGGCGGCGACCGGCGCCGGCCGGGCCGGTTAGTGCGGCCCTCCGACGCGCTAGACGCTGCGGACGGCTGCCGAGGCAGAACTGACGGAGGTCAGGGGATACCGCGACTTAACGCAACGTTGCAATTGAAACGCTTCTTCAAACGGTTTGGGCACTTTCACATCCAAAGAAAGTGTATTGAGGTTTCCCGAGTCACGGGCCCCTGGTGTTTGCTAAAATGTTCGTAATTTAGCGATCTGAGCTGTTTTAAATATTGTAAGGCACTGCGTGGAAGTGTATGCCTCTGAGCACTATGTCCGTCTGGGTCAGAAGCGACCACTGGAGCATGACCATGAATCACACGGTGGCGTAGCCAGGATTTCGCTCAGGATGGGACCACATCGGGGCATGGGGCCCTTTCAGGCACGGACTCTGCCTGACTTCAACACTATAAGAGCTTTTGGAATTTCGAGAAACGTGTTTCGGCTCGTGATTTAATTTTGATGTCCCAAGAGATTGTTTTTATGCTTTAAAAGATAAAGAGGTGCGAAGACTTGTGAAAGTTTTTGTAACTGGGTATGTTGATGATTGTTTGCATAACTCTGCTGCTGCTTTGGTGGTCAGTAATTTCCTGCTGTTTTGGAGCTTGGCGACATTTTTCGCCTGATAGGGCGAAAAGTTGGGTCCATCCAGCGGAACTTGGGAGCTCTGGAATGAAGGCACAGCATACTAACCATTACACCACGGGGACCATGAACTGACTCCACACTTGTAACCGCCTTTGATGTTGTATTACCACTGACTGGTAAGTGAAGGTTTAGCATTTAGTAAGCTCGTGAATCCTCATGTACTTATACCCGAGGAGTAATACAGCACAGGGGCGTTAATTTCTCATACCGTTTGGGGGCTGAGCCAATAATGCTGACCTTGCCTAACCCTACCCCCAAAGAGCCTCACATCTCTTCGGATTTCGGCTACCTTGATTCGCGTCTCCAATGACAAAAGTGATTTTGAAAATACTTTGTAAAATTCCAAGCTTTTTCTGGTGCGGAGGGACGAGCTCCCATCTCTCAAGACGCGAAGCTGAGAATTTGTGAACAGCTTAGAATGGGATATACTTCAATAAGAACATAGGAATAATTCGAGCTCTTGGAATCGGTAAAAACAGGTATCGCCCGTTGTAAACTGCCTGACTGTTTTATGACTACGACAAAACGACGGTTTTATGCAGGATGATGTGACTTGACACGGACGGACAAGAACCTATTGGAAATCTTCAAGTATATTGCTTCGATGTACCTGTGTATAAAAATAAGCCTGAGCCTAAACGACCTTAACAACAGGCATGTTGACAACTGGAAGGGCAGACTAGGTAAAGACTGGCGACAGAATAAGTCTTCGTAGTGGTCGCCTTAGAAAAAGAATGACCAGCGCTTTGACACAGTATTTCAAAATAATTTTTTGGTAGGGTATGTGGATATAAAAAAGCCGGAGAGGACGTCGATACCAACTATCAAAACGAGCCTTAAGAAACAGCGAATTCACCGCTGAAATGATGACATTTAAACAGGACATCTAGGGACGTCCGCATTTTTTGTTGAACTTCTTGTAAATATGCATGTGCTGTCATATTACCATCTGCCCATATATATATATATATATATATATATATATATATATATATATATATATATATATATATGTGGTGGTGGTGATTTGGTTTTTAAGGGCGCGTCAGCATCGGGGCCATTTTGCGTCCACTCGATGACGGTTATCTACCTCTGCGACGACGCGATAAGTATGTTGTCAACTAATAACAGGTAGTATCACTGGCACACTCACACTGAGGGGTGGGTGAAAATAACGTCAAAGTCAATGTGTGCTAAAAATGCGAGTATATCTCCAAGATCCCCACATGGGTCTCGACCGAGTAACCGATCGAGGGGCGCTGGAGGAAAAAATCGTCGCCTCTCCGTCTCAAGGCGCCGGCGTGAGACGAGCACATGTTCAACAGACAACCGGTCCCCGCATCTATCACACCGTGGCACATCCTTACGCGTTAAGTAAAACGAGTGTGTTGCATATGTGTGACGTATATATATATATATATATATATATATATATATATATGCGTATATATAGTCTAGTATTCAATATGCAGCAAGAGCGTTCTTCCGAGCGGACAGGCATTTGTCGGTAACCCTGGATCCCTTTCCTTTCCAGACCGCCACCAATACACCGCTGCATCAGATTCTTCCTCTGAAAGAGGCTGGCGGAATCCTGATCCTGAATCTTGATCGTCTTTGAAGAAATGTTTGTGATGCGCCATTTACATAATTAATACCCGGAAACTGTTGCTATGTGTTTTTGCTTGACGATAACATCCCACTTTCTATTCACTTATTGGCTTCATAACCTGGATTCGGGTGAAAAAGAGGCAAGTAATTGATAAATGCTATAATTCATTTATCAGGCACCAAATACCCAACGGGACGACACGTTTCAGCGCTAAACTTAATTGGTCAGCACTGAATAATCGGCACGTGGCCAACATAGCGTCCTTTCTTCGAAGATAAATGTTTTACATAAATTGAAGAGGCACTGGATAATCGGTGTTCATATTGAGACTCAGTTTTTCAATTACCTTACAAACAGCCCTTTAATGTTAATAGGAATATCAGCAGCTTTATGTTCGCAAAATGACCACTGCAGTCGACGCGCCCGAAAACACCAATAAACAACAAATCAGCAGCCTTGATTGAGCTGTTTTACAGCATTGGCCATACGGTCAACCAGGGATGCTGAAAGTGTACTTTTTTGTTGCCGACCAAATTTGTCGAGGAAAAATTGTCGCCAGTACCGTAATGCAATATCATTTGAAAAAATGGTCATTAAGTCCATGCCCAGCAGGGTCGTCAGTTATCAGCCTATCGCCAAAACCCTTTTTCAGCACGGCAATTTTCAATATCACGCACATAACCGAAACGTTCAACCACACACTGTCCTTCAACAAACGTCAGGATAAGTGCTGCTGCTAGGAAAGCAGGCGCACCTGTTCTGGACTAATGAGATAGCCCAATCACAACAGGAGTTTTCTTCTACCCTCAGGGCTTGCTGTAGCCTGACGTTTAAACCCAATCCACGGCTGGATTTGCTTTCCTCAGTCGCAAAAAAACAACGAGGGATATCAATAGCCAGGGTGGCAGGATGCATGGCAGATTTCGAATCAGTAGTAAGTGACACTGGGAATGACGTCAAATATGGGGCCCCCACGAGGCCATGCTCCCTTATGAAAACCCCGTGTGCGCTACCAGCCCCATCTCAACCGTCATCAGACTACTCCCCATACCTTAAGCATCCTCCAAGCCTGGCGCGACATGTTTTGACTGATGGGCGCGTTCCGCCGTGTCCCAACCAGTAAATTGTATCGAAATTTGTCCATAACTTCTCATCAGGCGGCTGTCTCTTTCTGAACAAGTTACTCGCCCTGACAGAGGGGGGGGGGGTGATACGATCCCCCCCCCCTTACGGTTTTCTGAGGATACCAATGCGGTATATTGTGCAGTCTCGTTCAAATCTTTGCTAGCCTCTGGGGTATCTATTGCACGCGTGTTGACACCCGAAAAGGGTCCTACCAATTCTGGTTTTAGAGAAGCGAAGTATTTTAAGACCATTGCAAGACGATTCAATGCCGGCGGATGCGACGGGAGGCAAGCGACGATTTTGTGAACCGCGCGCGGAGAGTTGGCACTGTTACACGAATGAAACCTTGCGTTACAAATATAGGCTCCTAACAAATAAAAGTGCATGGCATTGTACTCATAATTAACAAGGAACATGCCTCTAAATGTCCAATGTCACTACACTGCATGGTTTCGTATATATGGACATGCAAAATTGATATGTGGTTTTCAGAAAAATTTGACATTGGACTTGGTCTAGAGGGATCAGTAAACAACAAGGGGCTTCTTACCAATCGCGAGATATTGTTAAAGGCAATTTACTTCTTGTTTTTGCAAGGGTTTACTTCTCTCTCAGTTTGCAAAGGTAAGGAACCCCCCCCCCCCCCACAATAGCTCGCGTTACGAAAACCGGTGGATTAGGGAAAGGGATAAAATTGTTGGCTGCCATCCTTTTTTATTTATTTTACGCATGCTGGTGTAAAAAATTGGCTTGTTAGATCATGAAAACATCAACTGCTACAGCAGAATGACACATTTCATTACCAAGATTTAAACAATCGTAAAAATTCAATCAGTAAGCCAAACCTATATACATACATACATATATACATATATATATACATATATATATATGCATATATATATATATATATATATATATATATATATATATATAGTATATATGCATATATATGGATTGCTGATTTTTTGGCCGGCTTTGGCTTGGCTCAGCTTTTTTATTTTATATTTTTCATCACCAACATCAGGTCCATCGTGCTATGTCAGCGATTCTCTATGGAGTTCTGAATATCAGGTCCGTGACCAAAATGCTCATTCTCAGACATAATTGTGTCGACTCAACTTTTTGTAGTCGGCGCAAAACTTTCTCACAGATTTTGGGATCTGGCTGGGCTCACGAGTCATGACGTTCCAATTTTTGGTAGGTTTGAACCAGTTTTGACTCATTGCTTGCGTTGGATTATTAGACTCATAAATCACGTAACGTGCAGGATGAAAGATCCGATTCAGTTATAGCCTGTATATATATATATATATATATATATATATATATATATATATATATGTTGTGGTATTGAAAATGGGACATAAATAGCCCAGTAACAGCTTTTGTGGCTTAAACCGACCAAAGACAGTGCAGCAAATAACACCCTTCCTGTGACCTGTCACATACCAGCTCTTACAAGTCTCAGCTCTAGGAAAGCATATTGTGCCTGGCGCCTACGACCCAGACCCATTAGTAATATAGCGTGCAATGTGGGCTAGGCTGCACTAAACCTGGCAGTTGGCAGCCCGCACTTGCCGAGTGCTGGCCAAGTGCATTTACGCGTAGGTTAATCATAATTACACCAGTCAGTAGTAGCCATGCCGTAGCCGATGGCATGCCAACAATTCGGCATCGGAATGCAGCTCTTGCAGCAGCGATCAGCTAGCATACGTTACAAATATATTATGAACTTGCATGCTTATCTGAACTTAATAAGCATTAAGAATTGCCATCGCATCTCTCACAAACATGTCCAGCAAAATCCATTTCACTCAACCCACGTCTTCCAGTCAGCAAGGAACTGAACCGAACAGACCAGAAACTCTGAGCGACTGAACTAAACATAGGCTAAGGTGGGCGCTGACAGTCGCTTCCACCAGGATACCTCGAACTCATCTCATCAGGTAACCCTGTGCGGAGCTAGGAGGCAAAACAGGTTTCCTCGCTGACTGGAGATTAGAATGCTGAGCGCCACTTTACCCGCATTCCAAGGCTACTAAATCTGTAGGTAACACTGTTACTTGCAATCTGCGTGTTGCGTGCAAATAGTCATTGATGGAATCCTGTGACGTCATATTCCGAGACATGCAAGTTGCACCGAGACGAGATGACCTTCACACTATTGCTGTTTATGCCGTAGAGCCTAAGCAATGACATGCTTACAGCAGTTCAGGTAGTAGTGAATAAAGGGTCAGGTGTGGATGAGTTCATTGTTGTAACAATTGACAATGCAAAATCTGACCAGCCTCTGGATTTTATAGGCAGCAGACAACCTTTCATTGATTTTGGCAAAAAATTTAGGAATGTAGGATGTTTGTACTTTGTAATATCTTCTGATTCCTGGCTGGGGTTTGTGCTTACGGCTAATAGATTACAATAACATAGCATGGGCTTATGTTGCAAAAATCTTTCTAGCAATGCTATTTAATCTGATACCCTGGAATGAGGCGATAATTTGCATATGGTATGCTGTGTTTCCCTATGTTGCCATTTTCATTTCAGTCATATGACCCACTGACACATTATCAGAAATGATCGCGTCACGGTTCAGCTGATGGAGCTTACGAAGAATGTGGTTCATCTCATGACTCAAAACGCCATTTTTCCTGGTGAGACGACTCAGCTCACGACTCGCCCAAAATGATTGACTCATGAGCTGGTTCATAATTCAGCTCGAGTCGAACGCAAGTCCGTTATCAGGTGTTTAGATCCAAGCCTCAGGTTTTACCCTTGTCTTGATTCCTCATTGTCACGCTATGCCTTGGTCGGGAGTCCCATCCTGTGTCTTGGCTAAATTCTGACATCAGCGTCATGCCTTCTTCGTCTGAATTCCCCACTTCTGAACGCAGTGCATTAGGGCTCCATCCTCAGGTGGGTGTCCTGGCCAGAGTCACCATTATGACATCAGTGCCTGAAGTCCTCATTATCAGCCGTGTGCCCCAACGTCTTGGTCTAGAGCCCTGATTCTGAGTTCATTGCCTTGAACTGTGATCTTCAGTCATTGCCTTGATCTGTGATTCTCATTCACCGTCTTGAGTTGTGATCCTCAGTCACTGCCCTGAGCTGTGATCCTCAGCCACTGCCCTGAGCTGTGATCCGCAGTCATTGCCTTGAGCTGTGGTCCTCGGCCACTGCCTCGGCTCCGAACCCTTATTCTCACATCATTATCTGGAATCGTCATGTTCAAGCCCACGCCTTGAAGCCCGCGCCTGGGGTCAGCGGCCTCAGCCGTCAGCGGCCAACCCTGACGCCTTTACGACCTGACGACCAGCGCCGGGGACTCCGCAGCGCGACTGTCGGCGCCGGCGGACCCGGGGGAGGCGGCTGGGTTGACTTCTGGCGCGAAGATTACGCGCGAAGCCTCGAGCCCCGCGGGAACCGGAGCCAGCATCGAAATGCCCATACCAGCCCGCTCGGCGGCGGACGGGCGCAGCGAAATTACTTCATCCGCCCAGTATTGCGCAAACCAGCCCCGGTCTTCAACAAAATGGCGCAAACGTGACTGCGCAGCGGGGCGTGATTGCCCCTGGTGGCACCAGTCGATTGACGAAAATAAACTGGGCTGCTTAAATTGAGTGAACTAGTACCAAACCTGCTCCGTCGTTTTATCATTCTGGCAAGTCAAGAACGGCAATGAAAAAGTAACAATGGATGGCGGGTTTCAATCCAACTGCTGTTCAACTCACAGGGGCAGATTTGTGGAAGGCTGCAAAGGGAATGTAATATGGTAATGCAAGTTGTTACCATGAGGTGTGGACTGACTGGCATGGAAGCATGGACTGGGACTGGCAAGTCTGGTTGGACTGGGAATCGACTCCAGGCTCACGACCACGAGACTCTCAATCGAATTTATTTATTTCACAATTGAAATGAAATCAAGGTTTGACTCGCCAGTATGGAATAAGTGGATTCAGGCATGGGCTCGGATTCAGGTCTAAGTGAATGTGAATAAGACTCAGGCTCATCAATCCTGGTGATCTGAAACCAGCATTCACACCCAGCCTCAAACTGAAGTGAGTCAAAATCAGCGAGTTTGACAACTTGAGTAGACCTCAACCTTTTACACAATACAATATTTTTTAACCCACTTGACGTAGCCTTAGTAATATTTCGCGCATCAGTAAGCTTGGACAACTTACCTAACACTCCATAAAATGGCACGTTGGTACACTGATCCTAAAAGCGCACTTAGTTTGACCGCTGCTGTGTTGTGGGGATTGCCAAAGAATATACAGCTAAGGTGATTCCGGCTCCGGAAAAGCAGCTTTCCCGTGTCGATTTTTTTTCTAGCACGAGGGAAAATATAACGTCAAAATGCACGTCTACAACCCAGAGAAACGCCGAAAAAAACAGAGCTATCGTCAGGTTTGCACTTTTTGCTTCGGCTCGTGAGACCATAACGTACGGCTCAAAGCACCATCGCATTGCAGGTGCCATTTCAGAGTATTGACCTCTCAGCGGGCTGACGCGATAGTGACCACGTTGCAGAAATATTGCAACATAAAAATTGCCAAACAATCATGCCATGTGAGTCGCGAGAGGATGAGCCAGCTTCCAAAGTATGCAGATAGAGAAATGTGGTGTAGGTGGGCCCAACGCCTTAAATCTGGTCCGCGACTTGTTGAGTCTGGTATTTACGATGTCTTTCAAGAGGAATGTATACGGTCCATGGATGTGCTCCGTATTCGCATGGCTCTATCCGAACACTGTTTATTGTGTTCTCTCCTCACCCCCATACTGCCATCCTCTGTCGTTCTCGTGCGTCATTCTGGTCGGTCTTTTCTGCCAATTTCATTTTGCTTTGTCGCACGCCTTTTTCAAGGACTAAATTCGAGCATTTTGAATCGATTGGTTTCTGGGATCAGAACTAGGCTGGGTATTGCTTGTTGTTTGAGTCCTGACCCCTACCAACTGATTGCACAATTTCAGATCAACGGCAGAGTTTGGTGCCGAAAGTTTAACGTGCCACAATGCTTGTTATAGTTCGTCCAGCCCTCTGACGTCACCTGACCTTTCGCGCGTCCCCTGCCAACCCACCTGTGGCCGGATGGGGAATCGGAAGGCGGGCGCTCTGACGAACTGAGCCATCGGGACGGACGAAGCCCTACTGCCAGCCCTACGCACCGCCACAGCAAGTGTCAGCAACGTCACCGCTAGCCCTACTCTATTCCTATTGCGCACTGTCCTCCCCATGCTCTGCCGCGGTTGCGCCCAGCCAAGCCTACCTACCCCTGCTGATCTGTACACAATCAGCCCTCCTCCCCGATTCCCCAGCTCAGCTAAGCCCGTCTCACCCGTCCACTTGCCGTACAATCGGCAGACTCTTTCCGACCTCTGCGGCCACCGTCAGTCCCTGTCCAAACCAGCGGTGCACCAGGCCAGGTCCCTCGTCGGCCGTACCTGTACCCCAATGGTGCACCAGACCGGCTCCGTCGCCGGCCGTGCCGTGCGGACCGCCCGCGGCGCCGGGCCGGTCAGTGGGCGGCGGCGGCGGGCAATCGCCGCTGACAACAGCAGCGCCGCTAACGTATGGCCCGGCCGACGGCACGTGAGAGCCAGCGCACCTGTGAAAAATTCATAGACTCGTAAAATTAGACGAACGCGTCGCTTTGGCCGCGGACGGAGGGATGTGCGGCGGCGCCCCTGACTTGGTGGCGTGACCTTTGCCCGGTCGTGACCGGACGGTCCCTCCGGCCGCAGGCAACGGCAGGGGCCAGTCGGATGACGGTGAACGCTTCGCCAGGTTTGCGCTGGAACGGCGAGGTAATGTGCAGGCAACAAAAAGCCTGCGGTAAACCCCAATGCAGGGTTAGAAGCAATATATTGATGTTTCTGTTTCAGCGTGTCACCGCTGTGCGCGGACGCTGGTGGCCAGTATCGAACCCCGTCACCACAGATGCTTACTCAATAGTGGATTAGCCAACGGATGGTCCCCCATGAAGCTGGCCTGTAGCTTTTGATCATCATTGTCATGGAAGGAGAGTATTACGAAGATGCTTCTAAGGCCTTGATTTAAATCAGATGACTATATCTGACGGGCCAGAACACCCGGCGGCAGGGCGCAAAGTAGAGACCAGTACATGTAACATTCGCTTTTTCCAACGCACCCGCTACCATGGGGCTGCGCTTGTACACACCGAATATCAATTACTAATCAGTTAAACCCACCCGTTACGCACCTGTTAGTGTACCCTTTTGCTTTAATGACTGGAAAGAAATGCGGCTGGAGAGAGCATAACTAACAGAAGCACAAACAGAAGCTTGAGCGGCATTTCTAAGGCATCCGCCCGCAATTGCACAGCTGTCTTACCCATGTCGTAACCCAGCCTCGTATGCTTCCAAAATACGTACCCAGCTCAGCCCGTCACCCATTTCAGATGGGTATCTATGGGTTTACTCAACCGTTGAAGTCCGCTAGCGTAATTACTACGCTGGCATTAATAGGTACTTTTTTCCGTGAGAACGGATGGCCGGAGCACGGAGTGAGGTCTGCCGCTTGTGCTGCACGTCCTCGATTCAACAATAGCAGCACCTAGTCGGAGAAATTGCAATAAGCTGAAACCAACACATTGTGTCATATGAAACTCCCGTTTAAGAATGGCAAAGTGTGGGAACAGGTGAATACCGACATCCCATCAGTGATTTGCGCGGCCTTAGGGCAACGTGGACCGGTGATCCTGATTTGAAGTCCATGCTGTTTCGATCAGCCCTCGAGAACCTCTCGTGACCATTTGGGACTAAGGTTTGTCATGCATGCGCCTATCGGCTGAAAGGAAAATACGGACTGAACAACGTAGCATTCAAGATTTATTGTAGCTACGGTCAAGGGATATGTTATGTAGGAAAAACAAAACGAGGTGTTCGTGGCTGTTGTAATGAATACCCTGGAGACGCACGTTTACGGAAGGCGTACAAAACATTTGGTAAACACATGCTGGCCTGGCAAGGGTAATGGTAGCAAGGTGCAGTAAATACCAGGTTTAAAGCATACATTTTAGCATCAGCAAAACACAATGCGAAGCTGCATACCCGTAATCTCCGTCCGATGTTGAGCACTCGGTCATTGTCTTGGAGCTCAGCTTGAGCAACGTTGTTTAAGTTGTGTGTGTCATTGGGGCTTTACGACGCACCGCACTGCTGAGGCTATATGGCGTCCTCTGTCTCACACCTTAGCGGGAAGGGCGGGTACCGTGGAGGATCGAACCCCGTGCCTCTGCTTTCCCATACACGCAGACGCTGATTAAATTATATACGTTAAGTAATAGTTATATTCTAGTCGTAATGAACACCGACGCGGCACGCAATTTCTATCCTTATACTCACCACATGTCGTCGAAACCTTTTGGTTCGCCGGTGTTTTGAGCAGCGCTTGGCACGGTACCGTGTATTGAGTTGCAAGATCTGAGAGCCCATGGATTGAAATGTTTGTGATGGTCGTGCAATGCTCTTGAAGCATGTATTTGCCCAACCTTATACTCGGTTACCCATAAAAGCCTAGAGCCTCCAGAGCCTTAAAACCGACAACCCTCTGAATGCCGACAGTTTATCAAAAGCAGATAAATTTTACCCTGAAGGGGTTTTTGTTTCATCATAATGTATTTACTGATCATTTCACCTTTGAAGTACTTTATAGCCTTACTCTATGGGACCTAACTCGCGATCACACAGTAGGAAGTAGGTACTTGATCGCAAAAACCCGCTCAAAGCAGAATTTTCCTGCTATTTTGATAGACATGGCGAGAAACAACGGGTGCAAATCCCAGTTCTCTCAGTTTTCGCATGTTTCATATTCTGTATCAAACTAGATCTCTGATAATTAGACGGGAACCTCGAACAACATCCAACTAATGCTGGTGTGAAAACTCAGTATAAGAAAGACAGGCCTTCACGTCCTGGTTTTTCGGCATTATGATTTGAAAGTCATTACATTGAGTTAACGGCCTTCCAACTAATATTTCTACTCGATGTTTCGAGCTATACTCATCCTCAAGAGAGAGCACAGCACTGCACGACACTCACCCTCACTTGTCAAATCACACCACAGCACTCATCATCAAGGGATAAGAGCACAGCACAGCACTCTCGAAGATGAGCACAGCTCGAAACATCGAGTAATGTCAATATAATCACTGCTGAGTATTACAACGTTGCTTAACCAGTACCTACTGGCATATTGAAGGCCGTTAACCAAAAATAAGAACTTTCCATTGGCATGCAAAGGTGCACTGCCTCCCTACAGAACACCATGCGGTTAAAAAAGTGAAGTTAATAGCAATGTTCAGGTACCGATGTACCATCAATGCAGGGAATTCCTTAACCCAGTTTTCTCTTTTTGGCCATGTGCATTGAGAAGACTCAGAGGAGCATTAGGAGGAGTGGGACCTCAAGTCCCAGCGACGGCCCCGGCGCAAAGTGTTTTTAATGCACGGATTTTTGAGAATGGTGGTGAGCATGACGTTAGCTACTTTTTAACTGGCTTAAACGAACACAACACCTTCTATTAAGCCTGACATTTTAAACCTAGCGTTACAGCACCACGAGCGTCCCCGCATTTTTGCCTAAAGCCACCTCCATGTGCAAGGTCCAGCGCGTGCGCTAATCGTCGGGCCGATGAGTGTCCAATGAGCTGTGCCCCCGTCGGACACCGGCTGTCATTGATCCGGTGGTCAATCCCAGAGCACCTGCAGCCAATTTTCCAGGCATTCGGCTCCAGACGTATCGGCTGCACTCTCGTCGGGAGCAGCCAGAGATTGAGAGCCCGCTGCTTCCAGAGACAGACATCCATGGGCAGATTGATGGCCAGCTGGCCCGCGCGGTGCCAGGGCTGGTGTACCTTCTCCATCGACCACTGCACAAAATCGGGTCAAATTTCCAATTCCCAGCCCAGCAAGCTGTGAAAGACGTAGAAGCATGTCCTGCCACTAGCATACAATGTAGACGGCGAATGAGTAAAGACACTTTTCGCGGAGGACGGCACTCCATGAGATCATTGTGTCCTTCAGCAAACTCCAAGACTCATTGATGATATGAAAACCCAGCACCAAAAGTATGAGCGACCAAGTGAGCACTACCAAAACAAGGTTAAGTATCACACCATTATCATTTCTACTGAGAACACATTTCAGCACGATAGAAATGCAAAGTCAACGTAAATCCAATGAAAAACGTGATTTTCGCATGACAGTCGAGTTTGGATTCATATCTGTCAGAACTCGTAAGAAGTCCATCGAGAATAGACAACTCTGCCGTCATACTGCTGCCAACAGCACAAAGCAATGTAGTAGCATGTTTGTATGTGCACCTCAGTTACTCGGGCCGCTTATACACGCACTCCGAGGTGTGCCAGGTTGTCTACCAGTAAAAGTTAGCCAGAGCCCGTGGTCGGTACAATACCACAGGTTATCATCGGTTACAGTAGCTCCTGCGACGTTTAAGTTTCCCAGAACATTTTCCAGCTTTTTTCCAGGTATACTTTTCTAGCACAAGAGTACGGACTCACTCCTTCTAAACATTGGCTTGCACCTGTATTCCTAAACTTACCCCACCGAACTTTGGCCACGGCACCTCCAGTCAGACTGCAGTAAAAGTGCTATACAGGGAATGGATGGGCTTTGCTTGTACTGATTGTTCGTTCCGAAGTTTAACAACTCTTAGTGAAAATGGTCATTATACGTCATGCATTATACCAGGAGTGCTGGGTTGTACAGCATGCATTTGAGAATTTAAACACTAAAAACCCCGCCATTGTGCCCCGCTGTACTACCAATTGCGCACTATCACCAGCCGTAAATCTACACGGCGGTAGCGTCAACAAAGAGACAGCGGTCAGCACCGTGGTCGGTCGACCGCGCCACCCCCGGCCTCACGCATGGCTGGCGTCGGGGCACGGCGCGCCACTCGGCCGGCACGTGTCGCGCCGACACGTGTTGCGGCACGGGGTGCACCGCGCACTGGGCGCCGCTCCCCGCCGTCCCCGGGGGGCACGTGGCCGCTCTTGTGGCACGTGCACCCCATCCGCCTCTGGCGCCCGCCGGACACGCAACCAGTGTCGCCGGACGGGCCCGAGTCGGCGGGGTGGGCGGCGCGCGAGGTCGGCTGGCCGCTCAAATGTCTTGTGATGGTGTTTTGGCAGAAATTGGCGGCGTGTGCCGAATAGTAAACTCTGGTTTAAATTTCGTGGTCGAGGTATTCGAGTATCTGACCTTAGGTCGAAGTGCACAGCGTAGCTTGAAAGTCAACGGACAGCTGTTACCGAGCCGGACTATGCTCGAACCTCTCTCGCCGGCTTCTCTGCTTGGCCCTTCCGTCCTCACCTGAGTATTTTTAACCCTGTTCATGAACTGTTAACGGTGCAATTTTGACGAGCGAGCAGCACGGAATGGCACGCTCGCAGACCGCTGTGTGGTAGTCTCTCACGATCACCGGCCGTGCGTGATCGTCTCCTCTGACGCGCTGATCGTCGTGATCGTCGTGATCGTCTCCTCCGACGCGCGAGCCGTCCCGGGCTGCCGGCGGTGCTGTGCGGTGCTGCCGGGCACGCGCTCCGACCGAAATGCCGTAAGAACACATCGGTCAGTTTTCGCCAGCTGTCGATGAAGATACGTTAAAAGGTGGACAGTTTTAGTGTGGCCCAAGGTCTTCTGACAAAGCATTTTGCACCGGTGTATCCAAGTCATTTGGTTGAGTGGAATGCGGGACCCTCATGCCACGAGGTTGCACCGTACCCTGTGTTGTTTGACACAAGAAGTGATCTTAAAATCGCGAATAGATCAGCGTAGCTTAAACGTTATAATAACTGTACCAACTTGCTATAGAAATATGCGTTCCCCATCCCTGCTTCCTGACAACGCCCTCACTCATACCGTTATATTCATCTGCAACATCAGCAGTATCGTCATATGTGAGAGCAGCAGCCAGATAAGATAACCATCGCCTGTTACCATGTTACTATGTTACCACAACCATATTGCTTGGCGGCTGAACCCAACTGATGAAATCTTAATTCAGGGCACTCATTGAATGGCGCGGGTACGAGCTTTTAGTCAATGGTAAAGTCAAGGATATTGCTAGGTTCTAAGCCGCTTTAACAAAAAAAAAATGTTCCATCTGAAATAAGCATAATTATGGTCTAAAATCGTGCGCATAGAATTAAAAACCACGCATGCAGAGGCAGTCTATCTTTGAGGAGCACGGGAGACTACCCATTACAACGTTCGCTTTTTACGGCCACCATTAAACTCCAGGCTTTTACCAGCCGGTTTGTTGTTGCATGACAACCTCCTGTTCACCATACACGGACCGAAGTTTTCCGCATGAAAAAGACAAATGCGCATGTGAAATTGCTTTATTCCCGGCTGACGGTTATTCCGGTACTATGTCAGCGAAAACAACGTGCTGAAAATGGCCGTTCTTTCACTAAGTACGCTGATTTACAGTTTGCTAACCGAACCAGCTTTGTTGTTATGGACTGGAGTCATTGGAAGTCGAATTGGGCAGCAGACTGAGTTCCCGCTGTCACGATCGCACTCGATTTGATATAAACAGCACATCTGTCATCCATGTGCGTTGAGGTGCTCATGTTCTAGGTGTCAAGGAAAGGCCAGCGCGCTGAAGTCACATAGTAAAACATAAGTCGGGTTAGCGTAACCCACCCTTAAGGACGCCCTGAACGCATTACTCCGGTCTCAGAGCAGCCAGCAGTGCTCCAACGCCGAAGCTCAGACTGCAGCCAGTAGTGTTCCACCGCCGGAGCTCAGATTGTAGCAGTAGTGTCCACCGCCGGAGCTCAGACTACAGCCAGTAGTGTCCATCGCCGGAGCTCAGATTGTAGCCAGTAGTGTCCACCGCCGGAGCTCAGATAGCCAGTAGTGTCCCACGCCGGAGCTCAGACTAGCCAGTAGTGTCCCACCGCCGGAGCTCAGACTACAGCCAGTAGTGTCCATCGCCGGAGCTCAGATTGTAGCCAGTAGTGTCCCACCGCCGGAGCTCAGATTACAGCCAGTAGTGTCCACCGCCGGAGCTCAGACTACAGCCAGTAGTGTCCCACCGCCGGAGCTCAGACTACAGCCAGTAGTGTCCCATCGCCGGAGCTCAGATTGTAGCCAGTAGCGTTCCGCCACTGGAGCTCAGATTGCAGCCAGTAGTGTTCCACGCCGAAGGTCAGATTCAGCCAGTAGTGTCCCGCCGACCGAGTTCAGCATTGCAGGCAAGTAGTGTCCCACCGTAGCAGCTCACATTTTATTACAACTCGTCAAGATGTCGCCTTCATAGTGCCTGTCCTGGATTTTACGCCTTCATGGCTTCATTTACAATTATTCCAGCTCACGCAAATGACCAATTATTGAAACCACGACAGACCAAAAAATGCGGATAATTGCCGTTTTCAAAGCACCTTGCCGGCCCCGCCTTCCCTCGCCATCTTCGACGTTCTTAGCCTCAGATTAGAGCACATTTAGCCCAACTCACGGTGAGGGGCAGATCTGCGGCGTCGTTGCTGACGGTGAATGACCACACCGCCAGCCGGCATCCCAAAAGATTCCGCATTTTAGGCAGTAGGCTCATGTGATCCCGCCTCGGCCCCGTCTCAGCTGCTGGCGGCCGCACGCCACCACGTGCCAGCGGCCCCTGCCCCGGTTCGGACAGGGCAAGTGCCGCAGACGTGAGAAGCAGCAGCGCGCCCCCTCGCCGTCACTCCGCATTACGGCGCCGTACCCACTTACTTAACGGCCGCGGGAAGGCGGCCGCAGCTGCCGCCTGGCCAACGGCCGGCCAGGGGTCCGAGACCGGCCGGAATCGGAATCCATTCCGGACTCATGACTCGGTTGGACTCGGGCTCGGGTAGATCGATTTAGTTCTTCCGCTGGCTAGGAGCAGACTTGGAAAAACCTCCCTGAAAATGTGCTTGGTGTGGTGCAGAAAGACGGCGTGGCTTGACCGTCAGATGATTATCATAATGCCATGTTACCTGGTACCCGCGATTTAGCACCTCATGATGATACGCATGTCCTAACAATATTTCTACATTTAAAGGACATTATTTGATGAAGCGCACTTGAAATCAATTCATGCTGTCAAAAAAAAATACCATCTCCAAACATCTCCGTCGGCTTTGTCCAATCACCCACGTGTAAAAAAAAAAACGATAAAATATTTTACCTGACAGGCAGGTTTGATTTTACTGCCGACCGCTCCCCATCGTCATCTCTCCTCACGTTGTGAAAGATCAAAGAGCCGTCTGATTAACGATCAGCTGTACCGAGTGCGATGCGGGCGTAAACGTGAATGAAATCAAGCGTTGACAGCGGAAGTACTGCAATCGTGCGATGCACTTCGTGGAATTACAACGTACCGCATGTGCCGCGTGCAGAAATTTGCGCATGATAGTGCAAGGAACACAGCAAAGACGACGATCAAAAGCAGGCACGGAACTGTTAAGAAACGCGGATCATGTTTGTCTGTGTGTGACACGGCTCGAACTCCATCAGTGGTACCGACGTCGAATACCTTAAATGCTGCAGGCTTTATAGACGAATCGGTTATTATTATGCACCCTTTGGGCACCTAAAATTCCCTAATCAACTTCGAGCCGTAGCGGCAAATCTATATTCGGAGCCCGACCAGGTTCGGAGTCAAAACACATGAATCTGCCACCGAAATGGTTTCTCGTCTTGGGGAAAAAGAACGCACTCAGGCTCGGATTCGGATACAAAACCCCAGCAGCTGGACTCAGGCTCGAGTTCAGCGCTTTTATAGCCCAGGCCTGCGCCTGCTAGAGATGAGCGCTGACAGCAAGAAACACACGGAAACGTAGCCAGACCAATCAGCGATCCCTCACCACCGGCCGGCTGGGACGACCACGTCAGTGGCCAGCGCCGCTGGAGACGACCGTCAGTCACCAGCGGCCGGCTGGAGACGATCGTCAGCCACCAGCGGCCGACTGGAGACGACCGTCAGTCACCAGCGGCCGACTGGAGACGACAATCAGTCACCAGTGGCCGACTGGAGACGACTCATCACCAGTGGCCGACTGGAGACGACTCAGCACCAGGCCGACTGGAGACGACCGTCAGTCACCAGTGGCCGACTGGAGACGACAATCAGTCACCAGTGGCCGACTGGAGACGACCGTCAGCCACCAGCGGCCGGCTGGAGACGACCGTCAGTCACCAGCGGCCGGCTGGGGACGACTATCGGTCATCAGGGGCGCCTGGGGACGACCGTCGGGCAGGGGGAGGGGCGGGGGCTCTCGTCGCCCGTTTTAATGGCAGTGGGTGTGATCGTTATCTGGCCGCCTGGACACGGTATCGGCCGGCCTATTGTGGTAATTGCGGCCGGCGTCCAGCCCCCGACCGGGGGACAGATGAAGGGGTGCCGGAGTCACCTCCCGCCGGCAGGTGCACCCCTCTCGGCGCCGATCGATACGCCGCTGGTGCCCCCCCCCCCCCCCCCCCCCCTCCCCCGCGAGCGACGTTCACGCCCGCCGCTGCCGCCGTAATGAATATTTCTATTGGAACTGGCCAGCCCCAGGTGAGAGCGGCCGGCGGCACCATGTGACGACACACGCCGGAGGGAGCGTGATGCCGGGCACGCGCATGTCCCCCCTTTTCCACTGAGGGTCACGCAGATGGAGCTTCGCTGCCTGTGCTGGTGACAGGGAACTAAGTGGCGGTGGTGTGGAGCCAGTGTTTTACCTTCATCGGGACGATGTATTCATAATGTTTGCCAATGTGTGATGCAAATGAGGATTATGGCGGCATCTAGCCATTCAAGAACTTGTTAGCATAAAACATTCATACTTGAGAAAGCAGGCCTGCGGCTAGGAATGAATACATGCTTTGATTGGGTGTCTTCACATCCGAGATGTTAATCATGTTGCGAGGGTGTAACCTTTGACCGTTGGCGCTGTGTGAAACAATGTCACGCGAGTGCGAAAACAGTTAAGTTTTCATGAAGACCTGGGTTTCTGGTTGGGATTGCTACTCAAAGGGAATTAGCACATGAGTTGCGAAGGTCCAGCCTGTATTCTCTGATGGCAGGTTTATGTGTTCAGTGCCTAACGGATGGACAACAGCATCAGCCCGCAAAACGGCTGCGTAATGCATTCGTTCACAGAGGGAGTGTGGAGAGAAAC
>NW_023596297.1:7579233-7669310 GCF_011947565.3 Pollicipes pollicipes | reverse complement strand
CAGGGAGAATGTGGTCATGTGCTGTCGTGCTAAGAAATTATTCGCGTGGTCCATGCTCGTAGGCTTTTTCTCTCTGCGCGATGTCCAACGACGCCAAGCGGACGGAGCGAGCAGTGTAGCACGCCGGGTCCGGATGGCTGCCCTGGGTCACACAGGTGGCGCCAGTGCGCCTCCGTACAGGGACGCCACGTGTGGTTGTATTGGTTCAGTGGGCGACCGAGGAGAGCCGACTCGTATTAAGAGCACGCTCCGCAGGGGGTGCTCAGATTCGGTTTGTCCGAGACATAACGTGCAGCGGGCTTCTCATACTGCGTCACTGTGACTACAAAAGTTGCACCCAAGCAACTTCCCATAAAAACACGTTTGAACATCTTTGATGCATGGACCGTTCTGTACGAGAGAACTGAGTGACGAGCAATGGCATGGCACTCAACGATGTTGAGTTTTCATGAAATGGCTCACAATTGAATGTACATACGTTTGTGCGGATTGCACAGGACAGCGTATGAAGCGTCCGTGGCCGATTTGATAGTCCCATTAAAACAGCTTGTGACGGCCAAGAATGACTTACGTGATGTTCGCGAAGCACATAACTGTATGATCTAGAGCAAATGAGCAGGGACCTGATGATGTAAATTTTGTGTTATGTCTTAATGTGAAAGAACTAGTCACATGTTTTAAGTAGGATTGTCGAAAAAGAAGTGTCGCGGAAATTTCTTCGGACTTCAACAGTACCATAACGTGCTGACTGAAGTAGCAAGCCGGCTGTTCCACCCGTGCTTCCCGGATGGCGCATTCGCAAATACATGTTGCAAGAGTGTGACCCGGCGGTGTGTACGAGCCACCGGGTTAGGAGTACTAGAACGTGTGGTACAGACATATTGGCGTTCAGCTGATATGAAACTTTCGGGTAGAGCGGACTTGGAGTTATGTTAATTTAATGCAAGCGAGGCGCTTTTAGCCTCTGGTTTGGGTATTGTGGTCGTTGTGCCGAGATTGAGTGACCTTCAATTTACCAGGGGGTTAAATTAAGTTGAAGTCGGCTGAACAGTGGTGTCCACAGTATGACGCCGCTTTGCATATTTTGGTTTGCATTCTGCCTCCTGTTATGCTGGAGGTAAATTATGTCTGGTAACGATTTCGTAGGAATGCAAACTGTCATGCAGGTAATGTCAAGCTTCAACTTTTTGGAACAGAACACACCCATTGAAATAGGCACTAGGCACGATCGGTGTTTTGGAAAGTCATGTCTGTCACCAGACTCGAGTGAGCGTAAGTTCGCGGCTGGGGCGGTCCGTGGCTTCGCTCAAGCCTGGCAAACTCAGTCAATAAATTGATGAACATGCAATGTGCTCTTGGCTGATGGAATAGAAGCGTTTCAAAAACAACCACGTTTTGGGTGCATGCTATCGCGGCAAAGTAGTCAATGCACTCGGTCCATTATGCATACATTGACAACGAGTTTCCTGCCTCTGCTCCGGTCGTGGGAGTTCGGCGTCAGTAGTTTCAGCGCCCCATAAGGGGCCATCCTCGGCCCCATCACGGCTTAAGGTGGAACGTGACTGACCGGCTGCATACGTCAGTCCACATGCTTTGTATTGGTCAGTCCCGCCACCATTCCTCTTCCATCACGTTGTGTTATTTTCGTGCCAGTGTGACGGCGGGAGCTCGAGTTGTATAATCTATATTGACCCGAGTTGCGCAACTTAAATGCAATTGTGAAATTCTCGAACGCCGTGGTAGCCGAATGCACGAGGACATACTTTGCTTGCGATGCACTGTTGCAGAAAATCATGGTTCATGTTGAAAACTGCGTGAAGCAACGACCAGTGGCTTACAAAGGTACTCACTTTACTAAGTGTGCTGACCGTGAGGAGCCGGGCTGAGTTAATTAATTAGGATCTTTGTACGGTGCCCTAGCCAGGATCGCCCTGTAACTTCCACCTATAAAAACGCACCTTAGTGCATTGTAACAACGCTGTTAGTTTTAACACTTCCAACGGTGATGAAAACGAGCGCATCTTATTACCTGACCACGCTGCAAATGACCGTCAACTGTGCCAACCACGTATGCTAAGGTGTACTATATATATTATATATATATATATATATATATTTATACAGGGGCGTAGCTAGGTGTAGCTAGGTGAAAAGGCATCACGCCTATTTTTAGCTTTCCATCAGAAGCCATCCATGTTTAAAGGGGTTGACCCCCCCCCCCCCCCCCGTTGGTTTTGCCCCTGGAGAGGCACGCATTCGCACCATAAAGCATGGTCGTACAAGACCATATGTTCCACTAAAAGGTTCCTTCACCAGCATGAAATCAACGATTTGCGGGTAGCGACGAACGGTCTGTATTATGTTCAACTTGCCCCATTGTCCCTCGTGTATTTCGCTGTCTTCTCTCCATCACACACTTACGTGCATGATATTCTACTAAGGTCAGGTCAAGGCCCTGGATCTTAATCGAACGGCATGCGCAGGTCTGATGATAGCCGCGGCGCAGCAGCGGACAGCAGCATATGAGCTGAAACCGCTCCGGGGAAACTCCAGGATGCGCCATTGGCGGACGGGCGCTGTGTACACAGTGACATACTGCTAGAAGCGCTCCACCACGGCTGTGCCGCGGCCACCAGCTGGTTGCCAACCGAATGCACATGCTGCGGGCTCGTGCTAGCGACCTTATCAGTTGGCACGAACGATGATGTCTTGCGGAAACGCCCGTGAAAGTAAGTGATAGGATGGAGCTGAAGTGTATCGCCTACGTGGAGCAAGTGTGGTGACGGTTCATTTCGACGCCGGTGGGGCTGTGGCCTGCGTCACCAGAACCGTCCACGTCGCTGAAGAAGACCCGCTGGCTGTAACACCAGAGCTCGAGGAAATGAAGGAGCGAAACGGCACGGGACGGTCATGATAGTCCCTGGTTCCATGAATTCCTATTATGGGATTTTCCATTTGGGACAGGTTAGGTGGCTTGGGTTATGCAAATGTGGTCAATACTAGCTGCTCTTTGTGTCTAGTGTCATATGTCACTCGTAGGAAAGACCTTGAAAGGAGGCTGGTCCTCGATGTCTGATTTTCAACCCCACCCCCGGCAACAGCCTACAATGGACTTTTGTTTTGACGGCACCTAAGAGCAGGTTCTTCGCCGGTTCTTCTAAGAGCCGTGTCTGGGCCATGCACCTGATGCGAAAACTATCGATCAGGTATCTCCCGCTTCCCGGCCCGCTCAGGGAAACATTCTTTAGGGTTCAAGCCCCGACATATATTCTGGACGCCCTCCACTGTTTCGCTCGATTCTAGGTCGCCGCATGGCATGATGTTAGTTGATGCTGCATTAAGTGCAGCCAAAAACAGAATTGCATTATGTGTTTATTGCTACATCCCGACACAGTCTGGAATCGGTTGTGTGATGCACGGCATGGAACGATTTGTTGCCTTCGTCCCAAACGTTCTTTCTATTCTCGTTAACATTTCCACAAAGCTAGAGCACTCTTCTTTCGGACACCCAACTTTGGCCCATAATTGGCGTCGTGAAGATAGCTGGCCTAGAAAGAATCCACTGAAAAGAGACACGACATGAATGTTTAACCGCTTCTCGGAAGTTCCGCCACTTCGCGGTTTCCTTCAAAGGCCCCTGCCCGACCCGGGCTGAGTGCAGCCTTATCTCACTGCCCCCCCTCCCCGCCGCCCCCTCGCACCGCCGCGGCCCCGCCCTGGGCCTCCGGCGCGGCGCGAGCGGTCTGCCGCGTCGGCCGCACTGCTGATCGTTTAATCACGGCTCGGCGCGGAAACTTTGTCCGGGTTATGGCCCCGGGCTGGGCGCAGTCTTTTGCAAACGACCGTCGTAAAATTGACGGACATCTTGTCATAGCGGCGGACCGGGGGATCACTCAGCGGTGAAGTTGCGGCGGGGCTCGACACGAGAGCGCCGGGCTGGCGGCGAGACGGCCGCGTGCTCGGCCCGCCCCGGTACGAACCTCCCAACTTGCCTCGTTAGCGGCGACCACAAACCGCCAACACGGCCCATTACGCCCGTCGCCGTTCATATTTTTCCCGGCCACGTGATGCCGCCATGCTTTACGATCTGGCGCTTCTTTGAGCGGAGCTGCACGGGCCGGGTCGCTTCTGCCGGGGAATGGCGGTATTGATCCGGCTGGCGGCCCGGCTGCCGTCCGGCGTCTTTATTCGCCGGCGCGCCGCGCAAGAAGGGGCTTGCAGTGGTAATCGATTACAGAGTTTTGCTTTTATCTCATTCGGGGTCACTTAATGTATTGCTTTTGCCGACAAAACTTTCCCGATGGAGTGAGGGGCGCTTGAGACGTCTGAGCCGGACCACTTGTGTCTGCTTCCAGCCGACTGTGCCGGTATTTCAGGACATGCAAGGTATTCGTGCTCAAGCAACAGAGGCTCTGTCTTGCGCTGCACTGGACCACAATGATAGGACATCCATCAAGTGCTGACATTGCGAGCATTACGCATGCAACTCAGCGTTTGGTATTGACAAATGGAATGCCTCCAAGAAGGGTGTAGGACAGTTGTGCTTAAAGTCAGAGGCTCACACAGCCCTTTATACGAACAAAGTGCTTTTCAGGGAAATATCAAAGAGGGGCACGGCTCAGATAGCTGTTGAAGCAGGTCCTGATTACCGGGGCCAGTCATGTCAGCTTGCAGAGAAAACAGACATTTTCGTCGTTTGTCTGCGCCTCAGTCACAACCGCTAACACGCTGACACCAAATATATGAGGTTTATCAAAAGATGTAAGGAAATGTGTAACACACTGTCAGAATCGACGCAGCTGAGTTGAAAACCGGTCTTGCATCACATATCCTAAGCATAACTGAGAAACCCTGCAACTTCTTGAATATATATCATGACATTGCGTCGGCCATATCCCACGACTGCTTGGAGAGGTTAAAAATAGACCCACTGTAGTTCACGAATAACTTGTGTAGCGTGCCCGGAAGATTCTTCAAATATTCAGCACGCGACAGGTGATCAGTTCACCACATTTTAGTGTATAAATAATTTCGACCTTAGATCACTGCATTGTGGTGTCATTAGCGAAGGTTTGTACGACGATCCGTACCTCACATGCAGTAATGCGCGGCTACATTTAATGTTTTTTATGGCTCTTATGGATTTCATAGCCTGGTTTGACGGTCTGCCAGTCAGATCCAGCTACACAATATGAGCGCAGACCATGCCACCATCAGTAGTCGTGCGACCGCAGTTTGCAAATGCTGAACCAGTGGTTTGTTACGGCGATTAGTTATGCGTAGGCGGATGCAACCGGTACATTTTCGAACCATTGACTTGTATTTCACCTGCGGATTCGGGCATGCAAACATGTCAATTGGAAAAGAGTTAAAATCACATCTGAACAGATCGCCTGGTGGCCTGATCGTGATCCGATATGGACTTGACCCTAATGGACATGGACAAATCTTGACCTTGGCCCTCTATATTTGTTTGTTGTTCGAATCAGTGTGAAGATAAAGCACAAGAATGCGCTCGTTGGTTTGGTGGCGGGTGTAATGTTAGGTGACCAACAATACGGATGATAAACAGCTGCGAAGTCATTGGAAAATTTGGATAATGTTTAGCACGCACCCGGGTGGCCGGCTAGACACCCTTCGCTCGGGTGGGGGTCAATTTGCCCCCCCCCCCTGAGACCTCGGGAACTAAGAAAGCTAGAGCACTAAATTTTCAGTGTGTTGACCTGTACGTAAACTCACTTAGGCCAAAGTTTGAGGTTCCTAGGTCATGACATTCAGGTCAAATAAGGTCAAACAAGGTCGAATTTTAGGCTGGTCTCCAAAGTGCCCCCAGAACCTAGATAACTTTCTGAGCAAAACCATTTAATGGGTCAAACCCATTTAAGATCAGTGACATTTGACTTTTGAAGGTCATGGTGACAAAATCATACAATACTGCCCTGAGTTTTGCATTTGAATAAGGGACAAAGATTACGCTAGGCAGCATGCTCCTAAAAAAAATGTCGAACTGAGTCATCTTTGGTCAACGGCCTATTCTGACCTCCTAAAAGTCAATGGAAGATGTATAATGCAGTTTCTGCTATCAATGAATTCGAAATGAGCACCAGAAACTATCCCATACAGCAAGCCCTAGAGTAATAAAGCATGTTGGTTTTGATCTTGGCCTGACCTTCATACCTGACCTTAGGTCAACGTAATTTGCCCATTCAAGGCTTGTTTTGCATAAGAAAGCATCTCAGAGATTAATGGCTTCGTCAAACACCCCGTTGTTGCATCAGATTGAACGATTCTCTAGAAATTGCCTTCGCTGAAACCATGGCCTGACTTTGACCTGCTATAGGTCAGCGACCTTACAAGATGCATCTAATTTTTTTTATGTCAAACGATCCACTATTTAATTGTCTACAGCTATGCGACATTTGGTTCGCCTACGCCGCGCCGTTCGGAAACTATTTCGGAAAACCTTCGGGGAGGGTCGATTTGACCCCACCCCCACCCACACCCGAGCGCGTGTTAAGGTACTTTTCGTAGCATGTGACGTGGTCAGCTCGGTGACCTACACAACCAGAACCATTTCGCGATCATCATATGACCATGCTCGTAAGTAATTAACCACGGACATCGACTGCCGTTTGATTTTTTGGATCCCATCCTTAGATCTTGAGATGCAAAGAGGCTGCTTTTTATCCCGCCGCCCCCCCCCCCCCCCCCCCCAGGTGACTGCGGGTGGCGAACTACTTCAAGCAGCGCCCGGATATAGGCCTTCCGTTGAAAGGTCACAAAGCAGCTAGTGCCGAAATTCGTGCGAGAAGGCGATCAGACATTGCAACTTTTGACCCCCTCATGAACTCGCCGAACACGGAGCCGCCCTCACACACTGAACAGGCCTGAGAGCAGCGCTGGGGCGGCACCTGTCTCTCCCTCCCTATTGCACTCTACCATGGGAACAGCACGGCAGGTCTCTAGGCTCAAAATGTAAAGCAAAGCCCTGTTCCCCCAGTTTCCGCGCCTTTCTCTTCCCCTCCATTACCGCTCCAGCCCTTGACTCTGCCACGCCTGGTGCGAGGGGACACACAAAGGGTGTGCACAACGCGCGGCAGTTTTCACCACCCAGCTGCATAATAAGCAAGCCACGTATTCTGGAAGAGAGCTGCAGGCTGCGGCCCTTGACACCGGTACAAAAGGGTACCAAAAGGTACCCCTTGTTAAGAATAAGCCATGTACTGGCACGCCATCAAGTACAGACGCCTACCAAGTAAAGACCAGATTATTTTCGACATGGATTCTCCGGCTCAATTACGCAGGACTGGCATCATCCAACTGTAAAAATCTGACCTGGGCGCACGCCAGTGCTGCTGCCAGCCGAGCTCTGCTGGCCCATGGTCGACAGCACCGGAGGCCGATTACTGCGGCAATTCCCCCTTAAGGGAGGGGTGCACACTTGTATGCGTGGGGGGGGGGGGGGGTTGAACTAAGACAGCCATGTTGAAGATTGTTCAATGCAATTCACTGTCATGCCCTTTATAAGACTTCGAACGCTTTTGTTTCTGAGCTTGACGCACGCGAACTGCAGACTATTCTGCGTAACCTTTTTGAAGGCCGCCCAGACACGCATGACATCAAAGAAACGTCACGCAAATGCCGCCATTTCAATGGCCATGTAATGTCTAAGGTCAAGGAAAATATGATCATGACATTATTCGTGTCTGGTGCTCGTTAGAAAGATTCGGGGTATCAACGGACAGCAGTTGGTCTACAGCTCGTGTAATGCGTTGGGTACAAGTTTCGAACACAAATCACGTTGCGTGCTACATAATACGAGAGTTGGGGCGGTGGTATTAGTTATGGTAGAAAAGAAAGGGGGGATCGAATAAATTAAGGATAGCGCGTAGAAGATACGTGAGTGCAAATGGAACACACACAAATGCCAAAAAATACACAAGACTACCAAGATAATTGGCAAAACTCGCCGCATGATGATATTCGGGTTCAGAAAACACCCACCAGTGAACAAGGCAACTCTCCGCAGGCCGAAGTACTACAAGTGAGTCAGCCCGTCCGCTATAAAGGTAACTCTGACACGGCCAGTCTTGCAGCGACTCTGACGCCAAAAATGTGATTTACGTAATCAAACGATGACGTATTGAGGAACATCTTTATGAAATAGTGAATTTGTACTGTCTAGAGCAGTATTTTGCATTGAAAAACATACCAGTGGTTACAAGTCGGTTTATTTTACCATATTTAATACTTGCCTCAATGTCTTCAAATGCGGAACATCCCTTTGAACGCAGACACATACACTAGCGTACAGAAAATAATTTCATATCAGCTCTTCACGATCAAACTGGCGGCTGTTTCTGCTCAAACGTGTTAGGATAACATGCAAAACACCCAAGGCCTCAAATCCTTCACAAATTCGGTTCAAACTGGTGTTCAAGGAATCACAGATTACGCTTCGCGTCATTCACTTCTCATGATCTTTTGGTAACCCGTTTGCCTAACGATGGATGCTTTTTATCTGACAGAAAAGTACTAATGGCCTTATTCCTTGTAGGAGAACCAGGAAATAGAGATAAAGACGTTTTGACGTTTTGGCTAGATGCCTTTATCGAAGAGAATATCAGTGATAAATTCTGCTGGAATACTTATGGAATTCGCTACAGATATTCGGTTCTGTGAAGACTTGTTTCCGAAACATTAATGCATTTATCTTTCGATCCACCTGGCTATTTTACTAGTAATAATGCTATTTGTATTGTCTTATTTATAAATATAATGTAACTCCCAAATGCACTTAACAACTTACACGTTTTCACCTGTTTGTAAATGCTTGATAGCATACGTCGTCGCTTGCACCAGTTCATAATTGCATCATCAAATCATTCTTATTCTTAGACATAAAACAGTATTAGGATGTGAGCAAGAAATGTCTTCAGCTCCTTGGTCCTAGAAGTGGAGAGTTCTTAGCTTGTCAATGGCAAATATTTAACAGACCAAGCGGAACTAGTTGGTTGTTGTTTTTCAGCGAAGGTTAACATATTTTATGATAAACACGATACTTGGAGATGGTGCACATGTCCCGTGACAGGTTTCTCAGGCTAACTATATATCAGTGTTTGCTTGATCGCGCTTGTTGTTCAGTAACTGTTATCGTCTTGAAGGTCGGATATTGCAACCAAAGAGCTCATTAGACCTTAAAAGATCAGGGGTGTGCTTTTGCGAAAAGGCAAGCGTACTACGATGTGCAAAGCAATGACGCATGATAGTTTGTGTGAATCTGTGCTATAACAAAAAAACCGACCGGGCTGAATGCCACCCACATCCCCGTCGGCCGTTCAGAACTTAAATGGCCTTCCATCTCTAATGATCACATTATGTCAGATAAAGCTTAGCCATCCACCTCTTTCATTCCGGGGCTGTTTTGCATTTCGGGCGATGCTTTCAACCTTCCCATCAAGGAAGTGTCAGTGAGAAGTGCTAATTCCATGCATAATGCAGCAGGCTTCTGTGGCGTTCATTAGCACTTTATGCCCCGATCGGGCTGAGCTATCGGGCTGTCCTTCAGCGGCGGAGCTGCGCCGGGCCGAGCCGGTCTGATCCGCCTCCGGCGTCCGGGCAGTACCATGACGCTGCCGCTTCCTCTGCTCTGATTGGTCGGTCTGGCGTGCGGCCTAAGATTGACGCCCGCGGCCGCCCATCTTTTATTCAGCCAAACTTGTTGATGGTGTTCTGATCTGCTATCACAGATACGCTTAACTATTTATTGCGTTTGGGTGTACGTACTGATTGGCTTCTAAACTATTGACGGCTCCATCACTCATTCAGGTGGACGTTAATAAATGGCGAAACGAGTAATTGGCCAAGTGCGCTTTTAGCTGGTCCGGCGTCGGGATTGGCCACGAGATTAAACCACACTCTCCGCAAGGAGGCTCTCGAAAGGAGGCTCTCGCCCGCGTGTGCGGTGGGATGCCAATGGGAGATGTGGGCTAGCCCCGGCCAGTTCCAGCTCGATAAGCCCTGTGGTCTATTCCGTGGGGCATAATTCAGTGCCCGATCTGCGGTAGCTTGCGTATCGGGCGCCCATTACGTGTGCACCAAATTAATCTTGGGCACGTTGTAAGAAGACCGAGTCCTACCTGATATATCGGTGCTCTACGTCACGATGCTACAGATACTTCTGCACGAAAATATGACAGCGTTAGCATGCATATACAGCTGCCAGTGTTTTTCACAAAGTAGCCGCTTGCGCCGCTGCCGGCGACTGCGGCATGATGTTGGCTGGCGGCCGGGCCGTCACCGGCGGAGCGCGCCTGTGCCTCTATCCAAACACCGGCGCAGGCCTGGCCGTTCAGTTCAAGCGGTTGACGACCGCGTGCGGCGCCGCCATCAAAGCCCGACTACGGGCAAAGGTCCCGGTCAGTCAATCGCGCTGCGGCTGACGAACGGCCCAGTTTGCCAACTGCTTAATGCAGGACTTCGCCGACAACGAGCGGTAGGGACATTTGTCGGAGGTGAGCAGGGTCACCATAGCCTGCTGATCAGGCCGCACTCCGACCGGCGTCTGGCCGTGACGTCTGGCCGTGACGTCTGGCCGTGACGTCTGGCCGTGACGCCTGGGCTTGACGTCCGTCCGTGATGCCGGACGTCTGGCCGTGACATCTAGCCGTGACGTCTGGCTGTAACGTCGTGACACCTGGCTGTGACGTTTGACCGTGACGTCTGGCCGTGACGCCTGGCCGTGAAGCCGAGACGCCTGGTTGTGACGTTTGACCGTGATGCCGTGACATCCGTCCGTGATGCCGTGACATCTGTCCGTGACGCCGTGACGCCTGGCCGTGGCGCTGAGACGTCTGGTTGTGACACCTGGCCGTAACGTCTGGTCGTGACGCCTGGGCTTGACGTCCGTCCGTGACGCCGTGACGCCTGTCCGTGACGCCGGACGTCTGGCCGCAACGTCTGGCCGTGACGTCTGGCCGTGACTTCTGGCCGTGACGCCTTGACTGGCCGTGACATCCGGCCGTGATGCCTGGCCATGACGTCTGGCCGTGATGTCTGGCTGTGACGTCTGGCCATGACGTCTGGCTGTGACGTCCAACGGCAACGTCTGGCTATGACGTCTGGCCGTGATGTCTGGCTGTGACGTCTGGTCATGACGTCTGGCCGTGACGTCCAGTGGCAACGTCTGGCCATGACGTCTGGCCGTGATGTCTGGCTGCGACGTCTGGCCGTATCGTCCGGCCGTGACGCCGTGATACCTGGCCGTGACGTTTGGCTGTTACGCCTGGCCGTGACGTCTGGCCGTGGCGTCCAGTGGTGATTTCTGGCTATGACGTCTGGCCGTGACGCCGTGACGCCTGGCCGCCGGGCGCCATGGGAGAAGAGGGGTGGAAGTGTCCAGCAAGCCTTTCAGAGCTGCTCCGAGACGGAGTACCCCACTGTCACTGACATGATTCCACGTGTTCCATGCGTCATCGAGACAGCAACTCTGGTGTCGGTGTTACCACTGGATAACGTGCGTTAGACACCCTGGAAATGCTACCTCCATCTCTATACAACACACATCAGTCTGCTATGTCGCCGATCAATTCTGCGAACGTGGTCTGCGCACCCGTCGCAAGATTTTTCGTAGCACAATTTAGATTATGATGTGAACACTTATCGGCATTTTCAGGCAATGTAAATCAGGCGCAAATATTTTAGGCCCTTTGATATCCTTTTGTAAGGCCGATGTGAAATCAACCTTACAGTGACCATTCTGTTTCAGGTTGTAAAATGCAGTACAGCCAAGAATTGTGGTTGGAAATGACATCCAATCACATCCTGCGGGCCCCATGGCTTAACAAACAGCAGATTATTTCCGAAGTGAGCCCTGATGGGGCCGCAGCCAATACCTCAGTGAATCGGTGTGTCGGCTCGCCACACCGTCGTGCCACACAATCGCGATGGTGCGGCGCGGAATCACTATGCTCACACTCTTGTACCCTCTTCCCTGGCTGGGTGTTTGCGACGACTGATAAGCACAGACCACCGACACCGGCGGGAGGGACCGTCGGGCAGTCTCATGGGTGCTCGCGTCTTGCTGGTGACCACGACGCTCTTCGCCGCTTCGGGCGGCTCATTGCAGCAGCGCCGTTACCGGCAATACATCAGCTTTACATGGTAAAAATGAAAGCTGGGCTTCCAAACGGTTACGGTACGGTTATTTAGAATACGCATCAGTTTTTGTCCGACTGGTTGATTGTCAGTTCTTCTGATCTGATGTGTTGGCTGTTAGTTGATTGTTTTACCACTGTTAAAAGCAATTTCTTATTTGGATTTGTACCTTGTGGTATAGCAAGCAAACATTTTGTCACGGGTCGCGGCTGTCTGGACACTGGTGTCAGAAATGTGTGCAAGAAGCGCCTCGTTCAGTCCCTGAGACCTGGCACGCCGGTATCATCTCTCAGGAAGCGACATACACAATGGAATGAGGCCACATCGCCACGAAGTTTGGATTCCCATCGATGGCACTGGATGCCTTCGACAAGCAGGCGAACAATTATCAAGGTCACATTATGGTCTTGCACGGCACGTTCAAAACCCCAGTACTCCAGTTTGGCTGACTGTCTGGGGGCAGAATGATCTCACACTTCGGGCCTTCTGGAAGACGTCATTAGAATCCGGCGCAGCGAGCTGTGATTTGCGAGGGTCTCAAGTGGAGGCTCAGGAGAGTCATGCCCTGGCGGTCGAGATTCCCGATGGCAGCGACATTCGAGCCTACCATTCATATATGAATTCATTTGCAGTAATTTTTCGCCACCAAGTCATCTGGCGATATAGCAGCCGCAGTACCCGACAGAGTCCTGGGGCTAAAAAGACACCCAGTTGGCAGCTGGAGGCATTGCTTGGGGTCGTGTAATTCTATATTGTTGGTTAGTTGAATACCCTTTGTAAAGTTACTCCCAAAGCAATGCATCTGATTTTGCAATCTGATCGTCACAAAGTGTGACAGTACCTGACACACACTCTAGTCATGGCATATAACCGACTCAATGAGCTGTCATGTAGTCCGCCCGCAGACTGCACGCGTGACTCAGCTTGAAAGCTTGTCCTCACAGGAGAAGCGTTCCCGCATCTATACATTGAAAGCCAGAGTCAGATGATCAGAATCAGAGGGTTAGGGTCAGAGATTCAGTCACAAAGTCAAAGAGTCAAAGCCAGGGAATATACCCAAAGAGCCAGGTTCAGGAATTCAGAGAGTCAGAGTCATTGATTCAATGATAGTGAATCAGAGTCTTGTATTTATGGTCAGGTGGCACTAGTCAGATAGTCAAAGCCAGATACTCAGACCCAGAATCAGCGAATCGGATTCGGAGAGTCGTGTCCAGCGAATCAGGGTCAGAACGTAAAGGTCAGAACGTAAAGGTCAGATCGTCAGAGGCGTGGAGTTAGAGTGATGAAGTCATATTCGGATATCCAAAGTCAGAAAGCCGGAGTCGGAGAATCCGAGATGGAAAGTCCGAGTCGGAGAATCAGATTCCGAGCATTAGAGCCGGAGAGCCGGAGCACGTCGCGGAGACACGAATGACACGAGCGGCACGAGTCCCATTCCTGAGATGTGGTCGGCAGCAGCGCAGCCGGCCCGGGGGGGGGGGGGGGGCATCCGGCCAGTGCGGGGGAGGGGGAGAGGAGCCCGGGCCGGCGGGGGCCGGCTGGCCTGCCGGCCGATAATGCCCCCGAGGGAGCGGCGGGGCCAGTCAGGCCCGGCCGCGCTACCGCCCGGCACTACCTCACGTGTGATCAGCGGCGGCGACCGGCGCCGGCCGGGCCGGTTAGTGCGGCCCTCCGACGCGCTGGACGCTGCGGACGGCTGCCGAGGCAGAACTGACGGAGGTCAAGGGACACCGCGACTTAACGCAACGTTGCAATTGAAACGCCCCTTTAAACGGTTTGGGCACTTCCACCTTCAAAGAAAGTGTATTGAGGTCTCCCGAGTCACGGGCCCCTGGTGTTTGCGAAAATGTTCGTAATTTAGCGATCTGAGCTGTTTTAAATATTGTAAGGCACTGCGTGGAAGTGTATGCCTCTGAGCACTATGTCCGTCTGGGTCAGAAGCGACCACTGGAGCATGACCATGAATCACACGGTGGCGTAGCCAGGATTTTGCTCAGGATGGGACCAAATCGGGGCATGGGGCCCTTTCAGGCACGGACCCTGCCTGACTTCAACACTGTAAGAGCCTTTGGCATTTCGGGAAACGTGTTTCGGCTCGTGATTTAATTTTGATGTCCCAAGAGATTGCTTTTATGCTTTAAAAGATAAAGAGGTGCGAAGACTTGTGAAAGTTTTTGTAACTGGGTATGTTGATGATTGTTTGCATAACGCCATTCCTGCTTTGGTGGTCAGTAATTTCCTGCTGTTTTGGAGCTTGGCGATATTTTTCGCCTGATTGTGCGATAAGTTGAGTCGATTCAGGGAACTTAAGCCCGGATCACTGGAATGAAGGTACAGCATGCTAACCATTACACGACGGGGACCACGAACTGACTCCACACATGTAACTGCTTTTGATGTTGTATTACCACTGACTGGTAAGTGAAGGTTTAGCATTTAGTAAGCTCGCGAATCCTCATGTACTTATCCCCTAGGAGTAAAACAGCACAGGGGCGTTAATTTCTCACACCGTTTGGGGGCTGAGCCAATAATGCTGACCTTGCCTAACCCTACCCCCAAAGAGCCTCACATCTCTTCGGATTTCGGCCACCTTGATTCGCGTCTCCAATGACAAAAATGATTTTGAAAATACTTTGTAAAATTCCAAGCTTTTTCTGGTGCGGAGGGACGAGCTCCCATCTCTAAAGACGCGAAGCTGAGAATTTGTGAACAGCTTAGAATGGGATATACTTCAATAAGAACATAGGAATAATTCGAGCTCTTGGAATCGGTAAAAACAGGTATCGCCCGTTGTAAACTGCCTGACTGTTTTATGACTGCGACAAAACGACGGTTTTATGCAGGATGATGTGACTTGACACGGACGGACAAGAACCTATTGGAAATCTTCAAGTATATTGCTTCGATGTACCTGTGTATAAAAATAAGCCTGAGCCTAAGCGACCTTAACAACAGGCATGTTGACAACTGGAAGGGCAGACTAGGTAAAGACTGGCGACAGAATAAGTCTTCGTAGTGGTCGCCTTAGAAAAAGAATGACCAGCGCTTTGACACAGTATTTCAAAATAAACTTTTGGTAGGGTATGTGGATATAAAAAGCCGGAGAGGACGTCGATACCAACTATCAAAACGAACCTTAAAAAACAGCGAATTCACCGCTGAAATGATGATATTTAAACAGGGCATCTAGGGACGTCCGCATTTTTTGTTAAACTTCTTGTAAATATGCATGTGTTATCATATTACCATCTGCCCATATATATATATATATATATATATATATATATATATATATATATATATATGTAGTGGTGGTGATTTGGTTTTTAAGGGTACGTCGGCATCGGGGCCATTTTGCGTCCACTCGATGACGGTTATCTACCTCTGCGACGACGCGATAAGTATGTTGTCAACTAATAACAGGTAGTATCACTGGCGCACTTACACTGAGGGGTGAGTGAAAATAACGTCAAAGTCAATGTGTGCTAAAAATGCGAGTAAATCTCCAAGATCCCCACGTGGGTCTCGACCGAGTAACCGATGGAGGGGCGCTGGAGGAAAAAATCGTCGCCTCTCCGTCTCAAGGCGCCGGCATGAGACGAGCACGTGTTCAAACAGACAACCGGTCCCCGCATCTATCACACCGTGGCACATCCTTACGCGTTAAGTAAAACGAGTGTGTTGCATATGTATGACGTATATATGTATATATATATATATATATATATATATATATATAGATAGATAGATAGATAGATAGATAGATAGATGCGTATATATAGTCTAGTATTCAATATGCAGCAAGAGCGTTCTTCCGAGCGGACAGGCATTTGTCGGTAACCCTGGATCCCTTTCCTTTCCAGACCGCCACCAATACACCGCCGCATCAGATTCTTCCTCTGAAAGAGGCTGGCGGAATCCTGATCCTGAATCTTGATCGTCTTTGAAGAAATGTTTGTGATGCGCCATTTACATAATTAATACCCGGAAACTGTTGCTATGTGTTTTTGCTTGACGATAACATCCCACTTTTTATTCACTAATTGGCTTCATAACCTGGGTTCGGGTGAAAAAGAGGCAAGTAATTGATAAATGCTATGATTCATTTATCAGGCACCAAATACCCAACGGAACGACACGTTTCAGCGCTAAACTTAAATTGGTCAGCACTGAATAATCGGCACGTGGCCAACATAGCGTCCTTTCTTCGAAGATAAATGTTTTACATAAATTGAAGAGGCACTGGATAATCGGTGTTCATATTGAGACTCAGTTTTTCAATTACCTTACAAACAGCCCTTTAATGTTAATAGGAATATCAGCAGCTTTATGTTCGCAAAATGACCACTGCAGCCGACGCACCCGAAAACACCAATAAACAACAAATCAGCAGCCTTGATTGAGCTGTTTTACAGCAGTAGCCATACGGTCAACCAGGGATGCTGAAAGTGTACTTTTTTGTTGCCGACCAAATTTGTCGAGGAAAAATTGTCGTCAGTACCGTAATGCAATATCATTTGAAAAAATGGTCCGTAAGTCCATGCCCAGCAGGGTCGTCAGTTATCAGCCTATCGCCAAAACCCTTTTTCAGCACGGCAATTTTCAATATCACGCACATAACCGAAACGTTCAATCACACACTGTCCTTCAACAAACGTCAGGATAAGTGCTGCTGCTAGGAAAGCAGGTGCACCTGCTCTGGACCAATGAGATAGCCCAATCACAACAGGAGTTTTCTTCTACCCTCGGGACTTGCTGGAGCCTGACGTTTAAACCCAATCCACGGCTGGATTTGCTTTCCTCAATCGCAAAAAAAAAACAACGAGGGATATCAATAGCCAGGGCGGCAGGATGCATGGCAGATTTCGAATCAGTGGTAAGTGACACTGGGAATGATGTCAAATATGGGGCCCCCACGAGGCCATGCTCCCTTATGAAAACCCCGTGTGCGCAACCAGCCCCATCTCAACCGTCATCAGACAACTCCCCATACCTTAAGCATCCTCCAAGCCTGGCGCGACATGTTTTGACTGATGGGCGCATTCCGCCGTGTCCCAACCAGTAAATTGTATCAAAATTTGTCCATAACTTCTCATCAGGCGGCTGGCTCTTTCTGAACAAGTTACTCGCCCTGACAGAGGGGGGGGAGGGGTGATACGACCCCCCTTACGGTTTTCTGAGGATACCAATGCGGTATATTGTGCAGTCTCGTTCAAATCTTTGCTAGCCTCTGGGGTATCTATTGCACGCGTGTTGACACCCGAAAAGGGTCCTACCAATTCTGGTTTTAGAGAAGCGAAGTTTTTTAAGACCATTGCAAGACGATTCAATGCCGGCGGATGCGACGGGAGGCAAGCGACGATTTTGTGAACCGCGCGCGGAGAGTTGGCACTGTTACACGAATGAACCCTTGCGTTACAAATATAGGCTCCTAACAAATAAAAGTGCATGGCATTGTACTCATAATTAACAAGGAAAATGCCTCTAAATGTCCAATGTCACTACACTGCATGGTTTCGTATATATGGACATGCAAAATTGATATGTGGTTTTCAGAAAAATTTGACATTGGACTTGGTCTAGGGGGATCAGTAAACAACAAGGGGCTTCTTACCAATCGCGAGATATTGCTAAAGACAATTTACTTCTTGTTTTTGCAAGGGTTTACTTCTCTCTCAGTTTGCAAAGGTAAGGACCCCCCCCCCCCCCCACAATAGCTCGCGTTACGAAAACCGGTGGATTAGGGAAAGGGATAAAATTGTTGGCTGCCATCCTTTTTTATTTATTTTACGCATGCTGGTGTAAAAAAATTGCCTTGTTAGATCATGAAAACATCAACTGCTACAGCAGAATGACACATTTCATTACCAAGATTTAAACAATCGTAAAAATTCAATCAGTAAGCCAAACCTATATACATACATACATATATACATATATATATATATATATATATATATATATATATATATATATATATATATATGTATATATATATGTATATATGCATATATATGGATTGCTGATTTTTTGGCCGGCTTTGGCTTGGCTCAGCTTTTTTATTTTATATTTTTCATCACCAACATCAGGCCATCGTGCTATGTCAGCGATTCTGTATGGAGTTCTGAATATCAGGTCCGTGACCAAAATGCTCATTCTCAGACATAATTGTGTCGACTCAACTTTTTGTAGTCGGCGCAAAACTTTCTCACAGATTTTGGGATCTGGCTGGGCTCACGAGTCATGACGTTCCAATTTTTGGTAGGTTTGAACCAGTTTTGACTCATTGCTTGCGTTGGATTATTAGACTCATAAATCACGTAACGTGCAGGATGAAAGATCCGATTCAGTTATACCTGTATATATATATATATATATATATATATATATATATATATATATGTTGTGGTATTGAAAATGGGCATAAATAGCCCAGTAACAGCTTTGTGGCTTAAACCGACCAAAGACAGTGCAGCAAATAACACCCTTCCTGTGACCTGTCACATACCAGCTCTTACAAGTCTCAGCTCTAGGAAAGCATATTGTACCTGGCGCCTACGACCCAGACCCATTAGTAATATAGCGTGCAATGTGGACTAGGCTGCACTAAACCTGGCAGTTGGCAGCCCGCACTTGCCGAGTGCTGGCCAAGTGCATTTACGCGTAGGTTAATCATAATTACACCAGTCAGTAGTAGCCATGCCGTAGCCGATGGCATGCCAACAATTCGGGATCGGAATGCAGCTCTTGCAGCAGCGATCAGCTAGCATACGTTACAAATATATTATGAACTTGCATGCTTATCTGAACTTAATAAGCATTAAGAATTGCCATCGCATCTCTCACAAACATGTCCAGCAAAATCCATTTCACTCAACCCACGTCTTCCAGTCAGCAAGGAACTGAACCGAACAGACCAGAAACTCTGAGCGACTGAACTAAACATAGGCTAAGGTGGGCGCTGACAGTCGCTTCCACCAGGATACCTCGAACTCATCTCATCAGGTAACCCTGTGCTGAGCTAGGAGTCAAAACAGGTTTCCTCGCTGAGTGGAGATTAGAATGCTGAGCGCCACTTTACCCGCATTCCAAGGCTACTAAATCGGTAGGTAACACTGTTACTTGCAATCTGCGTGTTGCGTGCAAATAGTCATTGATGGAATCCTGTGACGTCATATTCCGAGACATGCAAGTTGCACCGAGACGAGATGACCTTCACACTATTGCTGTTTATGCCGTAGAGCCTAAGCAATGGCATGCTTACAGCAGTTCAGGTAGTAGTGAATAAGGGGTCAGGTGTGGATGAGTTTATTGTTGTAACAATTAACAATGCAAAATCTGACCAGCCTCTGGATTTTATAGGCAGCAGACAACCTTTCATTGATTTTGGCAAAAAATTTAGGAATGTAGGATGTTTGTACTTTGTAATATCTTCTGATTCCTGGCTGAGGTTTGTGCTTACGGCTAATAGATTACAATAACATAGCATGGGCTTATGTTGCAAAAATCTTTCTAGCAATGCTATTTAATCTGATACCCTGGAATGAGGCGATAATTTGCATATGGTATGCTGTGTTTCCCTATGTTGCCATTTTCATTTCAGTCATATGACCCACTGACACATTATCAGAAATGATCGCGTCACGGTTCAGCTGATGGAGCTTACGAAGAATGTGGTTCATCTCATGACTCAAAACGCCATTTTTCCTGGTGAGACGACTCAGCTCACGACTCGCCCAAAATGATTGACTCATGAGCTGGTTCATAATTCAGCTCGAGTCGAACGCAAGTCCGTTATCAGGTGTTTAGATCCAAGCCTCAGGTTTTACCCTTGTCTTGATACCTCATTGTCGCGCTATGCCTTGGTCGGGAGTCCCATCCTGTGTCTTGGCTAAATTCTGACATCAGCGTCATGCCTTCTTCGTCTGAATTCCCCACTTCTGAACGCAGTGCATTAGGGCTCCATCCTCAGGTGGGTGTCCTGGCCAGAGTCACCATTATGACATCAGTGCCTGAAGTCCTCATTATCAGCCGTGTGCCCCAACGTCTTGGTCTAGAGCCCTGATTCTGAGTTCATTGCCTTGAACTGTGATCTTCAGTCATTGCCTTGATCTGTGATTCTCATTCACCGCCTTGAGTTGTGATCCTCAGTCACTGCCCTGAGCTGTGATCCTCAGCCACTGCCCTGAGCTGTGATCCGCAGTCATTGCCTTGAGCTGGGGTCCCCGGCCACTGCCTCGGCTCCGAACCCTTATTCTCACATCATTATCTGGAATCGTCATGTTCAAGCCCACGCCTTGAAGCCCGCGCCTGGGGTCAGCGGCCTCAGCCGTCACGGCCGACCCTGACGCCTTTACGATCTGACGACCAGCGCCGGGGACTCCGCGGCGCGACTGTCGGCGCCGGCGGACCCGGGGGAGGCGGCTGGGTTGACTTCTGGCGCGAAGATTACGCGCGAAGCCTCGAGCCCCGCGGGAACCGGAGCCAGCATCGAAATGCCCAGACCAGCCCGCTCGGCGGCGGACGGGCGCAGCGAAATTACTTCATCCGCCCAATATTGCGCAAACCAGCCCCGGTCTTCAACAAAATGGCGCAAACGTGACTGCGCAGCGGGGCGTGATTGCCCCTGGTGGCACCAGTCGATTGACGAAAATAAACTGGGCTGCTTAAATTGAGTGAACTAGTACCAAACCTGCTCCGTCGTTTTATCATTCTGGCAAGTCAAGAACGGCAATGAAAAAGTAACAATGGATGGCGGGTTTCAATCCAACTGCTGTTCAACTCACAGGGGCAGATTTGTGGAAGGCTGCAAAGGGAATGTAATATGGTAATGCAAGTTGTTACCATGAGGTGTGGACTGACTGGCATGGAAGCATGGACTGGACTGGCAAGTCTGGTTGGACTGGGAATCGACTCCAGGCTCACGACCACGAGACTCTCAATCGAATTTATTTATTTCACAATTGAAATGAAATCAAGGTTTGACTCGCCAGTATGAAATAAGTGGATTCAGGCATGGGCTCGGATTCAGGTCTAAGTGAATGTGAATAAGACTCAGGCTCATCAATCCTGGTGATCTGAAACCAGCATTCACACCCAGCCTCAAACTGAAGTGAGTCAAAATCAGCGAGTTTGACAACTTGAGTAGACCTCAACCTTTTACACAATACAATATTTTTTAACCCATTGACGTAGCCTTAGTAATATTTCGCGCATCAGTAAGCTTGGACAAACTTACCTAACACTCCATAAAATGGCACGTTGGTACACTGATCCTAAAAGCGCACTTAGTTTGACCGCTGCTGTGTTGTGGGGATTGCCAAAGAATATACAGCTAAGGTGATTCCGGCTCCGGAAAAGCAACTTTCCCGTGTCGATTTTTTTTCTAGCACGAGGGAAAATATAACGTCAAAATGCACGTCTACAACCCAGAGAAACGCCGAAAAAACAGAGCTATTGTCAGGTTTGCACTTTTTGCTTCGGCTCGTGAGACCATAACGTACGGCTCAAAGCACCATCGCATTGCAGGTGCCATTTCAGAGTATTGACCTCTCAGCGGGCTAACGCGATAGTGACCACGTTGCAGAAATATTGCAACATAAAAATTGCCAAACAATCATGCCATGTGAGTCGCGAGAGGATGAGCCAGCTTCCAAAGTATGCAGATAGAGAAATGTGGTGTAGGTGGGCCCAACGCCTTAAATCTGGTCCGCGACTTGTTGAGTCTGGTATTTACGATGTCTTTCAAGAGGAATGTATACGGTCCATGGATGTGCTCCGTATTCGCATGGCTCTATCCGAACACTGTTTATTGTGTTCTCTCCTCACCCCCACACTGCCATCCTCTGTCGTTCTCGTGCGTCATTCTGGTCGGTCTTTTCTGCCAATTTCATTTTGCTTTGTCGCACGCCTTTTTCAGGGACTAAATTCGAGCATTTTGAATCGATTGGTTTCTGGGATCAGAACTAAGCTGGGTATTGCTTGTTGTTTGAGTCCTGACCCCTACCAACTGATTGCACAATTTCAGATCAACGGCAGAGTTTGGTGCCGAAAGTTTAACGTGCCACAATGCTTGTTATAGTTCGTCCAGCCCTCTGACGTCACCTGACCTTTCGCGCGTCCCCTGCCAACCCACCTGTGGCCGGATGGGGAATCGGAAGGCGGGCGCTCTGACGAACTGAGCCATCGGGACGGACGAAGCCCTACTGCCAGCCCTACGCACCGCCACAGCAAGTGTCAGCAACGTCACCGCTAGCCCTACTCTATTCCTATTGCGCACTGTCCTCGCCATGCTCTGCCGCGGTTGCGCCCAGCCAAGCCTACCTACCCCTGCTGATCTGTACACAATCAGCTCTGCTCCCCGATTCCCCAGCTCAGCTAAGCCCGTCTCACCCGTCCACTTGCCGTACAATCGGCAGACTCTTTCCGACCTCTGCGGCCACCGTCAGTCCCTGTCCAAACCAGCGGTGCACCAGGCCAGGTCCCTCGTCGGCCGTACCTGTACCCCAATGGTGCACCAGACCGGCTCCGTCGCCGGCCGTGCCGTGCGGACCGCCCGCGGCGCCGGGCCGGTCAGTGGGCGGCGGCGGCGGGCAATCGCCGCTGACAACAGCAGCGCCGCTAACGTATGGCCCGGCCGACGGCACGTGAGAGCCAGCGCACCTGTGAAAAATTCATAGACTCGTAAAATTAGACGAACGCGTCGCTTTGGCCGCGGACGGAGGGATGTGCGGCGGCGCCCCTGACTTGGTGGCGTGACCTTTGCCCGGTTGTGACCGGACGGTCCCTCCGGCCGCAGGCAACGGCAGGGGCCAGTCGGATGACGGTGAACGCTTCGCCAGGTTTGCGCTGGAACGGCGAGGTAATGTGCAGGCAACAAAAAGCCTGAGGTAAACCCCAATGCAGGGTTAGAAGCAATATATTGATGTTTCTGTTTCAGCGTGTTACCGCTGTGCGCGGACACTGGTGGCCAGTATCGAACCCCGTCACCACAGATGCTTACTCAATAGTGGATTAGCCAACGGATGGTCCCCCATGAAGCTGGCCTGTAGCTTTTGATCATCATTGTCATGGAAGGAGAGTATTACCAAGATGCTTCTAAGGCCTTGATTTAAATCAGATGACTATATCTGACGGGCCAGAACACCCGGCGGCAGGGCGCAAAGTAGAGACCATTGCATGTAACATTCGCTTTTTCCAACGCACCCGCTACCATGGGGCTGCGCTTGTACACACCGAATATCAATTACTAATCAGTTAAACCCACCCGCTACGCACCTGTTAGTGTACCCTTTTGCTTTAATGATTGGAAAGAAATGCGGCTGGAGAGAGCATAACTAACAGAAGCACAAACAGAAGCTTGAGCGGCATTTCTAAGGCATCCGCCCGCAATTGCACAGCTGTCTTACCCATGTCGTAACCCAGCCTCGTATGCTTTCAAAATATGTACCCAGCTCAGCCCGTCACCCATTTCAGATGGGTATCTATGGGTTTACGCAACCGTTGAAGTCCGCTAGCGTAATTACTACGCTGGCATTAATAGGTACTTATTTTCCGTGAGAACGGATGGCCGGAGCACGGAGTGAGGTCTGCCGCTTATGCTGCACGTCCTCGATTCAACAATAGCAGCACCTAGTCGGAGAAATTGCAGTAAGCTGAAACCAACACATTGTGTCATATGAAACTCCCGTTTAAGAATGGCAAAGTGTGGGAACAGGTGAATACCGACATCCCATCAGTGATTTGCGCGGCCTTAGGGCAACGTGGACCGGTGATCCTGATTTGAAGTCCATGCTGTTTCGATCAGCCCTCGAGAACCTCTCGTGACCATTTGGGACTAAGGTTTGTCATGCATGCGCCTATCGGCTGAAAGGAAAATACGGACTGAACAACGTAGCATTCAAGATTTATTGTAGCTACGGTCAAGGGATATGTTATGTAGGAAAAACAAAACGAGGTGTTCGTGGCTGTTGTAATGAATACCCTGGAGACGCACGTTTACGGAAGGCGTACAAAACATTTGGTAAACACATGCTGGCCTGGCAAGGGTAATGGTAGCAAGGTGCAGTAAATACCAGGTTTAAAGCATGCATTTTAGCAACAGCAAAACACAATACGAAGTTGCATACCCGTAATCTCCGTCCGATGTTGAGCACTCGGTCATTGTCTTGGAGCCCAGCTTGAGCAACGTTGTTTAAGTTGTGTTTGTCATGGGGGCTTTACGACGCACCGCACTGCTGAGGCTATATGGCGTCCTCTGTCTCACACCCTAGCGGGAAGGGCGGGTGCCGTGGAGGATCGAACCCCGTGCCTCTGCTTTCCCATACACGCAGACGCTGATTAAATTATATACGTTAAGTAATAGTTATATTCTAATCGTAATGAACACCGACATGGCACGCAATTTCTATCCTTATACTCACCACAGGTCGTCGAAGCCTTTTGGCTCGCCGGTGTTTTGAGCAGCGCTTAGCACGGTACCGTGTATTGAGTTGCAAGATCTGAGACCTCATGGATTGAAATGTTTGTGATGGTCGTGCAATGCTCTTGAAGAATGCATTTACCCAACCTTATACTCGGTACTCTATAAAAACCTAGCGCTTTCAGAGCCTTAAAACCGACAAACCTCTGAATGCCGACGGTTTATCAAAAGCAGATAAATTTTACCCTGAAGAGGTTTTTGTTTCATCATTATGTATTTACTGATCATTTCACCTTTGAGGTACTTTAAAGCCTTACTCTATGGGACCAAACTCGCGATCACACAGTAGGAAATAGGTACTTGATCGCAAAAACCCGCTTTCAAGGCAGAATTTCCCTGTTATTTTGATAGACATGGCGCGAAACAACGGGTGCAAATCCCAGTTCTCTCAGTTTTCGTATGTTTCATATTCTGTATCAAACTAGATCTCTGATAATTAGACGGGAACCTCGAACAGCATCCAACTAATGCTGGCGTGAAAACTCAGTGTAAGAAAGACAAGCCTTCACGTCCTGGTTTTTCGGCATTATGAGTTGAAAGTCATTACATTGAGTTAACGGCCTTCCAACTAATATTTCTACTCGATATTTCGAGCTATGCTCATCCTCAAGAGAGAGCACAGCACTGCACGACACTCACCCTCACTTATCAAATCACACCACAGCACTCATCATCAAGGGATAAGAGCACAGCACAGCACTCTCGAAGATGAGCACAGCTCGAAACATCGAGTAATGTCAATATAATCACTGCTGAGTATTACAACGTTGTTTAACCAGTACCTACTGGCATATTGAAGGCCGTTAACTAAAAATAAGAACTTTCCATTGGCATGCAAAGGTGCACTGCCTCCCTACAGAACACCATGCGGTTAAAAAAGTAAAGTTAATAGCAATGTTCAGGTACCGATGTACCATCAATGCAGGGAATTCCTTAACCCAGTTTTCTCTTTTTGGCCATGTGCATTGAGAAGACTCAGAGGAGCATTAGGAGGAGTGGGACCTCAAGTCCCAGCGACAGCCCCGGCGCAAAGTGTTTTTAATGCACGGATTTTTGAGAATGGTGGTGAGCATGACGTTAGCTACTTTTTAACTGGCTTAAGCGAACACAACACCTTCTATTAAGCCTGACATTTTAAACCTAGCGTTACAGCACCACGAGCGTCCCCGCATTTTTGCCTAAAGCCACCTCCATGTGCAAGGTCCAGCGCGTGCGCTAATCGTCGGGCCGATGAGTGTCCAATGAGCTGTGCCCCCGTCGGACACAGGCTGTCATTGATCCGGTGGTCAATCCCAGAGCACCTGCAGCCAATTTTCCAGGCATTCGGCTCCAGACGTATCGGCTGCACTCTCGTCGGGAGCAGCCAGAGATTGAGAGCCCGCTGCTTCCAGAGACAGACATCCATGGGCAGATTGATGACCAGCTGGCCCGCGCGGTGCCAGGGCTGGTGTACCTTCTCCATCGACCACTGCACAAAATCGGGTCAAATTTCCAGTTTCCAGCCCAGCAAGCTGTGAAAGACGTAGAAGCATGTCCTGCCACTAGCATACAATGTAGACGGCGAATGAGTAAAGACACTTAACGCGGAGGACGGCACTCCATGAGATCATTGTGTCCTTCAGCAAACTCCAAGTCTCATTGATGATATGAAAACCCAGCACCAAAAGTATGAGCGACCAAGTGAACACTGCCAAAACAAGGCTAAGTATCACACCATTATCATTTCTGCTGAGAACACATTTCAGCACGATAGAAATGCAAAGTCAACGTAAATCCGATGAAAAACGTGATTTTCGCATGACAGTCGAGTTTGGATTCATATCTGTCAGAACTCGTGAGGAGTCCATCGAGAATAGACAACTCTGCTGTCATACTGCTGCCAACAGCACAAAGCAATTTAGTAGCATGTGTGTATGTGCACCTCAGTTGCTCGGACCGCGTTTACACGTACTCCGAGGTGTGCCAGGTTGTCTACCGGTAAAAGTTAGCCAGAGCCCGTGGTCGGTACAATACCACAGGTTATCATCGGTTACAGTAGCTCCTGCGACGTTTAAGTTTCCCAGAACATTTTCCAGCTTTTTTCCAGGTATATTTTTCTAGTACAAGAGTACGGACTCACTCCTTCTAAACATTGGCTTGCACCTGTATTCCTAAACTTACCCCACCGAACTTTGGCCACGGCACCTCCAGTCAGACTGCAGTAAAAGTGCTATACAGGGAATGGATGGGCTTTGCTTGTACTGATTGTTCGTTCCGAAGTTTAACAACTCTTAGTAAAAATGGTCATTATACGTCATGCATTATACCAGGAGTGCTGGGTTGTACAGCATGCATTTGAGAATTTAAACACTAAAAACCCCGCCATTGTGCCCCGCTGTACTACCAATTGCGCACTATCACCAGCCGTAAATCTACACGGCGGTTGCGTCAACAAAGAGACAGCGGTCAGCACCGTGGTCGGTCGACCGCGCCACCCCCGGCCTCACGCATGGCTGGCGTCGGGGCACGGCGCGCCACTCGGCCGGCACGTGCCGCGCCGACACGTGTTGCGGCACGGGGTGCACCGCGCACTGGGCGCCGCTCCCCGCCGTCCCCGGGGGGCACGTGGCCGCTCTTGTGGCACGTGCACCCCATCCGCCTCTGGCGCCCGCCGGACACGCAACCAGTGTCGCCGGACGGGCCCGAGTCGGCGGGGTGGGCGGCGCGCGAGGTCGGCTGGCCGCTCAAATGTCTTGTGATGGTGTTTTGGCAGAAATTGGCGGCGTGTGCCGAATAGTAAACTCTGGTTAAATTTCGTGGTCGAGGTATTCGAGTATCTGACCTTAGGTCGAAGTGCACAGCGTAGCTTGAAAAGTCAACGGACAGCTGTTACCGAGCCGGACTATGCTCGAACCTCTCTCGCCGGCTTCCCTGCTTGGCCCTTCCGTCCTCACCTGAGTATTTTTAACCCTGTTCATGAACTGTTAACGGTGCAATTTTGACGAGCGAGCAGCACGGAATGGCACGCTCGCAGACCGCTGTGTGGTAGTCTCTCACGATCACCGGCCGTGCGTGATCGTCTCCTCTGACGCGCTGATCGTCGTGATCGTCGTGATCGTCTCCTCCGACGCGCGAGCCGTCCCGGGCTGCCGGCGGTGCTGTGCGGTGCTGCCGGGCACGCGCTCCGACCGAAATGCCGTAAGAACACATCGGTCAGTTTTCGCCAGCTGTCGATGAAGATGCGTTAAAAGGTGGACAGTTTTAGTGTGGCCCAAGGTCTTCCGACAAAGCATTTTGCACCGGTGTATCCAAGTCATTTGGTTGAGTGGAATGCGGGACCCTCATGCCACGAGATTGCACCGTACCCTGTGTTGTTTGACACAAGAAGTGATCTTAAAATCGCGAATAGATCAGCGTAGCTTAAACGTTATAATAACTGTACCAACTTGCTATAGAAATATGCGTTCCCCATCCCTGCTTCCTGACAACGCCCTCACTCATACCGTTATATTCATCTGCAACATCAGCAGTATCGTCATATGTGAGAGCAGCAGCCAGATAAGATAACCATCGCCTGTTACCATGTTACTATGTTACCACAACCATATTGCTTGGCGGCTGAACCCAACTGATGAAATCTTAATTCAGGGCACTCATTGAATGGCGCGGGTACGAGCTTTTAGTCAATGGTAAAGTCAAGGATATTGCTAGGTTCTAAGCCGCTTTAACAAAAAAAAATGTTCCATCTGAAATAAGCATAATTATGGTCTAAAATCGTGCGCATAGAATTAAAAACCACGCATGCAGAGGCAGTCTATCTTTGAGGAGCAGGGGAGACTACCCATTACAACGTTCGCTTTTTACGGCCACCATTAAACTCCAGGCTTTTACCAGCCGGTTTGTTGTTGCATGACAACCTCCTGTTCACCATACACGGGCCGAAGTTTTCCGCATGAAAAAGACAAATGCGCATGTGAAATTGCTTTATTCCCGGCTGACGGTTATTCCGGTACTATGTCAGCGAAAACAACGTGCTGAAAATGGCCGTTCTTTCACTAAGTACGCTGATTTACAGTTTGCTAACCGAACCAGCTTTGTTGTTATGGACTGGAGTCATTGGAAGTCGAATTGGGCAGCAGACTGAGTTCCCGCTGTCACGATCGCACTCGATTTGATATAAACAGCACATCTGTCATCCATGTGCGTTGAGGTGCTCATGTTCTAGGTGTCAAGGAAAGGCCTGCGCGCTGAAGTCACATAGTAAAACATAAGTCGGGTTAGCGTAACCCACCCTTAAGGACGCCCCGAACGCATTACTCCGGTCTCAGAGCAGCCAGCAGTGCTCCAACGCCGAAGCTCAGACTGCAGCCAGTAGTGTTCCACCGCCGGAGCTCAGATTGTAGCCAGTAGTGTTCCACCGCCGGAGCTCAGACTACAGCCAGTAGTGTCCCATCGCCGGAGCTCAGATTGTAGCCAGTAGCGTTCCGCCACTGGAGCTCAGATTGCAGCCAGTAGTGTTCCACCGCCGGAGCTCAGATTGTAGCCAGTAGTGTCCCACCGCCGGAGCTCAGACTACAGCCAGTAGTGTCCCATCGCCGGAGCTCAGATTGTAGCCAGTAGCGTTCCGCCACTGGAGCTCAGATTGCAGCCAGTAGTGTTCCACCGCCGGAGCTCAGATTGTAGCCAGTAGTGTCCCACCGCCGGAGCTCAGACTACAGCCAGTAGTGTCCCATCGCCGGAGCTCAGATTGTAGCCAGTAGCGTTCCGCCACTGGAGCTCAGATTGCAGCCAGTAGTGTTCCACCGCCGGAGCTCAGATTGTAGCCAGTAGCGTTCCGCCACTGGAGCTCAGATTGCAGCCAGTAGTGTTCCACCGCCGGAGCTCAGATTGTAGCCAGTAGCGTTCCGCCACTGGAGCTCAGATTGCAGCCAGTAGTGTTCCAACGCCGAAGGTCAGATTGCAGCCAGTAGTGTCCCGCCGACCGAGTTCAGATTGCAGGCAGTAGTGTCCCACCGTAGCAGCTCACATTTTATTACAACTCGTCAACATGTCGCCTTCATAGTGCCTGTCCTGGATTTTACGCCTTCATGGCTTCATTTACAATTATTCCAGCTCACGCAAATGACCAATTATTGAACCACGACAGACCAGAAAATGCGGATAATTGCCGTTTCAAAGCACTTGCCGGCCCCGCTTCCCTCGCCATCTTCGACGTTCTTAGCCTCAGATTAGAGCACATTTAGCCCAACTCACGGTGAGGGCAGATCTGCGGCGTCGTTGCTGACGGTGAATGACCACACCGCCACCGGCATCCCAAAAGATTCCGCAATTTTAGCAGAGGCTCATGTGATCCCGCCTCGGCCCCGTCTCAGCTGCTGGCGGCCGCACGCCACCACGTGCCAGCGGCGCCCCTGCCCCGGTTCGGACAGGGCCACGTGCCGCAGACGTGAGCAGCAGCAGCGCGCCCCCTCGCCGTCACTCCGCATTACGGCGCCGTACCCACTTACTTAACGGCCGCGGGAAGGCGGCTGCAGCTGGCCGCCTGGCAACGGCCGGCCAGGGGTCCGAGACCGGCCGGAATCGGAATCCATTCCGGACTCATGACTCGGTTGGACTCGGGCTCGGGTAGATCGATTTAGTTCTTCGCTGGCTAGGAGCAGACTTGGAAAAACCTCCCTGAAAATGTGCTTGGTGTGGTCTGCAGAAAGACGGCGTTGGCTTGCACCGTCAGATGATTATCATACTGTCATGTTACCTGGTACCCGCGATTTAGCATCTCATGATATGATACGTACTGTCCTAACAATATTTCTACATTTAAAGGACATTCTTTGGTGAAGCGCACTGAAATCAATTCATGCTGTCAAAAAAAAAATACCATCTCCAAGCACTTCTCCGTCGGTTTTGCTCCAATCACACCACAGTTGCAAACAAACAAACAAAAAAAACGATAAAATATTCTACCCCTGACAGGCAGGTTTGATTTTTACTGCCGACCCGCTCCCTCGATCGTCATCTCTCCTCACGTTTGTGAAAGATCAAACAGCCGTTTGATGAACGATCAGCCGTTGACCGAGTGCGATGCGGGTGTAAACGTAAATGAAATCAAAGCGTTGACAGCGGAAGTACTGCTATCGTGCGATGCACTTCGATGGAATTACAAACGTAACGCATGTGCTGCGTGCAGGAATTTGTTCATGATAGTGCAAGGAACACAGCAAAGACGACGATCAAAAGCAGGCACGAAACTGTTAAGAAACGCGGATCATTGTTCGTCTGTGTGTGACACGGCTCTGAACTCCATCAGTGGTACCGACGTCAATTACCTTAAATGCTACAGGCGTTTATAGACGAATCAGTTATTATTATGCATCCTTTGGGCACCTAAAATTCCCTAATCAACTTCGAGCCGTTGCGGCAAACTGTAAATTCGCAGCCCGACCCAGGTTCGGAGTCAAAACACATGAATCTGCCACCGAAATGGTTTCTCGTCTTGGGGAAAGAACGCACTCAGGCTCGGATTCGGATACAAAACACCAGCAGCTGGACTCAGGCTCGAGTTCAGGCTTTTAGCCTCAGGCCTGCGCCTGCTAGAGATGAACGCTGATCAGCAAGAAACACGACGGAACGAGCCAGACCAATCAGCGATCCTTCTCACCACCGGCCGGCTGGGGACGACCGTCAGTGGCCAGCGCCGCCTGGAGACGACCGTCAGTCACCAGCGGCAGGCTGGAGACGACAATCAGTCACCAGTGGCCGACTGGAGACGACCGTCAGCCACCAGCGGCCGGCTGGAGACGACCGTCAGTCACCAGCGGCCGGCTGGGGACGACTATCGGTCATCAGGGGCGCCTGGGGACGACCGTCGGGCAGGGGGAGGGGCGGGGGCTCTCGTCGCCCGTTTTAATGGCAGTGGGTGTGATCGTTATCTGGCCGCCTGGACACGGTATCGGCCGGCCTATTGTGGTAATTGCGGCCGGCGTCCAGCCCCCGACCGGGGGACAGATGAAGGGGTGCCGGAGTCACCTCCCGCCGGCAGGTGCACCCCTCTCGGCGCCGATCGATACGCCGCTGGTGCCCCCCCCCCGCCCCTCCCCCGCGAGCGACGTTCACGCCCGCCGCTGCCGCCGTAATGAATATTTCTATTGGAACTGGCCAGCCCCAGGTGAGAGCGGCCGGCGGCACCATGTGACGACACACGCCGGAGGGAGCGTGATGCCGGGCACGCGCATGTCCCCCCTTTTCCACTGAGGGTCACGCAGATGGAGCTTCGCTGCCTGTGCTGGTGACAGGGAACTAAGTGGCGGTGGTGTGGAGCCAGTGTTTTACCTTCATCGGGACGATGTATTCATAATGTTTGCCAATGTGTGATGCAAATGAGGATTATGGCGGCATCTAGCCATTCAAGAACTTGTTAGCATAAAACATTCATACTTGAGAAAGCAGGCCTGCGGCTAGGAATGAATACATGCTTTGATTGGGTGTCTTCACATCCGAGATGTTAATCATGTTGCGAAGGTGTAACCTCTGACCGTTGGCGCTATGTGAAACAATGTCACGCGAGTGCGAAAACAGTTAAGTTTTCATGAAGACCTGGGTTTCTGGTTGGGATTGCTACTCAAAGGGAATTAGCACATGAGTTGCGAAGGTCCAGCCTGTATTCTCTGATGGCAGGTTTATGTGTTCAGTGCCTAACGGATGGACAATAGCATCAGCCCGCAAAACGGCTGCGTAATGCATTCCTTCACAGAGGGAGTGTGGAGAGAAACAGCACACGATAACAGCTAAGTTGTTGATACATATCTATAGGATGGCTGAAAAAGTCGTAACGTCGTACCTTTTTAATTTATCTCATGCTGAAATAAGCGTGATAGATAATCCAGAGGCAATTTTTCACTGCAGGTGTAATGTTCTTAAAGTTGTAAACGTCAGTCTCCTATCACATAAGATCCTGAGAAATACACGGCTGTATAAAATGGGGATTGAAATATTTCACAATTAATAAAGAACCTGCCGAATGTGAAACCTAGCTCATTCAGGAGGAGCCTAAGAACCGTCCAGCTTGGATGCAATTCGGTATCTCACTCAAGCTCTCCCAAATATTGAACCCAGTGAATGACCAAACACTGATCACCATGTCAGAGCTGGTCGGCAGAGTGACATCCGGTCAACCCGCCAGTACCGATCAAGTCACGCTCTGGTCTGGCTGTCACCGAAACGTCAGCAAACGGCATGGTTAAACCAAACAGATCACAGTGCCGGCCTGCAGCGGCCAGAACACGCGTTTTACGGTTGCATGGTAGTTTGCCCAATCCAAACCTCCTCCGCTGGCATTTTCACGAGGAACCAATGAATTCTTTATTCTCGCCCTCCATGGAGCAGCATGAAAATCATCGAAGGCTCTTCGTTCTACCCACCCCCGATGCATCTTTAATCTGGGGAGCGATGAATTTTTAAGTAGACGCTGCATATTTCATTCGCGGGAATAGTTGAGGCGGCGCTGAATAATGCACACCGGTACGATCCGAATAAGAATTCGGATATGACGGAACCCCGGCGACCATTATATATCGGGCACGGGATGATAAAGGACCGAGTTGGGCCGGCTGGGAGCCAGCAGCTGCGTTCTGGCGGCGCATTATCAGACCGGGGCGGAGAAGACAGCGCCATGGCAGTTTTGTCCGCCCGCTGAATGGCTCCAAAGGCTGTCATGATGGGTGGACAAGCGGACGGGCGCACTGACGAGTCACGGTGGCGTCCGCTTGTTCAGCGTCCGTGGACAGCGGGGCGCTTATCTATTCGATGGCCACCCGGGTTCGACCGGCATCGGACTGGTCAGCAGGTTTTGTGAAGCGAGTGGCTAACCTAGTTTTATGCCAGACGCACGAGACGGCGGCTACCTGCAAACCGTGACCCTATTGCCGGGGCGGGGGTGGGGGGTAGTAGTTTTCAAATCAACTACGCTGCTGCCAACGATCTGCACAGTAAATGACAGAGTTTTATCTCGGTATGCCGCCTGGGCCAAGGCGTGCCGCTTTCGTCAGTCTGACCCAGCATGGTATCGTGTGACCTAGCAGGACGGCTTGACCGGCCTCCGGGTCAGGCCGTCAGGGGGGGGGGGGGCTGGGGGAGGGGAGGGAGTCCAGGTGGCCGTTAGCGCGCCGGGCTCGGCCGGCCGCCTCTCATCCGTCAGATTCGCCACCGGAATGTATGATAAGCGTGTGTCTGGCAGCAGGTGCAGGCCCTAATCACAGGTGGTAATTTGGCCGCGGGCCGCCGGTGCGCGGAGGGAGGGGGGGCAGGGGCGGCGGCCGCCGCCGGCCGCCGGTCACGAACGCCGCGAAAAACACGGCCTCCGCGCCGGCGACAGAACATAGCCACTAACCACCGACCTACCTATCGCGTCCCGCGGCGGCCACTAACGATCAGCGCGATTTGTTTACTATTGGAGTTCGATATGTAATGGGAGTGCAGCCGAGCTGGACCCGACTTGTGACAAATTGCCGACTCGATTGCGGCGCAATGTGCAGCCTAGCGCGACGCGTCCCGCCTGTCAGCTGGCAGGTGCGCGGCCGGCACGGGCAGCCGGCTTCTGCACCGGTCACGCATCATACCGGGGTCACCAGTCTCGTTCAGAGCGTGTGGCTGGCATCTGGAGAGAGCAGTGAAGGGGGAGTCATCGAGGGAAGTCCAGCGATTGCAACGATTTCACGGCGCCGGAGTGTGGCTATGTCATTACCCCAGGCTCGGAACTTTGAATTGAAATGAGATGTGACGAAATAAGGCAGGGGCAATTCAATTAATTGCAAATGCGTGCTTTTGTGTCAAAACCAGGGCGTGCTTCTTCAAAATGAATTGACTGGCTGAGCAGGGGAATATGGAGGTAGCTCCCGAAAAATAGTCAACAAACGTGCTTGTGTTGGGATTTGTCACACTTTTTTCTCAAAGTTGAGGTCGGTGGGAGGGGGAGGGGGTGGTTGGAGAGCCCCAACTGAATAGGAAATTACACCTCTTTTCTAATTTTTCTGCACGGGAAGATATTAAAAGTAATAACCAAAAAGCACTCTACTTTGCATTGCAAATTTGTAAACTTGAGTAAGTTTAGGACGGGACGTACAAGTCCGAAAACTAGGAGATCGGATGGAATGCACCCTCTCTATGTTCATTTTTTTCGCATCGTGCCGCCTTCTTTCAATAACGCCAGGCGACAGCTGAATGATGAGGTGTCGACAAACTCTGGGGCTCACGTGCTGTCCATACCTTTCCGCCAAGCTCACTCAGCATCATTTCCTAGTAAATAGCCAATGGGGCTCCGCAGACAGTGTCAGTCGGCATTATTAACTGATTCGGAGACGGTAATCCACTCACAGATTCATTCGACGCTTCATATTTCAGCCGAACATTCATATTGTAGGGCGATCACCTGTGGCGAAGCGCCGACACTGCCCGGCCGTCCGGCCTCGCGCCCAGGCGGGACCGGTCGCCGCGCTGGGCTGGCGCACCTGCGCTGCTGCCCCTGGCCGGCGGGCTGCGCCGCACGGCTCCTGTGTAATGCGTCACAGCGCAGCAGGACAGGCCGCGCCGCTGGGGTCCGGTCAGGAATGTGAGACGCGCCCTGAATTTTGCAGAACCTTTGGACGGAAAACTGTACATGAGGCTCCGCGAGCCAATTAAAATGATTTCGCGCTAGGCCGACATGTGCAAGATATGCCCGACAAAACTGCTACCGCAAAGAGTGGCATGAGCCAACATTTACATTCACAAAACGTGCGTCCTTTGTCCGCAGGAACAAGCGCTGCGCCAAATGTCTGATGATATGAATCTCCGAGTCCGGGTAGCATGAGGCCGGCGTCGGCCGAGCCTCGGAACGACGTCCCCGTCTGATTGATCAATGCCGCGGGAGTGACGCGCCTCCACCAAATGAAATTAGTGTACGCTTCGGGCGAATGCCAAAGTCTGCATGCGCCAAGGAAACGCAATCGGGGAAATATCAAGGAAGGCAAGCTGTTCGGAGTATGCGAGAGAGCTACGCCCAAATGTGTCTGTCGCCCTAGCAAGGACGTTTAAGGCGAGAGAAAGTCAAAACACACATAGTCGGGGAAATTACGTATTTACAGGTATTTTGTTCAGTTTTATGACCAGCACAATATGTAATCCAAGCACAGATACTTTTTTAGTTTTCTACACATCTCACAGACATTTTTTCAAGCATAGGTTTGGCATCAGAGCTCCTCTGGCTCAGTATAGGCTGTTGCGAAGACATACACAAAGTTGCAAAGACACCAAGTCCCAACCCAGTGGTGCGCTTCCCGTTTTAACAGACAATTACAATGAAGAGTTGGACAGCTTATCCGGGTTCCGTCATTCTGAAAAGGTATTTTAAGTTAGGCAAGATCCCCTTTAAAGCCAAACGTGGTTGCGGCCTTACATAAGCCACAAGAAGACTACTTGACATCAACCACATTCGCTCTTTCCGATTACCTGGAACGTATTGGTAATAGTTCGAGATCTAGCCTGTTCTTGGGAGAGCGAGTCATAGGTTATGTGTCATATCAGGTTGCATTATACCAGGGTCATAGCAGCATGATATATGCATTACATTGTGGTCACAGTGGTGTGAATCCCAACAAGTCACGTCAGCGTCGAGTTGAGTTGCGTATTCTGTTCCGGGAAAAAATAAAATTTAGGAAGGAATCTGATGGCAGAAGTAGAGTGAACGTGTCTTTGATTGAGCCAGAAAGAAAGTTGTTACAAACTTGACAGATATTCAATTTTCTGTCACTTTTGCCATTGAAAATGTATATGTAGGTTGCGTCCGCTGCAAAAACTCAGTGTATAAAATGGCATTTGTTGCATACATTTCAAAAACATGAGCTTTCTCTTAAGAAAGTGGCATGTCCATGGGATAATTCCTGTTTCACTGGGCTCCTTTCGTAGTGCTGAAATTTAACTGCCTGGACAAGGATGTATTCTATCTATGTTTAGGAACAAAAGCCGCGTTGGTTGGTTGAGCCTTATTTCTTAAATGACCAAACAGCATGCCGATGGAAGGCAACGAGAGTAACGTCATTTTCATAAGGATTGTTAATAAGGCAAGCAGGTCGCAGCCATGGTTTTATGTAGGTATTGCTGCACTTCTTACGAACGAAATCACACTAAGCGAAGCCTGAAGCCGTTTGACTTAAGCTTATATATATATATATATATATATATATATATATATATATATATATATAATGCATTTACATTATGAGAAACATGCTTTCATGAACTTCTACCTTGTTAAGCCATTTTAATAAGGAAAACACGATAAACATTTTGAAGCAGATCTATGCGATGGCAAATTAACTTTCTGTCGTGTTTTAGGCGTTCACGAGTACCGTTTCTTGCCAATTTGCTACACTGTAACAGGCATTCATCTGCAACTGTTGGACTGGCCAAGCGTAAGTCAAACGTAGTAAAAAGTCGTATACATGTATATATATATATATATATATATATATATACATACATATATATGAGTATATGTATATGTATTATATATACATATATATGTGCATATACAGGCATATATATGTGTGTACATATATTTGTAAAATGCAAACATAGGCCCACAACATGAGTGTCTGTAAGCGTCAGCTTAGTCCGCAGCATCGACTTCTCGAGTGACAAGTTCAGGGCGCTTGTGGATTCATCATGTTTTGATTTATCGATATCTCCGATATTAATGTAACTGGAGAGAAGCAGTTTCTAGAGTGAATGCTTAGAAAGGCAAGAGAAGTCAGCACGATCTTCAAATATAAATCTAATACTTCCCGATGTCCATCCATTAATTCAGTGCGTACCTCGCAAACATAGGGAAAGTTCGCACTGGCCTAGGCGGACCCGCCCCGAAGCCAGTTCTCCTCCTCAACGCGAGGCTCAAGACACACTAAAGCTCTGTAAAACCCACGAAATTCAGGAAAACTTAATGGTGGTTTTTAGCATGTCATTCGGCCACCACAGATAATGCAAAGCTTCCGTTCTCGTCCGTTAACACCACGCATTGATTTCAGTGCAGGCTCAATGCGCGAGCTGTCTCCTAGCCGAAGAGGCGCATCCCGACTCCGGCCGAGCGGTGACCGTGGCGTGGCCAGATAAGGCCAGATTGGAGCGCAGCGGCGGCGGCGCCGCTCACCGCCTCCGTCGCCGCCGCGCCACCAATCAATAGCCATCGCCGAGAGGGCCGCCGCGCCGGCCGTCCCGGATCCTCGCCGCCGCCGCATCCGGACGCTCCCATTGGCCTGCCGTCGACCAATAAGCGGCATAAATTTTTCATTGCGTCATAACCGAGTCCGTTGTGTCAAATGGCACGGGCGGGGACATGTGAAGATGCTCGGTCGGCGGCGGGGGATGAATTATTGACGCGCGCGCGGCGAACGCGCGACCACCCTCCGTCTCAGCGATCAGTTTTGTTATGTTCGGCCAGCACGTGCGAAAGGGATGAGGAGCGGACCACAAGCGTTAGGGATTAAACACTGGGCGCCACGTGACGGACAGACGTATGGCCTTGTTCAACCAGTCAGTGTGTGAAATGCGCGACGAGCAAAATAAAAGAGAATGCAACTCATCACAGATTTGATGATCTGCTATGATTGAGTGCATGTCGTATTATGAGCGAGTTTCTGCCAGATTTGAAAATTTGCAGTCGCAGTCCTCTGCGGCTTTTCCAATAACATTTATGTGTGCGTTGGGTGGCTTGTAAGAGTTGTACAGCGGGATGTGACAGTTTTTCAGAGCATAAAGGGTGGCACCTTTTTTGGCATTAATGAAGCATGCGGGGAGACAATAGAAAAGCCCGTCCCGTTTCTCTAGGAAAAAATTTGAAGTGCAAGAATATGCGAAATTGAAATGTTGGAAGCAGCGTGGGAGTTGTTAAGATGAATAATACGTGGAATATTTTGTCCCTGTTGTTTTATTGTCTTAGCTTAGGGCGCATGTAGAGCGAAATGTTTGGCATTCTTCCAGCTGTATTCGGGTGAAAACGCTGCGCGACCGAGTTTGTATTGCTTGTCGTAATTGGCGACTCAAATTAAATAAATCCATTCGCAAATTTAGATAGAAACGAAATTTGAAAATGGACGTCATTTTTTGCGGAGTGGTCATGCTGGGAGGTGGCATTATCTCCAGCTGGTGGGTAACTGATTTCTCGACAAAAGGGCAGTTCGTAATAGGTCTGGTAACCACAGTGTTCATTACACCTTCCAGACTTGGGGGAACGGCCTCCCCGAGTGAGGCAATATGAGATATTCGAGTTCCTCACTCAAGTGCCAAATCTGCGGCAAGATGGCATTGACTAACTCAGTCGATGACAGTGGATGGCGTTGCCGACGGCAACGAACTAAATTATTATCAAAGTTACCGAATTCTTTGAGCCTCTGTTTGCTATGGACTGCCTAGTTATCGCCCATGCAGTTAGATTCCAACAATTTTGAATTAAGGAGCTATGATTATCACTTGATAAATACCGCTAAGGGCAGCACATGATAAGACAAGATAGCTGCGCTTAGAAAAAACGTTGACGGCAAGGTATGCACAGCTGTGCACGCAGCATATCCAAAATCCTGCATAAAATAAATACCTTGTTTAGAAACTGTGTGAAAATGCAAACGTGCAATTCAAGGCATATCCGGCTCTCCTGATGTGGAATTCATGAAAACCTCATTTAAATTTCACATTGTTTCAGCCTACTATAGTAGAGTGATGCCTAGTGTTTTCAGGAATGTTTGGAGAGTGTATCGTTCCTTTTATCTGCCGCAATTTAAAGAGCCGTAAATTGCCTGTTCCTGAAAGCGGTATTTGATTATCATCAAATGTACTACAAGGCTGCAGTCAGTCGCATACATCGCGTTGCAATCAATTGGAGCATTTTTAATTGACTTGGATTCTTTGCAAACTGGCTCACCTTTGATATCTTCCAACGCCTGAGCCGGCAGCAGCGAAAACGGCGGCGGTATGGAACGTGTCCATTGCCCAAGACATTACTAATTTAGCATCGTAGCATTTTGTCAGTACCGAAAAGGTTTCGTTGGCAAGGAAGGGAACGGTGGCAAGGACTCACCATACCTTGGAATAAGTCATTCCGTTGAAAAATGACACAATGCTATGTTTTCTTGGCACCTCAATTACGAGAGCATTGCTGCGTCGTTAGGTTACCAAGATCACGTGAGACGGGGTCGCGCACGACTTTATATATCCATCTTCTCCTGTAAACAAATGAGCGAAATCGAGCATAGGCAGAAATCAGGATCTAAAAACTTGTCCGCACGTTACGGTAGATAAATAACACCTGGAGGCGCCGCAACGATACCTGTTGTGATGGACTTGGCGTAGTTCAAAATAACACCTGGAGGCGCCGCGACGATACCTGTTGTGATGGACTTGGCGTAGTTCAAATTCAATTCTTCTGACACATTCTCTCTCTCTCTCTCTCTCTCTCTCTCTCTCTCTCTCTCTCTCTCTCTCTCTCTCTCTCTCTCTCTCTCTCTCTCTCTCTCTCTCTCTCTCTCTCTCTCTCTCTCTCTCTCTCTCTCTCTCTCTCTCTCTCTCTCTCTCTCTCTCTCTCTCTCTCTCTCTCTCTCTCTCTCTCTCTCTCTCTCTCTCTCTCTCTCTCTCTCTCTCTCTCTCTCTCTCTCTCTCTCTCTCTCTCTCTCTCTCTCTCTCTCTCTCTCTCTCTCTCTCTCTCTCCTCTCTCTCTCTCTCTCCTCTCTCTCTCTCTCTCTCTCTCCTCTCTCTTCTCTCTCTCTCTCTCCTCTCTCTCTCTCTCTCTCTCTCTCTCTCTCTCTCTCTCTCTCTCTCTCTCTCTCTCTCTATCTCTCTCTCTCTCTCTCTCTCTCTCTCTCTCTCTCTCTCTCTCTCTCTTCTCTCTCTCTCTCTCCCCTCTATCTCTCCCCTCTCTCTCTCCCCCCTTCTCTCCCTTTCTCCCTCTCTCTCTCTCTCCCTCTCTCTCTCTCTCCTGAGAATCCCGACCTACCGCCGACTACCGACCGAACGCCAAAGGCTACGCATGCACCAGAGCTCTAATTTTCGCCTTTCCCCTTCAATTGCGTTCGGTCGTACATCTTGAATGGAACAATAGGCTCCGGGTGTCCCGGAGGAGACGTAAATGCCACCAGAAGCCATAAGTCTTGTTCTTAGCCGAGCACGTGAGATTCAGACCTAATTTTATTATCCCCCAGCAGCGTTATGGGCTCGTCTAAAGCCTGACGAAAATGCCGCACGGTGCCAATGCTCTCCGGCCCGGTGAGTCGTCTTTGTGACTGGAGTGACAATTCTGCACCAGGCGGTACATTTTACATTCGTTTCGAAACCTATACACCAGAAATACTTAGTTCACAGTCAAGAGTACAAAGAACAATGCAAACGCTCGCAATTTCTTCAATCTAAGTGATATGCAATCTAAGTGGTATGATATGCATATATGCGATATGGTTAGAATGGATGGGCATGATGAGAAATGTTCATTTGACGGCACTGATTTCAATATTGCATGCATTTCAGGCAGCCAGCACTTTTTCGGTCGTCAGCAAATAACCGCGCCTATTATCCTGCAAAGTTATCACATTCGGCTGCATGAATGTGGACGATGCAAGTGTTTAAGTACGATGCCATCAATGACGTAACGTAAACTTGCACGGCATGTGTTCTTTATGCATGCTAAGTTTAACCGCCATCACTGTTTTCAGCATGGCCGAGTCTGAGTCACTTAGTCTATTGTAGATACGTTCATGAAAGTGCATACTTCGTCATGGGTCCAGTTGCTCGAGAAGGAGGTTATGATGTTAACGTTTGCATTGGAATATGGAAAGATATTGATGCTATGTTGATTTTGGGCGCAAAATGACCAGTGCAGTCGTCGCACCCGAAAACACCCATGAACAACAACAAATTTTGATTATTGTATGGCATTCGCCTGGAAATTGCCATCGAGCATTGCGTCCAAAATCCCATCTCATCCCTTAACGCTAGAGAGAACAGAGAGCTTTACCCTGCTCTGGGCTTCTTGATGGAGATTTGTATACGTGTTTTGTTCTGATGCATTTCAGCTCGCCATATTTAAATCACACATATGCCTATTTTTCCCAGCTGTAGCTATCTCATATAAATTCTTCCTGCTTACGCAAAGCCGCTTCCAAATTTTTGCAGCCCCTCCAGCCAATTTGTTTGCTTGCCCTACCTTGTCTTCTCCTTTCTTAGAGTGCGACGACCAGCATCATTGCGACCACTGTGTCTGATGTCCAGATACGCTCTGTCTGTAGACCAGGACACGCTACTGGCTGTTTATAATATCATATCTCTTGACGACCTGATGCGCCGCCTCGGCGCGAGGCGAGCAGCAGCGCTGCTGAGTGACAGGGATTTGGCCGCCGCTGCTGAGTGACAGGGACTTGGCCGCCGCTGCTGAGTAACAGGGATTTGACCGCCGCTGCTGAGTGACAGGGATTTGGCCGCCGCTGCTGAGTGACAGGGATTTGGACGCCGCTGCTGAGTGACAGGGAGTCGGCCGCCGCTGCTGAGTGACAGGGATTCGGCCCCCGCTGCTGAGTGACAGGGATTTGGCCGCCGCAGCTGAGTGACAGGGATTCGGCCGCCGCTGCTGAGTGACAGGGATTTGGCCGCCGCAGCTGAGTGACAGGGATTCGGCCGCCGCTGCGACCGCCGGCCTCGACACGCGGCGAAGCGCGGCGGCGACAGCTGGCGACTTCAGTACTCTGAGGGTAGCCGTTGCCGAGGTCTGCCGCTGCCGCGGGGCCGCAAGCGGTGCTACTTGGCGGCCTCCTGATGAGCAAGCTGCCTGTCGCTGATGCTGCATGTTTCCAAAGAGGTTTGGCGTGTGGCTGGCTCCAGCTGTTCGTCCGCTTCTAACTTCACCTGTTCAGGAGTTTTATCTGCACACGCATGCATCCGCTTCGCCAGCTCGTGTCCTGTGAAGCCACAGCTACCGGGCTTTGTCAAACTACCACGCAGCTTTTAACGAATGCAGTCAATCATGAACATAAATAACGTGCTATTTCTTTGTTTACACTGATGTTTGGTGGAGCCGGTAAAAAATATTTGCCATAAGGGCACTTGCACATCTCTGTCACTAGCTCGCTTCTACACAGTCCTTTCATTTTAGTCAACAACGGGGCGGCTCCTGACACCAAACCAACTCGCTAATGTGACTGGAACAACCGACGTGCGCGTAGACCGTCTCGAGGGCTTATTCAGAGCTGAATATACTTGGGACCAACTATTTCAAATGTTCTTCGCATCTGCAGCGTGTTTGATGAATGCTTCTTCACCAGGAAACGCGGGAAGCACAGACAGTCGGCAGGGCCGCGCCATCTGAAATAACCTCACCAAATGTCCTTGCAGGTGCTAGTCACATTTTCCTGGCGTCGTAACCCGCTGTATCTTTCCTCTGACAATGCTTCGGGTCTGCCATATTTTGTTTATGGAGACGTTTCAGGCGCCGGGGCGTCATCATTTCGGGTTAATCTGCTGTTATGATCTTGAATTTGGGCTTTACGGGACAATGCTTTTACTGCCTACGTGATGACGACGCACCTTTCAGTCGCTTTATATGATTGCAGGCAATCTAATGAGTAGCATAAATGGGCGCTTAGACGTCTTATCGTGTCTCGTGGAGTCACGGGTGCGCTGCTTACCATAACCAGCGTCAGCAAAACCGGCCCACGGCCATCCTTGAGACGCGCCAGGTGGCCGGTTGGATACCCGTCGCACCGGTGGAGGTCAATTTGACCCGCTAAGATCTCAGAAACTAAGGGAGCTAGAGACACCAGATTTACAGGGTGTGTTGGCCTTTACGTGAACGCGCTTGAGTTAAAATTTTATAGTCCTAGGTTGTGACCTTTGAGTCAAACAAGGTAATGGAGGTCAAACACAAGGTAGGTGTCCGAAATGCCGGCGGAACTTAGATACCTGTTCCAAGCAAAATGTCTCAGGCTCATTTAAAGTTAATGACCTTGTTTGATTTTTTCAAGGTCATGGTGACCAAAATCATACTGATCACTATCACAACTACTGATCACAGAATTATACTAAAGACTGCGTTGAGTTCTGCATTTGAATAAGTGACAAATATTGCGCTAGACAATATGTTCCTGAAACCGAAATGTTGACGTGGGTCATTTTTAGGTCCGTGTCTTATTCTGACCCCTAAAGAGCTCATGAAAGGCATAAAACGCGGTTTCTGTTATTAATAAATTCGAAATGACCACCAAAAGTTATCCCATACAACAAGCCCCAGAGTAATAAAACACGTTTGTATTGACCTTAATCTGATCTTCATACCTGACCCTAGGCCAATGGAATTTATTCATTTAATTGCTGTATTGCCTGAGAAAGAACCTCAGAGATGTGTGGCTTTCTCTAACAACCCGTTGTTGCATAAAATCGATCGATTATCTAAAAATTGACTTTGCTGAGTCCATGGCTAAGCTTTGACCTGGCGTTGGTCCACGATCTTGCAAGGTGCGTCTAAATTGTTTATGCCTAATGATCCGCTATTCAATTTCCTACAGCCATGCAAAGCTTGGTACGGCTACGCCATGCCGTTTGGCTAGCATTCCGAAATAACCTCCAGGGGAGGGGGAAGATTGACCACCACCGAAGCGCGTGTTTATCGGAAAGATATCTGCCACGGTGCTGCCACTCAGCCGTTTTCAATACGTGACATACCGTGCATGCGGGTAAGAATTTGTATCTTTGTTCTGTCTAACCACTTCTCCCTTGACGGGAACCCACATACGTCAGGGCAGCCATGCGCACCCCCATCACAGCATCTATGAAAGAAGCACATCTTCTAAGCGTAGACATACCGGACCGGTGAGAACCCGACCGCAAAATCGATCATGGCATCTTGGACCCGCACCCCTTCATAGATCGCACCCATAGATGGTCCAAGATCTACACTTGGCAATTGCTGTTGCTATTTGGCGTATTGCTGCTGGTAAGCTGTTTTGCCTAGCTTCTCACTTCCTTAGCTGAGGGCATTGCATAAAATTGACTTACTACTTTTTTGCGTTTACACAGGCAAATGCCATCGGCACCCCTGCGGTCCCCCGGTGGTCGCCTCAGATACCTCGGGGCCTAAGGCACGCCACTCGCGAGAACCCGGGGTTTGAGGCACGCTACTCGCGAGAACCCGGGGCCCGAGTCACGCCACTCGCGAGAACCGGGGTCTGAGTCACGCTACTCGCAGAGCCCAGGGTCTGTGGCACGCCACTCGCGAGAACCCGGGGTCTGAGGCACGCCACTCGCGAGAACCTGGGGTCTGAGGCACGCCACTCGCGAGAACCCGGGGTCTGAGACACGCTACTCGCGAGAACCCGGGATCTGAGACACGCTACTCGCGAGAACCCGTAGTCTGAGGCACGCCACTCGCGAGAACCCGGGGTCTAAGTCACGCTACTCGCGAGAACCCGTAGTCTGAGGCACGCCACTCGCGAGAACCCGGGGTCTGAGACACGCTACTCGCGAGAACCCGTAGTCTGAGGCACGCCACTCGCGAGAACCCGGGGTCTGAGACACGCTACTCGCGAGAACCCGTAGTCTGAGGCACGCCACTCGCGAGAACCCGGGGTCTGAGGCACGCCACTCGCGAGAACCCGGGGTCTGAGACACGCTACTCATAAGAGCTCGTGGTCTGAGGCACGCTACTCGCGAGAACCCGTAGTCTGAGGCACGCTACTCGCGAGAACCCGGGGTCCGAGACACGCTACTTGTAAGAGCTCGTGGTCTGAGGCACGCCACTCGCGAAACCACTGGGTCTGAGACACACCACTCGCTTGGCCACCTCGCGCACACAGCCGTGAGCCACCTGTGCCCCTTCACGCGGACAGGAGGCGGCGGCGCCCACGGCGTTCTGTCGGGTCACGCGACCCGACACCGGTCGACCATGTCGAACGGATGCCTGCCGGCCGGTGCGGTAACCCCATCAGGCCGTGGGGAGAGAACTCGCCGGATGGACGCTCGCCGCCCGCCGCCCAGTCTCGGCCGACGACGTCCGGTTGGGCGCAGTGAGAAGCGAGGTCGGATTCCGGAGCGGTGCCCGCTGCTGATTCAGAGCGCGTGGCGGCGGACTCTGACACTGGAGCGGTGCCCTGCTGGCGCAAAGCGCATGGTGGCGTACTCTGACACCGGAGCGGTGCCCGCTGCTGGCGCAGAGCGCGTGGCGGCGGACTCTGACACCGGAGCAGTGCCTGCTGCTGGCGCAGAGCGCTCGCGCGGCGGACTCTGACACCGGAGCAGTACCTGCTGCTGGCGCAGAGCGCTCGCGCGGCGGACTCCGACACCGGAGCAGTGCCTGCTGCTGGCGCAGAGCGCTCGCGCGGCGGACTCTGACACCGGAGCGGTGCCTGCTGCTGGCGCAGAGCGCTCGCGCGGCGGACTCTGACACCGGAGCAGTGCCTGCTGCTGGCGCAGAGCGCTCGCGCGGCGGACTCTGACACCGGAGCGGTGCCCGCTGCTGGCGCAGAGCGCGTGGCGGCGGACTCCGACACCGGAGCAGTGCCTGCTGCTGGCGCAGAGCGCTCGCGCAGCGGACTCTGACACCGGAGCAGTGCCTGCTGCTGGCGCAGAGCGCTCGCGCGGCGGACTCTGACACCGGAGCAGTGCCTGCTGCTGGCGCAGAGCGCTCGCGCGGCGGACTCTGACACCGGAGCGGTGCCCGCTGCTGGCGCAGAGCGCGTGGCGGCGGACTCTGACACCGGAGCAGTGCCTGCTGCTGGCGCAGAGCGCTCGCGCGGCGGACTCTGACACCGGAGCAGTGCCTGCTGCTGGCGCAGAGCGCTCGCGCGGCGGACTCCGACACCGGAGCAGTGCCTGCTGCTGGCGCAGAGCGCTCGCGCGGCGGACTCCGACACCGGAGCAGTGCCTGCTGCTGGCGCAGAGCGCTCGCGCGGCGGACTCCGAGTCAGCCACCGTCTGAGCTTTCTGAGACCCTGCACAGAGCCGGTTCAGAGGAAGGCTCGGCTCGGGGAAGTAACCCGCCGCCTACACGGCGCTGCGGTCAAAGGCTTGGCGATACGATTGCCCTCTCCGATTGGCCAGGGGCGGCTTAGCTCCCCGCCACGCCCGTCAGTCACGTGCCGCGTGCCACACCGTCAATACCACAGCCTTGAATGAGGGTTTTGTTTTGTAACTGATTAAGCTTCCGAAGTCAAGAGCGAAAGAGCATCATGCGAAACAGGAATGCCTTTAACGCACGGTGATATGGAATCCAGAGTGCAGCCTCCATAGCGGAGCAGGTGGCTGAACGACGGGTCAGCCCTAGGGCGCGTCACAGGCTTGGGATCCATCCGCGGGCCGGATTGAACCGGATCGCGCAGGTAGGCTTCGTGGTATACGACTCAGACACATATTCCACCAACAAATTTATGAAGAGCAGATCATATTGACAAACTGATACGAATGAGTGGCGCTCAGGTATGCTGGTACCGAAAAAAACCAGAGCCCCCATTCCTCGCCATTGGGGACTTAACGACGCACTCCGCTACTGAGGCTACGTGGCGTTGCCTGCCTTTCAGCCTGGCAGGGGCGGGGGAGAGGGGCGGGCACCTCGGAAAGTCGGGTCCCATCCCTTTGATTCTCCATACGTGCAGTAGTTAACGCAGACGCGTCAACCACTTAACTATCGGGACCCCTATACTCAAGGAGCTCTCATTTCTTCCAAGGTAACTAAAATGTCTAAAAACTTTCAAACCTATGCCATAAATATGATGGCATATTGTACATGGTAATGAATCTAAATGAATCCAGGATGAATCTACATGAAAAGGATGAATCTACAAACAAACATAATTTAACTATCATGCCCTCTGATCTTGCCAGCAATCTCATTTAACGTCAGCGGGTGACAATGCCGAATGGTTCGGATTTGGTTGGATATCTGGAAAAAGGGTATTGACCGACGGGTTGGATCTGGACTAGCCCGACTGGATCGGACTGAATCCTGAATTTTAATCCGCGAAGTGCTCTAGTCTACTCCCACTTCACTCTGAAACGCGCGACAAGCCTCTCGGTCGTCCGGTTCTCTTACGTTTCTCCGCCGCTAACCAGACATGCTAGAATCAGGCATGACAAAAACTTTCTTCACTTCTACAATGAACAAAATCGGGACGCCAAAACGGAGCCTTTCCACTTTTTTCTGCCGGCTTTGTTCTGAGCCCTTTCTTCCGCTGAAGCATTGTCGTCTAAAACATTCCCGTAACTGTCCTCATTACTACGTGACACTTGCCTTCGATGTGGCCCATGTAAAAGCCAGAGCGTTGCTCGGTTATGTCGGCACGCAAGTCATCCAATCCCTTCTAGTCGCACACCACATATGTACGTGGGTAAACACAAAGCCTGAGACAGCGCAGGGCTGAGTTGTTGATTAAGAGGTATGTTTTAGCCTGGTATTACCGATACCAATCCTTCGCCGTGGACCTTATAACTCTTCAGTGGGAGCTCGCTGCTAAAGATCATCGGTTTGCGTCACGTTTTGATAGATAATCATACCGCCAAGAGAACCTCTAGACGCAACATCCCCATTTGTTCCCGTCCTGTGCCGAGTCTCTTCCATACCTTATTCATATGGCCTGGAGGAAAATATGATTAGCAGACGCTTGTGATGGTGGCTAGACCCCGGTTACCTTCGCAATCAATGATGCATCTTACTCGCCGAGAAATCCTCAAGGGGTGGGGGATTGTGCATGAGGCAATGGTGGCCGGCGGTTGTTTTCCCGCAGATGGTGCCTCAGCTTTCGTAACGCTATAGTCCATTGGTACTGAGTGATTGTCAGTCGCTGGGTTAAGCCATCACACAGGTGTTTATGGGAAATGCCTCCCGTTCTTAGCGGGGAATTCGATAGCTTAGGTGGGATTCGAACCAAACCTTCGAGCCCATCGTGGCTGTAGCCAGCTCTGAGACGAGCCTTGAGTCAGTATACCACTATACGACCGAACCGGTACTATAGTAACTGCGTGCAAGACTACTGGAAAGGAATACACATATTTTTGCGATTATCCTGTTACCCTTACAACTCTTTCTTGTGAGGGTGGCACGTTTAGCACCACCACTTACTAAATACACCCACAACAGTAACATACTGACAGCAAGAACGCTCACACAATAAACCAACCATCCCGTGTGCGACATGAAAGTTCAACGGCAGAGCATATCTGAAACGATGCTCAGCGAGCACCAAACACAGCCAAGCACCAGGCGTGAGCACACTACACACGCGCTCACGCACTCCATCACGGCGCATCGCATGCCCGGAGTCGCACGCTGGACGTATAACACTACGCGTGACACGATGCATAAATACGGCATGGGATTGCGCGAGGATTATTCGGTCGTTCGCTTATAATGCAGCCACTGATTCATTGCTTGTGTGACCACCAATGTCAGAACAAGTAAGTAACTGTGCGGGCTAGGACCGCATTTGCTATGCGATCTAACACCCGACCAGCTTGCCGCATGATCCGGATTCGCCGGATTGCTTGAAGTATCGAGCGCCGAGTATTGCGTCATCGTTGATATAGCTATTTCCGAACGTCTTTCAGACTAAGGTCCGGCCGGAATGGAAGATTTTATCTGGTCCATCCGAAAGTTGGCAAGATAGCTGAATGCAATCTGTTCGTTACAACCCTGAAGACAGCATATCCATCCTAACGCAATGCGTGCTGTCACAGTGGTCCCTTTCCAACAGATCCGAAGGAGGAAATCTACAACAAACCTTTAAAACAAGCCAATCCAGATCATGTCGGCCGCCTCTCGCCGCGTCATTGCAACCCTCAACAAGCCACTCTACAGGGCGCCGGCGCCGGCCCGTGCGGCCCTGTTCGCGGCGCGAGCACTGCCAGCGCCCCCCGCCCGTCTGCCCGTGCACCGCTCCCAGAGCCCTCCCCGGCCGGGTCGGCCGCACCTGCCCGCACTTGCAATTAATTGAGCAGCCAGTGGAGCGCCAAGGCCGGTGATTGGCAGTAACAGGGCGGCCCGGCGGCCGGCCGGCTGCGTTAACTGAACCGCTCGGCCCGGCCGCAGCGCCGCCGGCCGGCCGGCACAGATTGGTCGCCATGCGTCGGCGCTGAATGATTAATGTGTTTGATGATGCCCGGCCGGCCGGCTGAATGGGCGTGTTTGAACATGCCGGCAGCCACTCGCAGTTAATGACGGACCGCCTTTATCTGGCTGGAAATGCAAACAGGGCGCCGGCGCGCGGCCCCTGTGTACCGAGATGTTAGCCGGCGGCGAGACGTCCCTCTCAGGCAGGCGCTGAGAGCTAGAATAGCTGCCGACGTCGGCGACACAGACGCTGGTGCAAATGACATCTGCGGTTAGCTATTGTGTCCGTTGAGTTTTTGTAACTAAAGCGCCGTATGAATTGCTGCTTCTGTCAACGATGGATCGCGAGAGCGAGAGCAATGCAGTTTAGGCGCAATTAACTGGTGACATCCTCTGGCGCCAAACAGCTGTTTACATGCAGCCCTGTGTCGCCGCCGAACAGCCGGTCGGTGTCTCCGCGACCTCGACCGGGCGTGGGTCGCTCCCGGGCTGCTCCGACGGGTGTGGAACGCGCCGGGGACCGGCCGCCTCTGCTCCGGCTGCGGGGCGGAGCGGCGCGGCGGCAGCGGAGGCGCTGCTGAGCCGGGACGACGGGCGTGGGACGCGTCGGGAACCGGCCGCCTCTACTCCGGCTGCGGGATGGGGGCCCCTCCGACCAGGCGTGGGAAGCGCCGGGGACCGGCCTCCTCTGCTCCGGCTGCAGGGTGGGGGCTCCTCCGACCAGGCGTGGGACGCGTCGGGGACCGGCCGCCTCTACTCCGGCTGCGGGTGGGGGCCCCTCCGACCAGGCGTGGGACGCGCCGGGGACCGGCCGCCTCTACTCCGGCTGCAGGGTGGGGGCCCCTCCGACCAGGCGTGGGACGCGTCGGGGACCGGCCGCCTCTACTCCGGCTGCGGGGTGGGGGCCCCTCCGACCAGGCGTGGGACGCGCCGGGGACCGGCCGCCTCTGCTCCGGCTGCGGGGTGGGGGCCCCTCCGACCAGGCGTGGGACGCGTCGGGGACCGGCCGCCTCTACTCCGGCTGCGGGGTGGGGCCCCTCCGACCAGGCGTGGGACGCGCCGGGGACCGGCCGCCTCTGCTCCGGCTGCAGGGTGGGGGCCCCTCCGACCAGGCGTGGGACGCGTCGGGGACCGGCCGCCTCTGCTCTGGCTGCGGGGTGGAGCGGCGCTCTGCAGTGGCGCTGCCGGGCCGGGACGACGGTGGCCGCCGGCCGCCCGTCCGGCGAGCCGCGACAACAATGCGCCGGCCGGCCTCCGAACAAACAGCCGCCGGCTATTTACTGACTGAAATCAATAGCGGCGGCCGGCCGGCAGCCGCCGGTTGCATGCACTCTTGCGGAGCGCGCCGCGGCGCGTGACCGGATGTGCCGCTCGACGCCGCCGTTCAGCGAGATAGCCGACAATGGCCCGGAGTGGGCTGTTGTGCGGCCGTTTTGATTTGACGGTGACCCGGCGTGACGGCCGTGAGGGGGCGGAGGGGGGAGGGGGGAGGGGGGGGGGGCGGCGGGGGCGCAGCTTAACTCGGGTGCGCTTGCGGGTGGGAGAGAGTTGTCGGCGCTGACGCAGCTGGGCTCGGCTGGTGAAGCGATTGATTTCTGTTCCGGTCGATTGGACGCGATTATCGTATTGTGCGACTATTTCTACCGGCCGGTTGGAAAAGGGTTAAACGCTTGGTCCAAAGCAGCTTCGGGTCGCTGGGGAATATAATGCGTTGCTCGCTGTCTTACTAGATTGCTCGGTCTGGTTGAAAGGCACAGGCCAGCACCCGGTGCTTACAACGCGTAGTAGCCATTGATTAACCGACCACCGTGTTTGCTGTCCGAACATTGCCAGTCCTAAAACGGCCCGTGTGCTCCAGTGCTGACCACGTTGGCGGGGCACTCACTTCAAATGCGGTCGTTTTGGCTGCTCACTTGGCCTTTGTTACTCGTCTGTTAAGCTAAATTAGTCCGTGTTGGCTGGTTCACTGGCGGTCATCTGAATCGTCGCAACTAAATCCCACGCAGTCAAGATGATTCGACTGTCAGATAGGAGATCAGCGGCATGGAGGCTGGATTTATGTCTTGACTGGACATTTTTGGAGGTCATTGACTGCAATTAGCTAATTAACCCGTATCAATAAGCTGTCTTTTCGCTTAAAACGTAAGGCAACAAATACGCTTGACGGTGTTCATCAGCTGGATATCTTCAAATTATGTTGGTCCGCATATGCCAGCGCATCCACCTTTGCATGAGCCGCTCCATGAAGACGGGTGCCTCACGGCAGTTCGCTGGCCCACCGGTCGTCATTTAGTGGCGTCGTCCTTCCGGCGCGGGGTCCGGCGCGTGCCGACGCCGCCAGTTACCGGGCGCCGTTCCGCCGTGTTGTCCTTCCGGACAGGGGCTCGCCGAACGCCAACCGGAAGCTACCAGTCGGCACCTTAATGCCCATTGACGCCTGTTGACGGCCGAAAAATAACGGCGCTGGTGCTGCGCTCGGCGCGCGGCTGGCGGGCACGATGGGCCGAATGCCCAGAGCGAGAGCCACAACGGACGGCAGACGGCTGCGCTGCCCGGGCGGACGTGATGCCGATCAGCCTCGGGTCAGACGGGGGTTCGCAATGCTTAACCCCTGCTGTGGCGCGAGCGGACAACCCCAGTCTGCACTGTCGGTGAAATGCACGTGTGGCTCACGACATCGCCGTGCCCGCCCCCGCGTCTGCCTGCCCCGGCTTCGACTGGCTGGCAGTCGCTGGCCGCCGGCCGGCGCTGTCTCCGTTCCCAGCCTCTCCCCTGCGCCGCCGCCAGCTGTCTGCTGTTCATTTTTCGCCGATTACGTCGTCGTTTTGTGGCGCCGCGCTCGCCTCTGTCGCACATTGTGCCGGCGGGAGCGGACCCCATCCGAGCGCTACACGGAGTGGCCATTAGCAGACGCCCCGCCGGCCCGCGCCCGATACGCCGATACACTTTGTAATCACGTATAATTGAATGTTTGCTTTTCATAGGATCTATACGGGGGAGGGCGGACGCTACGGTTTTTGCCGGCCCCACGGGACCGTCGAAATGGGAAATTCGGTAAAGCTGTACGCGCGCCGCCCGGCGGCCGAGCGTCGTTGCCGGCGGCGGCGAGGCCGGCTGCGCTGGTGCTCTGATGGGGACTGCAGGCTGGTGCGCGGAGCCGGTGGTGCCGGACGCGCCAGATTGGTGCTGAGGTGCAGCGAGCGATGCTGGTTGGTGACGGGGCGTATTTGGCTTGGGTCAGGATTTAGCAAAGACGGGAATAGAACAACACGCTATCGAGGCTCTCAATGGTGACAATGCCTGTTGGAGCAGACGCGAGGAAGAATAGGGTCAATCCGATGCCAACTTGTCTGGTTGGCGAAGCGGCAGCTGGTTATAGTAGGCTTTATGGCGGTGCTTAGTGGATGATGTTTACACAGAACCCTTCTCGCAATTACCGGCCCCGATCTGACAATGCCTGCCGTACCATGTCGAGCAGGGCACATCCCGGCGCGAAGAGTCGTCCCCTGATCACCATCACTTGTCATACAGGCCGGCGGAATTACCGAAATAATCGCATTTATCAGCGAGGACCGGGAGCCATGGGACCCGCGCAAATCCCAAGTGTGGGGCGTATCAAAGCCAAACCAACTATACAAATTACACACCGAACTAATGGAGATTTATGTCAGTACAATATCATCTGCGAAACGCGATTATGTACCGAGTCAATACAAGCCCTATCTCCAGCGGGAGGCGCGCACAAAGAGTGAACTAAAACACGGCTGTGATTCATACGCGTCGGCCGTCGCCGCGCCGCCGCCGCGCGCCTTTCGCCGGCCAGCAGCGCGGCATAAAATAATTAGTCCTCTTGTGACGCGGCCCATCAGATACCGCCAATCGCCCCTGCAATCTGCCGACTACCGGCCGGGCGTCGCCATGGATCGGCGAGGCCGGCGCATGCGCAGGGCGCGCCGTCGGCCGGCCAGGTGGCCTGGCGGTGGCCGCCCGCTGCCGGCCATAAACAGAGCCCCAGTTCCGGCGGCGGCACCCACCTGCCCGCCCAATCAGCGCCTGTACAGGTGCCTCGGCCGCCGTCGCTGCTGCAGCTCGCAGTCGCGCGCGAGCGCGTGGGATTGTCCGCCGGCGCCGCGGGGCACCGCTGACGACAGCGGCGCGGGGTGACGAGCTGGGCGGCCGAGCGGGCCGCCGCCGCCGGCCGGCCGCGCGTGCAGTGTGAGGCGTGACGGCGCGTGGACAGTCCGCGAGCGGCGCCATGTACAGCCCCAGTGACAAGATGATGGGCATGAAGCCGCTGCCGCAGGCACCGTGCTTCCCGGGCCGGTACTCGCCGCCGGCCACCTACAGACCCGTCGACCCCATGCGACGCTGCGTCAACTCGACGGTAGGTCAGCAGAGGTCAACAGAGGCAACAGAAGGGGCCGGAATGGGCTCGCTCTGATGTCCCGTGCCATTCACCTTTGATCCTCGGTGCCGATTATAAAACAATGGCATGGCCGCGGTATGGCCCGACTTCTCAGTATTTTCTCCTTGTGACGTCGTTGAATGAGATCGTTTATATTCGAATGCATCGGATAAAACTTGAACCGGAATTATTTCCCAGCTCCGCACTAGCTTTACACTGAGCAGCCCAACTCGGCGCCACTCTGCATGCTGGCCAACTGGGAGCCGAGGCTGGGCCTCTGCTCGCGTGACGTCTGAGCCGGGCCTGGGACGCACCGCCGCTGTTCCGGTTACTTGACCCCGCTGTTCCGGTTACTTGGGCCCGCTGTTCAGCAAATTAAGCCTGCGTGGTACCTTAGGGGGGAAGTCCTCAGATCCAAAGCAATGACTAGCAAGCACCATTTGACTGGCCGTCTACGCGCCGATGCAATTAACGTGGCTTGCCGCGAGTACCTGGCCGCCTGAGCTCACCATCTGGAGGATTTGAAAACGCTCAGCACACTATATGTTATTGTACCGTGTTGTATTGACTGGCCGGTGTGTGCACGCGTTTCGGTGATTATCAATACCCGGCTGCAGCCGTACTGATGGCGTGGCGATGGATGGAGGGAGGATTGGGAGCGTAGGGACGCGAGGAAGGGTGAAAGGGATGGCGGTAAACGTTAGTAGACGTTGACGGACTGAGTTGGGAGATCTTATTTTGACGAAAATCGACCTTCATGATGCCAGGGGGTACTGGCTAAATTAGTCCTTACCATTACCTCGTGGTATACTGAATGCCGATTATGTCAGAATAAGATATCCCAACCAACAATACAGAACACCAGGAGTTCAAGACCTTTCCTGCTTTCATCACTCAAGATAGTGTCAAGTGTATGCGGCCAGGACCTCGTGAGGCCCAGGAACCAGGACCACTTTGTCACTAAGAATCAAGGGCAAAGGTCACACGGCTAGGGAGGGTAGCACGGTTAGAAATGCAATAGATCAGGGCGGTTACACTAACTTTGTTTGGCTGTCTTCGTGCCGCTGCCGTCCTTTCGCTACCTTCCTAGAGGGACGGTCAGAAACGAATGCTAAACTGATGCTGATCAAGGATAGATGGAGATAAATTGACGGAGAGACGAAACATTTCTCGGACGAGGATATCAGATGACGCACTGAGCTTTCTCAGGGCTATGGCACCCTCACATATATCATATACTCATGGTTCAGGTCTGGAGCGCAACTCTCTGACCCGATACGCCGACATCTTTGTCTGGGCCCAAGCGCACGGACTACGTGCTGTGCCATGAGTCAAACATGCCAAGCTTTCGCGACCCAGGAGTTTCAGAGAAGTTTACCACACTTGTTTTTAGATATGACATATGTCACCAGAACTGCATTTGTTCAAATTACCGATGTGGTTCTACATATGTCATGCAATGAAAAGTAACCCTGGCAAACATGGCCTACAAATATAGGAAAGGCAAGGTGAGAAATTCGTTCGCACTTGACAGAGTGGGAACTAACATAAATAGATTGACATAATGTTGTAATGATTGACATGTCCGTCCCGGTAGCTCAGTTGGTTAGAGCGCCTGCCTTCCGATCCACCCACCCGTGGCGGGGTGGGTTCGAGTCGCTTTAGGGCGCTCGCTATTTGCCCTTGACAGGTATGGCCTGCGGCCGGTGGCAGCGGTCGAGCTAAAGGTCAGTTGACGTCAGAGGGCAGGACGGACCGTGCCGAGCATTGCGGCACGTTAAGCTTTCGCCACAAAATTCTGCCGTTGACATGGAATTGCGCGATCGGATGGTAGGGGTCAGGGCTCACACAACAAGCACTGCTTAGCGTGAGCTCTGATCCCTGAGATCCATCCATTCAAAGGGTTCGGATCAAATCTTTAAAAAAAATAGTTTCATTTGGCTGAAAAATTTAACTTGCGACATGGCTAGGTAGCAATGATCTGCACTCTGCAGATTTTACAATAAACACATAAAAAACGAGTACTGTGAAAAACAGCAACCGAAGTTATGCTCTCTAGACACAAGCAGTGTTTTTACCTCAATATGAGCACCGCGAATCACCATTCAGAATACAGGTGTTCGTTTTCTTAGAAGTCGCTGACGTGTGTTTTATTACCCACGATGACATCAATCCTTCGTTATTGTTTCACCCACAGCCGTCTATTCTTTTTATTTTCACTTTCTTTTTTAATTCAGATGATAGTTGCTTAGGTGCCTTTATCTGACAGGGCAATTCGCACCATTGACAAAATAAAACGCAGAAAACTTAACATTATGAGATCGAATGTAAGTGTCCTTTTTCCTTTTTACAGACCTTCGACATCTTTCCCTGTAAAAGACAGAAACCTCAAACAAGCCAAAAGCTCGAAATAACCATGTCCAAAGCTGCGGTGAATGGCACGGATATGCATCACTATTGATCGCTTTACATGCAAAATGAGGTGAGACATGTATGCATCGTTTATGCTCAACTTAAATGCAAAGCTTACCTGTGAAGTTACTTACCGTCAAGCTTTCAGGATGCATAACGAACGTTGAAATGAGTTCGCACGGCTACAGGGCTTTGGATTTTGAAATGGACTCCGATACGCGCAAACTTATATGATGCTATGCTAATCAAAGGCGATCAGTTCTGTTTCATGGACTGCTTCATCAATGTCTGTTTTCCTGGTTGTGACAGTGCCTCGAACCCAGTCAGACTGTGTCTTGTTTTCGTGGCGAGTTAAATAAATTATGTCGATGAATCTCTCCACTGCCATATGAAAAGAGAAAAAATTCAAATGAGACAGCACTGAGGCCGGGATTTCTCCCATCCAAATCCAGAGTAGGCGGTCGCAAAGACAAATAAGTTTAAATACACTATCTGACACACCTTCTTTTGAGGCCCATCATATATTTTAAGCGGACACTGGAACATGTTGCACAACTACTATTAGCGTACCGTGCTAGAAACTAAGCTTGCATTAAATATATAAACCACATCACATAGATCTAGATCTAGAAACAAAGATCCCAGATCTAAAAGCATGGATCCATTGTTATTTTGTAAAACACCTGTGGCGCTTGGTGCCGAATTATTTTGACATTTATTGCTTGGCAGTGGCTTAAACAAGGGTTACAGGGTAAGCCAAGAATAATCGTGTTTAACGTGTGCCTATTTACTTCTTTGAGCCCGGGTGTCCATTTCAAAAATGTAGTACGCATGTAACGTTTTTTTTTGGCCGCTCAGAAAATTATAAGCTTCAATTTATATGCATCATGGGTAAAACGGGCGTCGGCATTAAAGCCACGATTTTCCGACAAACTCTCTGATCTATAAACTGCTAATCCCTGTGCGTCTGGTTTGCCATATTTGATGCCTCCAACAGCTATATTTTCGGTGCTGAAGCGTGTATGCGCCGGCTGAGCCCTCATCGCAATGCCGATGTGGCGGACTTCCCCGACTCCAGTTCTGCGGCTCCGGGCGTTCGATAACGTGGGTTAGCCAAGCACTGGCGGGGCGAGCGGTCACTGCGATATGCCTAATGTCTGTATTTCATTGACGCCAAGGAGTCATTTGTGTGAGATTACATCGGACATCGCGGCAATGGCGTATTGAGCTGACTTTCATTAACAAGAGGGGGAAGATGGAGAATATACGAATTTTCCGAACCTTGATAAAGACGTACTCAAGCACACCACCCCAAATCGCTCGAATGCACCTGTCAACCGTCACGCAGAATATTAATCACGCGTACCTGCGTCCATTGTGGCTGTGAATTTGAACCTAATTATTGGCCATCCAGCGGTATTGCTTGATCATAAAATTCTGAAAGCACCGTGTCATTTGGGTGTTAGTTTAACCGTCCACTTCGGCGCATGCTGTGTCTGTTTGTGCGCGTATGCCTCTCCCACCACATTTGTTCGCACGCGGCTCCTCTGCCACATTTGCGCTGCCCCGGTTCATTGGTTTTCAATGGGCCTGACAGGACCACAAGCTCACAGTCACAGCCGATAGCACCGTGGCAGGAGGCCAGCTGTGTCCTCCTCCGCAGAGGAGCCGGTGTGGTCACCCTGGGTGACATCAGGCCCATGCCTTGCCGCCTCAGACAGTCTAAGGCTGGCTAGAGTGGATTTTGACCAGACCTGTAGCCAGGTGGGTGCACTGGGTGCCCGTGCACCTCTGGAACCTGGGGTGCGCCCCAACCTCGTCTCGTGCGACTCTGGCATTTGAGGCATAATGGTTTCGCAGAAAATTACTGTAACCCCTGTTTGCGTTGCGATCCGCAACAATTTGTACAGCGTAGCAATTTGTTTGCTATAATTGCCGCATTCCGGGGAAAAAATGGGTCACGTTTCCAGCACACGTTTGCCTTTTTGTTGGGACAATGGCGCACACTCCGGAAGCTTGGTATGACTACGACCTGATCTTGACCCTGAATGCTCCAATAAGTTGTGTCGCAATGCCGCTATCCTCTGAGCGTCTTTGGGGTGAAATTATGTAACCCACTTTAGACGGTTTGACCCTGTGCGAAACAGGGAGGAGTGCTTTTACGCGACGAATAGTTTCGGGTCTCAAGTCTGCGTAGGTCAATATATATATATATATATATATATATATATATATATATATATATATATATATATATATATATAGATGTGTGTGTGTGTGTGTGTGTGTGTGTGTGTGTGTGTGTGTGTGTGTGTGTGTGTGTGTGTGTGTGTGTGTGTGTGTGTGTGTGTGTGTGTGTGTGCGTGTGTGTATGGATCTCTTCTAGCTTTTAAGATCTGATAAAAGCACTTTAAATTACACTATAACGGACATATTCATGGTTTGCGCATGTGAGCGTGTGCCCGTCCGCATGCGCCTCCTCATTTGTATCTATGAGGTTTGTTTTTTCCTGTCAGTATTGGTTCGTCTTACGTTGCAACGACGCCGTATCGTCGTGATCTGGAGCTGTTTTCGATCCGCGGTATACATCTATCTCCAAATTTCAATATTTTATTTTCCTCATGTTGAATCGGTGGGAAACGAAATTATGGTGATATTTCACGTTGTTTGAAAAAGTCGACTGTCCAGACAATTCGTGTTGCTGGAAATTCCGTGAACCTGCATTGAGGCTTTGCAAACTCGCAGTTACGGGTTTCATTAGCCTGTAGAAAACGTGACGGCCGGACTGAGCCTGGCATTTCAAATTAAAAATGTTCTCATAGTGCAAGCGAAATACTGTCCGCCCGCGGCCTCGTTCATAATGAAAATAACAGGAATACTTTGGGAAAAAGCTGAGCCGGCTCCATTTTCAAAAACGTTGATGACAAGAAAGACGGCACTGCGAGGAAGGTTCCGGTCTTCACTGCATCAGAACAATGACTGTACCTAGTGCAGAAATTTAAGTGCAAAATATTATCGGCTTCCAGGCAGGATCTTTTACGAGATGCCAGCTCTGGGTGATACACGTGGCATGGCATGCCATCCGTAAATATGCCGAGTGGAATTTAGACATCCGGTGAACCCTGATGGATCACGCAGGAGAGAAACTTACTGCTAGTGCTGAAAAGGCATGGCATACAACCCCAAACACCTCTGAACCTCATAAGACAGCCCCGGAAGCAACAAGCTTGCTTCGTCTGCTTGGTGGCCGGTTTAGAACCGGATGATTTCGCATCCTCCAGACCACACTGTGCTCTTTTCAGCCTGCATGAATGTGCTTTTACTGACTTGGCGAGTGAGTCAATTGCTTGGGGAGAGTGTGTGTGTAGGGGGGGGGGGGGGGTCTAGCTGACCGACCGCGGGACGCGACTTGCTTTCATGTTGTTTTATGTTCAGTGGTTTTGTGTGCCGTTAGAATGCAGAGCCGGGCATTTTTAGCTGTCTTTAGGCTACGGCTAGCAAAATGCGATACGGATCAGTATCATTCCGTTGGGGAAGCTGTACGAAGGGGAAGCCACCGTTACTGAGATAAATTTTTTTGCTAGACCAGCTGAACACGATTGGAGCCATCTGTGCTGTGTCGATGCGACAACTTGTTTGGTGAGCGGTGTCCATGAAAACGTCCTGGTCCGACTCACTGCTTTTGTAGACGCCTGGGCACTGCTGCTTGTCAGCACACGTGGACCGGAATATGTTCTCATAGGCGGCGTGACGCGTCGTTGGGCGCCTGCAGACAGCCGTTTCAATATCGTCGCTGGCTCAGTGACATCGCCCATACGCTTCCTGGTGTGGAGAGCTGACCGGCGTCCCAAGGCAAATATGCAAACCAATTGAAGTGTTCGTTTCCAGGGCAACCGCACCTCATGAAAATCCGAGTCATGTCGCTAGCAGCATTAGGAGCCGCGTTTGGACCACTCCACCTCTGTCGCCATGCGTGTCTCTGCCAATTACTCCATGTCAGTCAATCGCACTAATGTAACGATCACAGCTCATGCATAATTCCCCGCCATTCGAACCTGGACCCAATGGTTAAACGGGCTTTGAGTATCTATTAACCCGGAAGTTTGAATAATCTTCCAGTATAAATCACTCCATCTGTCAACACTTCGAGCCTCGCCGCGAAGGCACGATATTTTCGCCTATGGCGAAGAGCGACTCAATTTGTTGGGGGTTTTCACGGAAGTCGGGCAGCGTGCACTCGGTTTCTTGTTTAAGTGTACTCGGAGTGTCGGTTACGAGGTCCACGCCGCTTTAGGAACATTAAGAACCATTAAAACTGCAGCAGGCTCATGGTGAACGCAACGCTGCTTTGCAAGCCATTACGGCCACTTTCTTCCAATGTGCTTTCAACTCCAATGTTGTGTGGTATACGGGTAATGGTAGGCTTTTAGATACAAAATACATTTAAGCTGGCGTTGTTCCAAGCAGCAAGAAGACGGCACATAACTGTCGCACATTGCTTCAGTTATAGGCATGGTATGGTCAGTAATTAAAATTGTCCTCATGTCGGATGGCGGATCGAACATTGCAAACGCATATGTGGCCAACGTGGATGGTCAGGACTAAGTCGCTGGATTGCAAGGCCGGAGTGCACTTATGACTTGAGAACCACGCATCGACTTCCCTTTTGAAAAGGCGTTTGGATTAGGAATTGGTTATCCAGGTTTTAAGCAGCGGTGCAGCCAGGGGACTGATTTTCCCATAAGGTCCGGATATTTTCGTTTTTCACCATAGATGACTAGCCACAGACCGTCAAGATTAGTGTGATGCGTACCCACCGAGCTCCACCTCTCCCTCCTACGTTTAGAAGTCCTGACTGTGCCCCTGGTTTTAAGGTTTACAGTTTTGTCCAGTCCGTATTACGAACAATCTTTTGTAACAAAAGTATGCCTTCTTTGTATGTTTTATGAACATGGTGTATCCTGAAACAACTACAAATATGTTTTTCGTGACTGGATGACCAGAGCACTTTTTACGGCCTACGAGAACCTGACCGGAAATTCAGAGAAACTAAAACACTTCATTATTTCGCATTTAGCCTCTCATTTTCAACGCTTGATTTCATAATTTCTTATTCCATCGTTCACTGTCCATTGCATTCACTCACAAGCGTTCTACAGCAGTGACCAGGATATGGCTGCTGCCTTTAGAGTATAACTCCTGTGACCATGAATACAATGGTAAACATCGGCGCCTGCTGGTGAGTGGATGGCCGAGAGGTTTCCTCGATGAGCCTGGCAGTCCAGTTGTGACAGCGTAACAAAGACCCAGTCCGTAGCTAGTTCTCACAGCTCGCACCGGTGCGCACGGCAAACTGAGATGTTGAATAACGGTGCGGAACCTCTCAGATCTGAGAAATGACCTCCCGCCCGAGGAACATCTCGTGTTAAAACGGTTCGCTGACTCCATGGCTGTCTCGGCATAACTTCTAGTCTTCTGTTTGTCCCTGGGGCACCAAATATAGCCCTGTAAAAATGATTTGTTTTATTGAAGAGACGCCGCAGCGATTCCGCGTATTTTGTTGAACATCAGAACCATTCATGGTGTACGGTAAGATCAACCTGGTGTGTGGCTTTGACCGCTCACACAAGACTGGTGACCGACCGGCTGCTGGTAATGGGCTCTTGATTTACTCATATCTATAGCTGGCCATGACACTGCAGTGGCAGCAATGCCACGGACCATATCGCGAACGTCGCGCTGCTTATGTGCAACGTTTACTGAACACGCTAAACAAAACAAAAAACTGTACGGAAGCTGTGAAGTGTGAAGGAAATTCTGTAAACCGTGAGGTTTTGAATCATTGGTCTAGTGTTCAGCTCTAAACTTAGCTTTGATCACAATGACCCGTGAGCGACTGGTGACAAGGCTGATTTCGACCTGATGCAGCAATCCAGCAATAATTGTGGTTATCACTGTTGTGATGAATGTAGAGTTATCGCTTTGAGGCTACTACATAAAGCCATTACAAACTAGCTTCCTAAAGTTATGTGTTCAAACATATTCCCCACATCCCTTCTTACTACGCATTCTGGAAGAAAATGTCGGCATTAAGAAACATTATTAAATAATTCAATGGACCTTTTACATGCCCAAGCTTTCTGCAGTTGATTGCAATGCTGGCTCATGTTTTCTCGGGCTATATTTCCCCAGAAATGGAGCTTTTCCTGGCCCATCGAATTCTGATAAATGCTAATCGAAGACTGAAACGTCGTTGATCCAAACAGTTGACCACCAAAGGTCACATCAATGGTGGTCTTCGAACGGCACCTAACCTCTGACAAAGCAGAGCATCTACCTTAGCCAATATAGTCCACTAAGTCATAAATGTTTCACCGCTATCTGAGCTAGGAGTATTCGTTCCCTATTACAGTCGCCTGATGCCAGGATGTTTGGATTCTTAAAAAAATAAGTCAGCCACCGCTCCCCCAACTCACCCCCCCCCCCTTCCCAGCAAGACTGCCGTTCCCCAAGGGTCGGTGTTTTGCCGCTTACTATCGATTGTTTATTAAAGCGTCCCTACTTTCTTCACGACATTGTAAGTATGCATCACAGGGAGACATGCAGGAGACGTGACAGTGCTGCTTTTTGTTTATACTCATAAATACACGCCTGATGAGAGGGGTCGGCAAGGCCCCAAAGTCAGTTAATGGTGTAATCAAAATCAACTATAATGAAATAGCTCATTAACTGGCAGTTAAATGCGAGCGGTCTATAAAGATGTAGCATGATATGTACACGATGACTTAGAAGAATAATGCATGTTAAAAACCCGTTACATGTCTTGCAGCAATTGCTGACGGCTACCTAAACCTGAGCTCGCTCATAGACAAGCTTTGAACCATAATAACAAAACTATTGATGCTTATACTCTACTTATACATAAGTAAAGGATAAACGCAAAAGTATAGGATGGTCTAGCTTTTGTTGATTTGACAAGTTTCCGGCTCGTGCAATGCTTTAACGCAAATTTATCTGAACGGCCATAATGAGATGGTTTTTAAGAACACAACGCACGTCGCCACGATCCCTTTTATGGATTACTAGCGACTGTTGTGACCATATTGGCGTTCAGTTGCCAGGACGTAACCAGGATACGACCCCCCCCCCCCCCCCCCCCCACCTAGGAGGCGAAAGAGCTAAGCCCTAACTATTACGCCCTATTGCTGTCATGTGGGACAATTATTCGACACGACTTAATAGAATTGTACAATGGCGAAGACGAGGTTTTAGCCACTCCTCCCATTTTGTACATGGGTCGGAAAAAGCGGGTTATTGATTGCTGCCTTCTTTTGCTACGGATAACAACCGGAATGAATCAAAGACATCACCGGGGAAAGGGATTGGGAACCAATGTATGGGAACTGAAACCCAACAGTTTGTTGATTTGCTCTCGCTGTGTTTTTTTTTTCGGGCACGGCAAGACAAAATGAATTAAGCTAATAGCCAAGAGACGGCTGCACAATGAAAGATGTGCGCACGATTTCTGACCATGGTACCAAACATCCTTTGGTTGGCGGTACTGTGTTACATTATGCATGCGGTTACCTACATTTTTAGGAGCATTGGAGTAACGCAACTTGATTTTTTCGCCTCTGTTTTATCATTCATGACACTATTCCTCCAAAGCTTGCCTAGTCATGGCTATGCGGTGTACAAACTGCACCTGGGCCTTTACACTTGGAGCGGGGACGTAGTTTCGCAACATAAGTTGGAAGGCTGGACAGTAGAAAATCATGATTTGTTTCCAAAACTACGCCAACAAACGAATTTCTCCCGGGATTAGCCTCATTTTCTTCAAAAAAATGTCCTGGTGTTGGAAGCAGCCCCCCCCCTCACATCTGACTAGGAAACTACACCCTTGACCTGGAGACTGTTGCACCACAGGCATATTGCACTTACACTTCAGGCTTTTATCTTGTACAAATATACCAAATGAATATAACAAGAATGTTCTTCAAACCCATGAAATCTGAGCTTGGAAAAGCGCAGCGATGAGTAATCGCAGTGCGTGAACAAGCCATGGAATGCACGGAATGTTAAGTGCACAAGCCATGGAACAAGCGTGGAATGTTACAGAGACCTTACGATGCGAAATCAAGGCAATATTCTTTAGGATGGAGCCAGTTGGAATCATGACGAGCAATGCCTAATCGAACACCCAGGAGCGCGGGCCGGTGCGACGTCCGCTCGGCTACGGATGGGTCACGTCCGCGAAACCGGGTCTGGACCCAGGTCTGCGTTGGTGGTCCGCCAGGAGCCGCTGGAGTCCGCACTGGAATCTGACAGTGGTGTCGACACCAGCGCCTCTGCCGGCTCGGTGACCAGCAAACAAAGGTGAAGGGTGCGACGGCCGTACTTGCCGCCGGTTCCTTCGGCAGACCTCTACCGCCGGGTAGATGAACCATTCGGTAACTCCCCCACCCGTCAGCTGACATCGGAGGTATCTGTCCCACAGACCAGCCTCCGTGTCTGGCTGAAGGGCGCGCTGCTCTACATGCAGGCGTCCTCGCGGCCGCACTGAGCAGCCGCAGCGGGCCGCTGTGTTTGTGCCGCTGTGTGCTGCTGAGCCGCCGCAGCGGGCCCCTGTGTGCCGCCGAGCAGTCGCAGCGGGCCGCTGTATGCCACCCGGACACGGCCGAGTCTCGGCTGTGTTGATCTGAGGCACGACACCAGGTACCCGCAGACACGCGGCGGTGGATGGCGCGTCCCAGTGTGGCGGGCGCCCGAGCGGCACCTCAAGCTTGGGGCTGGCTTTCAGTTCGTGGCACGTGCTGCTCGAGGGAGTCGGGGGCGAAGTCGTCCGTGCCGAAGTTACACAGCTGACGCAGCTTTGACGGATATCAGACCATTCTGCTTAGTGATTTTTAAGATGGCATCGGGTTCAGCTATGTGCTTTAGTAAAAGTTCTATGGTCTAATTGATTTCAGTTTGTGTATTGTTCCGTCATCTGTCAGTTTATTTAATTCGTAAGACACCCCAACGTCCGCCAGATCAATTCGTGACTGAAAACTGACGACTGAACAAAAGACTTGACTCCTGCACGTTGATGCAATCTACCGATAAAAGCACTGTTGCAATAATATGAAAAGTGGGTAGTAATGCATGGAAGATACAGCCCCAAGATTCTCAAACACCTGACCTCTGAATCAATGGCTGTTGACCGGAAAAGTATAATCAGGGGATGGGATTGTGATTTAAAAGAGGAATGCATTTACATCCGGTACCTTGACCTGAATTGACCGGACATATTTGGCAGTGCCATTCAATATGTGTTAGCGTGATGACATGACTGACGTAAAAGGCCATACTTCCTCGCTTTGGACCAGCTGTAAGGCTCCTCCGTCATACCATAGTACCCTCACCCGTATGCGGGTGCTGGTCGGCAAGCATTTTTTAGCAATAATAAAGGCTCTTAGGGTATTTGACGTGGCCTGTGACGTCACGAGACGTGTCGCAGAAATACCCTTAACGGTTGTTGAACAAAAATGGCCAGGGGTATCGGTTTACATTAGCATTTCTCCGATCCGAATGTTCGATCCCAGGGCGGCGGAGGTGTTTTCCATCCGGGGCGATCACGGTTGGCGAAATACCCTGAGCGGCGTCGGCTTGAAGCACATTGGTTATGATTTTTCTGGCTGATATTTCTGCATCACTATTTCGCAAAGGACTGAATTCCAAATTGTGAAAACCATAGATTGGGGGGGGGGGGGCGTCAGCCTTCCCATATTGCGTTGGAACGAATGCTTAAAATCCGGTCTGTGAAGAGCTTCAGGCACTTACTGCGCAGCCCGACGTCCGTAGCATTCACTGCAAGGCAACATGCGCTGGGGCCAGCCTCACTAACAATGGGGTAATATCCATCACATGGCAGCCAGTGCAACATTCACGCACAGCTTCCGGCACCACCCAGCACACGGCTCAGCCCCGGCCGTCCTCAACGCCGGTCGAACGCTGGCGAAGTTCATCGCTGGCGACCGGCCGTTTAATTAAGTGCCCCGGACAATAATGACCTTATGAAACCGTTTATGGCGGTGGCGGCGGCAGCGGAGTATGCGTCTCATTTGCCGCGCCCGTCCATTAAAGTCGCGGTCGGCTGTCGGAGACTGGAGCCAGCCGTTCGTGGAAATGAAAGTCGCGCCACATCCGTCAGCCGCACGAAAGATGGCGCGAAAACGGCAGGCGCAGCGTTATCTTGCCGGGGACGGTGAGTGGGCCGAATTAAAACTGCATTCCAGCATTTCATGCATCGCAGTAGACCCGAGTGTAAAGTGGCCTTTTGCGGCGTCTGTTCGTCATCTGATAACGTGACACGTCCAAGCTGAACCAAGTTTTGCGAACAAAGAATCCGATGTTATAGCGGGCCGCTGAAATTTGAGTGATACATATGTTGTAAGACACGACTCATCATCATTTGTAAATAGGCGGCCGATGGAGACCACGAGTGTATTCTGTGTGGATTACCAGAAGTTTCACTGGGCACTGATGTTTCACGCTTTCAACACTTGCTTGCCACATGCATGTGAACATGGTCCCCGCAGGAGCGGCGTTATCTTCTCCAAGTGCCGTCTCTTAGACCACAGAAACAAATTGCGAAAGATAGCACTGTGAAATTTAAGGTGGTTGATAACAGCATGGCGTGTGGCTGGCATAGCGCATCGTTTGAGTAATAACAGCATAACAACAGCGGCAGTAACGTAAGTAATAACAAGGTCAGTAATATAATTATGAGGTCAGTAAGGCCAGCAGTAATAAAATAAGGTCATTATTGTCCGGGGCACTTAGTTAAACGGCCGGTCGCCGGCGATGAAGTTCGCCAGCGTTCAACCGGCGTTGAGGACGGCCGGGGCTGAGCCGTGTGCTGGGTGGTGCCGGAAGCTGTGCGTGAATGCTACTACGGTCGCCATGTGATGGATATCACCCCATTGTTAGTGAGGCTGGCCTAAGCGTATGTTGCCTTGCAGTGAGTATTACGGACGTAGGGCTGCGCAGTAAGTGCCTGAAGCTCTTCACAGACTGGATTTTAGCATTCGTTCCATTGCAATACAGCAGTAACAGCAGTAACGTTATAAGAGCATAGCACATCGTTTGAATAGTAATTTGGCCTCGGGTCACAAAATGTTAATGACCTCTGGTAAGGCCTCCTCAACATGTTGAGGCTCGCCCAAATAATCGGTTTTGAATTGAATGTGTGGAGGGTCATAGTGTGCCCTCCTGATTCACGCTGTCGTTATACTTTGCCTGGGTGTTTGCACCTGGTAATAATTGAGAGAGAGAGATATATCTATATATATATATATATATATATATATATATACGTATGTATATACATGTATATATATGTATATACATATATATATATATATATATATATATATATATATATATATATATTGCGATATAGCTCATTCATTACTAACACACACACGCATAATTCATGATAACTACGGTTAAAACGAAGCGCAAAGCTGTTAATGTGTCGGGTGTACGCAGCTTGTCCAAGTTACAACCTTGCGTTTGGTATCACAGCTTTTCTATTGCTGTAAAGCAAATACAACTCACCTTATTTTATGGCGAGCACAATCCTCTGAAGGCTTGTCAAACCTTATCACGTTGCGCACCGTTCTTTTTGCTGTTTTATGGCAATAGCTATGTACTTAACGCGCGCTGTGTAAAACGACAGCCCCAAGCACATGTCACTTTGGATAGATTATGAATCTTTCCAGCGTAAAACAAGATGAGTGACACATAATAGCCTTGATCTCATAATGACCCTAGTTCGCGAGGTGCAACGAATCTGACTTTGAACAGCCTGTTGTGCCTAAATGTCCTGAAAGTGCATTTGTGTTCCACAGAAAGCCTATACGTTCTGCTAACGTTTTTGTTGACCTGACGAAGATGATCACTGATTGAAACCGACTGGGTCAAGTCGGATACCGGTGCAACTCGCAATTTGGTGGGCCCTAAGCTGTCCAGTGGTTTTTGTTCCGTCGCCCCAACTCGATGGCGGCCCAACTTGTGAAGGGCAAAACATTCCGCCGTTTCGCCTGACGCGCCAATGAAAATTGCATCCGTCCGGCTCCGCTCTGCGGGGTTTTACTACGCGTTATCGCAAAGTGGTTGTGCTAGATCTTGCTGGATTTCGTCCGTCTGCATTCGCATAGACATCTTTCCAGCGATGGTTACTGTTAACGGTCCGAAATGAGTTGTTCTCACCTTCTCTGGGCGAGGATGTTCCATAGAATTCTCTCAACTAAAGCATGGTTGAGCTTAAGCTAATGCGGCATCGGACGATTCGCCTGAAACCATGTACTCATATAGCACTTGGTGTAGTGCATCATGCGCCGATAGCCGTCAATCAGTGGATGTGAACTAAAGCTCGTCGAATTTCCTCCCGCGAGTTTCCTCCCAAGAGCAAAGCGTATATATAGCCAATCTGGCTGACCAAGAAGAAGGCATCGTACAACAGCACATATGTCCTCAGGATAGTGCCTCTCAAGCCTGGAAGTCTATCAGTACATAAATCTTAAGTTTGGTCCGACATTACCGTGATCTGAGCAAGTGCCAAGCTGTGATATCTTATGTGAATTACCACGGATCATAAGAAGACGGTTAAGATCACGATAGATCACACCAAACATTATTCAAAAAACCTTGTTTCGAACAGATGACTTAGCGTGACTTTGGATGATCCGAAGTTAGATTGTATACAGGCGGATGCGCTTTTGTGATAGAATTAAACAAGTCGATCGCGGACAGTACACTAGAGCGCATGCTATACAGCAAACGGATGACGTCGGGTATTTGAACGCAAAAAACGGCCGACATGCTCTCGAAAATAGGTTATCAGTCATGACCAGTTTAAATGTGTATCTTCCAGCTGAATATAATTTTGTGGACATAATGGTTACTCAGATATTTGAGAAATTTAGCCGTCATGCTTTCGTGGCTACACGGGTTATTCTAGAAACAGCAGCAAATGATGGAAAGTGAACATCATCACTCACTTCCTACCAAGCTGCTTTTGAAGCCTGATATTTTGCTGACATCTATATGCTCATTTTAAACACCAGACCACCACCAAAACCCTCGCGCAAGAGCTCTGGGTCAGTATTAGATGGATAGAGTGATGGAGTGATAATGTCAGTATTAGCGACGAAGAACATTAAAGCACGCATCTACGACGGACATCTACCTGTATACAAACATGCTAAACCGTTTCAGAATCTCGTTCTTACCTAAGAGCATCTTGCTATTAATAGCTTACCTAACGTTCTCGAAAAATAAACGTTTAAAAGGTTCTCTGTAATTCCTACACCACCGGTCCGCTCGCTGGAGCAATCCCGCGACACGGTGTCATCGTTTGTTAGAAGCGGGCATGTGGAACTTGTGTTGTATTAGAACTCGAGTCATTGACATATTTTTGAAGGGAGGTTAATTTTCTTTGCAATGGGTTGATGTTAAAGTACAGATATTAGATCAGCGTATTGTGTACAAGTGATTTATTCCACGTAGATCGTGACTTAAACAGAGAAACACAGAAAAAGAGAGGGAGATGAAAAAGGAGAGATAGGAAAAAATTATACGTTGTATATATATATATATATATATATATATATATATATATATATATATATATGTATATATGTATCGACATATACGTAGATCGATGGACGACGGTTGACAATAAAATAGCAAATCACTTACATAGGACCATAACGGAAAACGCCATGGAGTGATGGAAAATTCACACGGAAAACAAAATATTGTTTAACACCAGGAAGCTGTATCATTGAATTACATGATTATGGTCCGTCACCAGATGTGTCCTATATATAGAACCAATGAAATGATCATCTGGCAAAAGTTCATGACAATTCAGAACGCATTAGACGTGGCGAAAACTGCATTTAATAGAAAACCAGGGCGTCATCAGACTACTGCTAAAAGTAACCTGTCCAGAAAAAACAGACACTGAAGTGTATTAGCATAACTTGGAAGTTGACTTAAGCAGAGAAAGGTTGTAGGCTTTGCAGCAACCCGGGCCACGTTGGCGTAATGACAAAATACTCTCACGACGACATACAAAGTCTCTTAGAGGGCCTGAGTGACCTATATATATATATATATATATATATATATATATATATATATATATATATATATATATATATACATATATATATATATATACATATATACATATATATATATATATATATATATATATATATATATGATGTATTTGTGTACCTGCGCAGTATTATTTCAGAAATGCAAGCATTATCATATGCAAGAGCAAAGGTACAATTAGTCAATTTCGTAAGCTGTTAAAAGGATTTGCGAGGAACTTTACGCACATTGGTAAGACAACATTAATAGCCTTATTCCTCGGATGAAAACCAGAAGAATGGAGACATAGATGCGTTGCCGAAATATCGGCGCATCTATATTTTCATTCTCCTGGATTTTCTCCGATGAATAAGGGTATCACTTCTGTCTTATTTAGTCAGTTTCTGCGCGTTTACTCGGTTGTTCGAATTTCCGAATTTCGATAAAAAACATTATCGGCCGGTATCTTGTCAGTTGGTTTCAGGTTTCACAGATTCAAAGGGAACCTAACCTCTTGGTCACTCGTATTGCTCGAATAGCCGTTATTAAAGGGAATGCTCCACATTTAAAGACATTAAAGGAAACATCAGATATGATGAAACAAGCTTACTTATAAATATTAGTTTGCGTTTTAAGTGGAAAAGCGCTCTAGACAGCACAATTTTCTGTTTGGTAAAGATGCTCTTCAAAACGTCATGGTTTGATTACGTCTTTGCAAACATCGATTGAAAGTCAATTGATGGCCGTTATATCTGGAAATCGCGCTCATGAACGCCAAATATGACCGCCTCGACAATCCTGTTTTCTTGGCCTTGATCGCTGCATGGCGTGTGGAATGACACGAGTGAAATGACGTTGTTGTGACCTTATGAATGGCAAGGTGGCTTTGGAATGCTGACGCCAACATACCTTTCCCCATTTTCTCGGGCGTGTAGCTCAGAAACTAGATGGCTTATGCCTTAAGAAGAGCAGAATTGTGAACAGCACCACAAGGTCTTCAAGAATCCTAAAGAATCATAGTTCAAATCCACATATAAATATGGAGCATCCCTCTTTAGTGCGTAATAACTTGCACCGTTCAAGTTCGTAGTGCGTGCTGGACCAGCTGCTGAGGATTGGTTCTCCACCCAGAACATATATCCTGGCTGGAGAACCATGTTCTCCTTGTAATTGAAGTGTAGCAAAATTATACGAACTGCGTTTGCCATTTCTTGACATCGATGGGGGTGCAAGGAACACATCTTTTGTGACTAGAATGCATCGTATAGCTACCGATGGTGCTAGATGTATAAACGCGCCTAAGGAATGCCCAGTGAGTTACCTCACGGTCGTCATCCGTTCGTTTGTAGGACGCGTTACGGTGCTTACAACTTTGGCTTTATATTATATATATATATATATATATATATGTGTATATATATAACCAAAGTTGTATTTTAGAGCTCTATTAAAGCATGTGTATATACTAAAGCTTATATATATATATATATATATATATATATATACATATATATACATATAGCATATATATATACATATATGCTTCACAAACAGCCCAAAATTGTAACAAGCCCTGAACTTCGAGGAAACATCACCGAACTTAGATCAACAAATAGTGGGAGCAAACTGGGGGTGTCTGAAACTTGATACGCAAAATGAGACTGCCCCTGGTGGGCAAGTAACATTAGGCATCACTTAAAAACTATTTAGACGCTACTAATGAACATATCTGCGAAATTTCTTCTACGATTCATGAGGTTTGCCTAGAGCAGACATGTAAAGATGTTTGGGCCTGTGTCATGTCAAAGACTTTTCCTTGGTATAAATTTGGTAGGAATATAATATCTTTTTGGAATAAATATAATATCTGCACGATTAATCTCATCGTTTTCGGTGATTGTTTTCAAACCAGATAAAATGTTTGCCCCCAGCGTAGAGGGAGGTCCTCAAAGGCACCCTGAGATTTTGTCTGAATAACTTCTGAACGGTTTTGGACACGGGGATACCACTGTTTCGAGTTCATGTCGGTGTCGGTGACATTTTGCACAAAATAGGCACCGCACGCTTATATCCCGCCGGAAATACTCTCACAAGAGGTTTTCCAGACTGCTTTTCTTATCTTTACTGCTCTACGGTGAGTTATTATTCTGACGGTTTTGAACTTCGAGTTCATGTGTAATATTTTCAGTGCCACCCGATTTAAATATTGAGGGCACACATATATCTTTCTGACCTATCTTAGAGCTTTGGAAGGTCATGGCAAGCCAACGCTGATAGTTTAATTGATGTGGCATATGAAGTTCTTGATACAGCGGGACGGACTAATGCGACAAAAGCCTTCGCCACTGCGATCCGACGTGACATACACAGGGCACGTATGTCACAGGTGTGACCACGGGTGTGGGCTCACCACAGGCCACAGGTCCGCCGTTTCCTTCGAACACCAAACCCCGAATTCTAAGGGAAAAGAATGTGTGTGGGCGGCGCGGGGGGGGGCTCTGAGGGTAACCCTCGAAGAGCGAAGGTGAAAAAATTACTTGTCTCTTGGGCGAAGCTTAAGTTTAAATAGACTATGCATGTTGAAAATGCAGCGTACTTAATCTTTAACTACCTCATATTAGTCACTCCATAAAAACTCATAACAAACAGCTATTCAACACTTCATTTTCAACCCACCAAACATAATCAAACAGATCATTGGATTACCCATGGATAGACATGGCCCAACAACATTGCTTACTCTTTGATCCCCTCCCTCTCATCCTGTCTGTCATCATACGATATGGCCTTTAATCGATTTCCCGCCGACGCCTATTGTCACGAATTTTGGAAGGTAAGGGCTTGTTAGCCCCCACCCGCACCCCCACCTCTGCTGCCGAAGCTCCTAAGGGGCGCTGCTGCCGTTTTAAAGCGAAAACACGGACCGCTAGGACCCATCCACCGACCCGAGAACATTAAGCTTCGTAACCCTTTATGTTCACTATCCAGCGCGCGTCTCGGCGCGGAGCTTGAGCAGTCTCGAGGCGCCTCGCTGGCTAAGCAGACAAAGTTAAAACAGATATTTCTGAACCAATATTTGTGCCGCGCTGACTTGTGCCGCGATGGCGTAGCTGTTCAAGTGCGTTGAAGTGGCGAGGTTATTTGCAAACAGCCAAAATGCATGCATTGTGAGGTCGTTTTGGTGGAAGCGGTTGTCCATTGCACGTGAGTTATGTTGGATGGCTCTCCTCGCCAGGCCATTAATTAGGCTTAATAGAGTAGCCTACTTTTCATTAGCTTGCGGGTTAAGACAAGAAGAGCGTTGTTTACTTTAACGGGGGATTGTCTTCAACTCCGCTTAAAAAACCAGCAGCAGCCTGAAGACAGCACTCAGCCATTCCAAACAGACATTGTTGAAACTTTACCAGAGTGCAGGCACAGTACGTTTGTCAAATGCTTTTTTCTACCCGGCTATTGGACACTGTCATCTAGTAAAAAGGCCGTCATACAAAATGTGATCAAGCCTCAATACCTTACCATCGCGGCGATCACTTCAGTCTGCGTAAGAGACATCCAAACGAACGGGAATGTTTTTGAATGCCCCATTCTTTGTGGAGCGTGTCATTCGCGTGACCATTGAGTTCATCGCGCAGGTTCGGAGGAATGGCAAAGGTTATGGTGAGCCTAACACCTAATTAGTTTCACCCTTAGCAAATGAGGACTGAAGGATGGACTGATGACTACTGCGCTGCGATAGGTATCAACTAAATTGGTTTGTTCTTAAAGGGTCATAATTTTCTGCTCATGTTGGTTTTGGGATAACGCCCTACTTCTCCAATATGATACTGGTTCAGCATTGTGAGGCTTTATGGGAACCATTATCAGCTATCTGTGAAACCGGAATGACCTAGCTAGGCGATGCAATAAGGTATTTATTAGGATATATTATGAAAATCGGCGCTGTTTTCAGCCGTGCTCATGTCCGCGAGTGCCGCGGGCTGCGTTTCTCGTCCAGCGTCTCTCATAGTATGTTTCAATGATGGCTTGATATTCTCGTTTAACTAGGTTCTCCTGATTTATTGATGGTCGGGTATTTTCAACACAAGGGCTGACATTGCCGAAAACACAACATCCTAAGACTTAGGAAGCTTACTTTCGTTAAGTGTGTTTTTCAGCTAAATTTGTGCATTGTTTGGAATGGTGTATTGTTGGGAATGGAACCGGTCCGGAAGGACAAGGAACAGGGCTGACTTCGGTAACAGCTACCGGTCCGGAGGGACGGAACAGTGCCGACTGCAGTAACAGTTTCCGGTCCGGAGGGACGGAACAGTGCCGACTTCGGTAGCAGTTTCCGGTTCAGAGAGACGAAACGGTGTCGACTTCATTAACGGTTACCGGTTCAGAGTGGGCAGGAAACAGTGTTAACTTCGGTCCGGCGATGTTCTATGCAGTCGAGATTTACGAACGACGGGCTAACTACAGGTGCCAACATAGTTTGAGCGGGAGTGATGTTCAAAAGAGGATTAAAACCTGCGACACACGGGAGCGCACCAAGGCATGCTGGACTACGCGAATCCTAAATCTGGATTCACTGATGTCTCTGTTTCAATAATATTAGCACCAGCGGGCAGTAGTCCAGATAATGAGTCCAGCCCATTATAATGGGTTGCGAGCAGGCTGATCGCGGAATAGCGTCACATAATTAGTTTGTCTATAAATAGATGGTTATTACCTCAACCGTCCAGGCGCTGCTCCTGTGTACTGCAGTACCAGACCATACCCCCCCGTGAGTGTCCATAACCTAGCTAGCTAGCGGACAAAGGTTTTATGTAAGACTTGCAGATAGGAAAAAGTAATCCGTCATGTAGGTCTTGAGAAGGATAGTACTGAGTGTGGACTATGGGCCCAGCTTGTACCGTGCTCTTGGTAGATTCCGTGTTACATAAATGTTTTGATTGTACTGAAAAGAACAGCTCAAAGATGGGGGGTCGAGCCTGTCGCAAATGCACGGTAAGCAGAACCTCATCAGCAGGTGCGGCCGGCCGGCTCGTTAGTGGTTTATGTTGCACATGGACATTGAGTTACGTCAGTTAAGATTATATTTCACCGAACAGATGTTGATTGAGATAGCAGCATCATGTAGCAATTCATGTTTTAAAACATAGCATGCCTGTCATGTAAACCAGCCGCATTCAACCTGCACTGAAGTCTTCAGAGATGTTCATGTTGGATTCATGTTCATGATGTTCATGGATTATCATGGATGTTCATGTTCATGATGACTGCACCCACTCAGAAGACACATTGTTCCAAAGATGACTCCAACGTAGGCACAGACCAAGAAAATGTAGCCTGGGTGTGTTCGAGGCCTCGAGGCAGCGGCACGCTATGTGTAACGAGTCTTAGCTTTCGGTGAGACAACAAAACGATGTAGTCTACTTGAGTTGCAAAATTCAGTGTCGAGTTGAGTTAAGCTGGATTGTTTCCGGTGAAGTGAAGCAGCTGCGAGTCTCTGCTCAGCGCTCCAAAGTAGCGGCGATCATTGAAAGGCGGTCATGGTGCCAGATACACGGTAGCAACATGCATTAGGCAGCTATGTAAGTAGATACCTACATTGGGCGCGATTTAGCTTCTGGAACAACGTAACGTTCAGTCTAGTAGCTCAGCCTGCCAAAGCGCCTGTGGTCCGGAAACCCAAGGACCGCGGCGGTGGATGCTTGGTAATCCCATCGTGGCGCAAAAATCTGCTGACATTTAACGCACCCGAGTAGCCTTAGCCATGCTAATTTTGGGAAGCGCCTAAAATTCATATGCCACCAACACGCGAAAAGATTATAGGAACCACATACATGCATGTAAGTCATGTAGGTATCATCTTCACTTTTCGTCCAACGCTTTTGCATCGCATCCACCCACCACCTGATTTGCGTTGTCAACATGATACCGCCTGGCGGGCGCCGCCCGGCCACCGTCAGGCGGTGTCGTAACCCTCGCTGGCGCCGCGGACAAATACTACCGCCGCGTGCACTCCATGCGCTGCCTTGGATGACCGTGGCGTGGCACTAAAGGGCTCATAGTGGAGCCGCGCTCATCGTTTGCAGCCCACACAGTCAGACCTGATTGCCGTCATTGTGAGCGGTCGGCGGCCGACGCGCGTCCAACAAAGCGCGAGCCCCGCTGCGGCGCCGGCCCCCGCGGCCGGCGCTGCAGTCAAAGCCGCGGCGGCCAGCCCCGGATTGCAGCCGGCCGAGGCCCGCCGCGGGCGCGGGCGGTCGGCGGTCGCCGCCGGTCAGCGGTGCTCATTGTCGGCCACTTAGGCGACAGAGCCCGGCGATCAATGTGTCACATGCCGCGGCCGCCGGACGAGCGCTGTGATTGGCCGAGATCGATGGGGGCGGGGCCAGCACGCGCCGCCAAGAATGGCTGGGCCGTCAAGTGAGCGTGTGACGTCACGCGGACGCGACGCAGGCGGCGGGACGTGGCCACTAAATCAGCGGCGCCGTCGGGCCGCATCCCGACCGAGCTGCCGCCTCCTGAATAGTTAATAGCGGTCAGCGGTCAGTGGCAGGGGGAGGGAGGGGAGACCCCGCCGGCCGGCCTGGTGACGCGCGCGAGCATTCACACCGAGCAGCCGCGGCTGTGCATGTGTTCATTTGTAGAGACGCACCACCGCACTGACACACGCACCCTAAAGCTGACTGTCATGAGTATGCGGTAACTAAGTGCTGGCTAAGCAGTTCTTAAACGTCTGCCTCGTCATGCCCGAAACTTGGAATTAACTACAAATAGCGTAAAGGGGGACAAAGCACAGCCTAAGCCATTCTATTATTGTACCACGCCGGTGCTTTGGATTACGTGGTGCATCTTAGGGCCCACACAGCACCCCACTTATGCTTCCCAAAATATCCATAGCCTTGGCCGAGAACCTAATCCGGCAATAACTGGTACAGCACGAGCCCTAAATGTACGCTGTTGATGTGCCATAATGATGTCACCTTCACTGATACAAAACAAACATTACTCAGCTGCACTGTGTCGAGTTTAGCTCCACTGGCCAAGTTCAGCACTCTTCTGGCATCTTCTGCTGGCATTTGTGCGTGTTTGACTGTGACACTAGGACTATTCACCCTATGCAGACTGTGCCAATTTATCAGACCGTGGAGCTCATTGGACGAATTTAATGCTTCCTGAACTGTTTTGGGATATGTGTTGAGGTAACTATAACATGTTATCTTTTCCAATATACCTTTCATCCCTCTCCAAACGGTGTTTTATTCCCGTAGTCAGGTCCCAACAATCCGTTCCCTGAAGGTTAAGGGATTGGGCGTATCATAAAGCTTTTGAAGGGATTTTCCGCAGTGAACAGGAAATTCTTCTCCCAACAAGCGACTGTTAATTGAGCTGGCAGAGTGTTTTTATGGGAAGGTTGACAATCTTAGACAAGACATTTTCCGGCTCAGCATCTTCAGGTGGGAAGGGTTGGCGGTGGAGGGGTGAGCAAGGGCGAGTGGGCCCGATGGCACGGCCGAGCCGACTGTTAATGGTACCACTGTCTGTCAGACCGATGGTACCGTGGGACCTGCCCTGCCAATCCCTCTCCCCTCCCCCCATCCCCCCCGACCCTCGTGCGTACATTTTTGACCTCAGGAGAGGCTGTGCATGAAAAGGTTGTTTGCTAGGCTTTCAAGCATATAATCACGTCTCAAAGGTCAGTCGACCTGCATCTCTACTTAATTTGGGGTTTACTGGTCGTTGCGATAAACCAGGTTTTTATTTCCTCCAGATGGAGGAATGTTGCTAGTGTTGCCCTTTGTCTTCAGCCGTAACTCTCTGGAGCAAAACGCTGACATGATAAAGTTTTGCATACAATGGAATATGGACTGAATGATGAGTAATGGAAATTTTGCAAGGATGGAAATCCCGCAATGGGTGCCTCGCGTTTACTGAGCCTCGTTTTTAGCCAAAACGTTGGGCAAATATTACAGTAAATTACGGAGAGTTATTGGTGAAGCGGCACATGTCTTAAATGGGTTTGGACGGTGTGGGACCATTTTGCCATTTTAAGGGTAATTTGTTTTGGGTCCAATCCTGTCATTGCTCTATAGAACAAACAAAGCAGCTGGATATGGCAAGTGCATGAACAGCATGTCAAGGCAAGCTAGCTCTGACCGGTAGTTTGCATAACAACCCCATACACAGCATGCACGTAAAATTTCTGAATAACGTAGAAGTACACAATATTAATCTCAAGAGACCAACTGGCATATTCTGCTCAAAAGAACTGGATACTATTAGCAGGTAATGGAGTAGCGTTCTGCTGTTGACCAGCAACGTGTAAAATGATCGAGAATTCATCGTGAGAAGGGTTAGGGCTTAAGGCGTCTCGTTGCGAAGTGTGCAAGGTTTCCCAGCTTTGGAAGAACGTGGCCTAAACGTGAGGATAAACCTGATTGGTATATTTGGTCTTATGATGATATATTTGGGATAGGATGACTCATTTTTCATTGTTCAGCGCCCCCCCCCCCCCCCCCCAACTCACTTAGTGAAACTATGCCTCTGGCAGCGCGGTAAGTGCTATAGATGGCGCACTAATTTTGTAGCAATTCAACAACACTGTACACTGCACTTAAAATAGCAATGACGGATTTGTTCAGAAAAAAACTGATTTCAAACGACTTAGCATGTAATTTCACTGAACCCTTAATTGAACGAACTGAGCCGAATTGAATTGAGCCTACAATGAAGTAAACGCCTTCTCATTGTTTGGTAAGCCAGTCCCCTGCGTCGCCAGTGACGGGGCCGCTCCTCTGTGTCACGGCAGCAATGTAAGCTGCTCCTCGTGTCAGCAGCAGTGCGACTCGCGCGTCTGTGTGGCGTCAGCAATGTGTATTTTCTAACATGTGTACCTCAGTATCATCGGTCATCTGGGTTGTTCTTCTGCGCCGTCAGCCGCGCGAGCCGCTCCGCTGTGTTGTCAGCTGTGTGAGCCGCTCCTCTGTGCCGTCAGCCGTGTGAGCCGCTCCTCTGTGCCGTCAGCCGTGTGAGCCGCTCCTCTGTGCCGTCAGCCGTGTGAGCCGCTCCTCTGTGCCGTCAGCAGTGTGAGCCGCTCCTCTGTGCCGTCAGCAGTGTGAGCCGCTCCTCTGTGCCGTCAGCAGTGTGAGCCGCTCCTCTGTGCCGTCAGCCGTGTGAGCCGCTCCTCTGTGCCGTCAGCCGTGTGAGCCGCCCCTCTGTGCCGTCAGCCGTGTGAGTCGCTCCTTCACACCAGCGCCCTGACTCCGAACCCATTCTCCGTCGCCAGGGCAACCTGTTTGGCGGGCTGGACGACAACCTACTGAGCCGCGCCGAGGCGCTGGCCGACATGGGCCGTCACGGCGCGCCGCCGCCCTCCAGCCTGCCGCAGCTGCGGCCGGACATGGTGTACGGCCACCCGCACCCGGCCATGAGCTCGCCGCACACGCCGCCGGGCGCGCGGCCGCACCAGATGTGGGACATGATGTACATGGGCGCGCCGCGCGCCGCGCCCGTCCCCTCCGCCAAGCCGCAGCAGGTGGGCGAGCCCCCGCGCGACCGCTGGGTAAGCTCGCGCAGACACGGGGCCCGGTGGCTGGTGCAGACGGCCGCGCTGCGGCGGCGGTTGGTCACTGCTGGCTGCTTGGTTGATGTGGATTGGCTCTGAGCAGATGGGTTTCGTGGTGGACGTGCGTTGTGTGGTTGGTGGCATTTTTGGTTTGCACAGTTTAGTGCTGGCTCGTGACTTCACTGTCGGTAGGCCATCGATTTTCCGGTCGCCCTCTGACCCTGGCATCGATGAGGTAACAGTGGGCAGGTGCATGAGTCCCCCACATCTCATCTATAAATCAGGCAAATTCCGAGTCTAAATGCAGGCTACCCTCCTCTACCAACCGTGAATCCTGCACCCGCCCATTCCAAACGAGGAAAATGTATTGAACAGCTGGGTGATGTTCCTATCACGCATACTCCAGGCGATTGTCGTAATGCGCCAGTGATCGTCTCTTCCTGAGCACTAGGCGCCTCGCGGTTGTGGTCATAGTCCTTCTATTCAATAGTTAACTTGTCCATGCATCGACAGTTTTAGTGTTCGTACACAAGAGCACACCTAGTCAGTGATTGGTGACGGTAATTAGTAAGTAGTAATTAATAACTCTTCTGACCTTCCCCCCCCCCTCCCACCCTCACTCACCCAGTTCCTACGCCCACGCCCCCGGGTACACCGAATCACGATGCGGTCCGGTCCACCTCCGCCTCCTCAACTCCGCGGGTCCATCCGTGCGCATTTATCATCCTCGAGGGGCTCCTTTCAGCCGGCCATTTCGCCGTTGCACGCCACGTGCACACCGCGGCGCGCTCGCCCGAACGGTGCGGCGCAGGCCGGCCCGACGCCGCCCCACCCGACGGCGCCGCGGCGCACGCACGGCTCTCCGGGAATTAATGTCCGGTAACGACGCCCGAGCGCCTGTCATTCGGCCGAACGACGCGTCGAACGGCGCGGAATACGACGCGACATGTGGAGCGGTGCCGGCGGCAGCGCCGACAGCTGGCGGCGCCGACACGGCTCCGAATATTTACACGTGCTCGCCTCAGCTCCGGGTCGGCCGCTGTGGAGAGCGGAGCAAGCAGTGAGCCGGGCAAACTCCGGCGTCGATAGTCGTAGCTTTGCGGTCGTCTGGTCAGCGCTGATGACATATCCGAGAACTGCAAACATTGCACTGCCACGTCTTGGCACAGTGCGAGACGGAAGGCCACTTGGTTGCAGGCGAACCTGCTGGTGTTTTTCCTCTGGGAAGTGAGTGACTGAGACAGGCTATATTTTCACGTCTGGATGAGCCGTCATCGATTTTAGTTTTGAAAGACTTAGGCGATTTAAGTGTGATAAAAAGAGTATGGAGTGTGTTGTCTACGTATCATAGCTGCATCGCGTTGTCAGCTTCCTTTATCGGTTTTTCGAAATGATTCATAAAGCTGGTAATATCCGGTTGATATGGCTGTTCATTGTTCAAGTTATGTTCTACTCCGAATACAGAAGTTTTTCTGAATGCTTCATCCATTCCGCGCCTATTTTAAAGGGAAGCGATCTTGTAGAAGGTGAGCTGTCCGTTATGTCACTGGTTGGGTGCACCATACGCACCCGTTGCTCAGTTCCTCCCTTTCCAGCACAGTTGTGGGCCTCGGCTTCATGTCCGACCTGTTAGAGCGCTGGTAGTTTGGGCTGTGCACGTACATGCCCAAGGATAGTGTTTTGTGGGTGTGATGATAATCTCTCACTTCGAGCTTGATCGCCCTAACGACAAATAGCCTCAAATGTGGCACACTTAACCCTGTTAGCTGACTTTTGACCGTATTTATAAGCCAGTCCGCTTTTTTAAGCGCAGCCAGCCCGCATATGGGCTGCCTTCTCACAGATCTGTCGGTTCAGCTACACGCATCTGCTGTGGACACGCGATGTTTCGATCGTCATCGGCCCTCCCAGGTTTCCACTACCGCACTTCATTGGCAGGCACATATTCGTGAGCTTTACTCGCGTCCCACCACGCGGTGCGGGCGTTAGGCCTCGTTTATGACAACGGCGGCGTGTTGGGGTAGCTTTTGAGTGGTTTATTATTCACAAGCGTTTGAATGGCAGGTAGCTCCGCCTGCCCTTGGGCTCAATGGACTAATATGGCTTCCTTTCTGGTATGCGAAGCCTGGCAGTGAAGGCATACATTTCCTTTCTCCTCATTATTGATGTATCCTCTTGCAAGAAAGCTGACACCATCACCTCAAGCCATTTGCTAGTTTTTATACACGATTTGTTCATGTGTTGACAAACGCTGGTCGCCTCAGGTTCGCAAGGTCGCCTCAGACTCGCAAGGAACTTGGGGAAAGTGGGGCAGCGGCAGGTTTGTTAATCCATTTATATCATACCGCGTCATAAGACGAAGTTATAGATGATTTTTTCCTAACTGAGGTGTGCTGATAATTTGTTTGCTGCTATCGTGGGTGCATGGGTCCAGTGCAGAAACGATATGTGGACGGTAGTGCCGCATTAGTGCTGATTTGTTATCTGAAGACTCAGCAAAACGCTCAATCGCTTTCAGTCGTCATTTCCCTCAAGGTCTCATCGTGCGTTTGCTTCTTGGTCACATCTTACCCCACCCACACCACTGGTCCTGCTTCTCCAGGTCGGCATTGCTAGCACAGATGGAAAGAGTGCATCCAGGCCATGTCCGTTAATAGGTCACTGAATTTGGGGAAGGTGTAAATCAAGGTCGGGAAGGTCGGAACCCGGAGTGAGCGACCTCACCTGAAAATGACCCGGAACTCACGAATGACCTGAAAATGACCTGACCTGAAAATTGTAATGGAAGCGTGAAAACACATCTTTTATTGACAAAATGGGACAAGATAACACTTTTCAAAATTGGAAGTAGCGTGTTCCCCCAGCCCCCAGTGAGTACAAGAATAGAGTAAGCAATCAAAAATATTTAGCGAACTAAAAATATTCGCCATGAGCTTCAAACCTGTTGCTAATTCACCTGATCCGGGCAGGTCTCTTTCCCCAGACCCCAACGTCAATTTTCAGTCTTCCGTGCCCACCATTCAGTCGAGAGTTTTGGCGCCTGGTTTCTATAGGACATGATACCTTCTAGGAGCTGTTGTAAGTGTTGGTGGTGTTTCATTGATGGTCTGAAATGCAGACAGTGGGTGGAGACCCAGAGACCCATCGATCCATCAAAATACCGATAGAAAAATGTGTTCATTTGCCTCGCCTTGCTCGTACTGCACATGACATCGGTTTTCGTTGGCTGATGCACTATCAGATTCGTTTAACGTAGTCTTTCCCCCGTTCCACCGTGTGCAGAAGACGGGCTAGAAGAGGTCTAGTGTATGCTTCCGCTTCAGCCAAATCGATTATATCTCTCACTCACAAGGCGTGGGATTAATTTTGACTGTAATTTCGAGTGGTGTGGCGTAATTTTCGTCGACTCCGACGCCGGATTTATTCGGATGTTGGCTCAACGAAATATGGCTCGATTCTGACATTGATATCAATGGAGTTGATTCCGGCAGCAAAGGTCTGGGAGAATATCGGTTCTATACATTTCAAAACAGTCTAAATGTGACACTTATTCTGTTGGCCGTTCAGTTACCAATATGTGCGTCTAATTTAGGGCGCATCGAAGCTGTGACCATGCGACTATGTGCCTCGTTTACATAGATATTTGAGTCGCTTCAACCACGACCTGATTGACTTCGAAAAATATTCGCATTTGAAGATATTGAAACAAGCATCAGATATGATGAAATCAGCTTATGAGTAACTATTATTATACCTTTAGGCGGAAAGGACCGCTCTGATCAACATAATTTCTCTGTTTTGTACGTGTGCTCTTAAGTCACTGTTTGATCACGTCATCGCACCTTGCACGACAATGATTGAGAGCCAGTTGACGGTCGTTATATCAAGAAATCGTGCTCACGGACGCCAGATATGAACGATTCGACAGTTGGACTTTTCATGGCCTTCATCCCCACATGGCTAATGTAATGGCAGAATTTGAATGACGTTATTATGACGTCATGGATGCCTAGGTGACCTTGAAATTGCCTCCCCGAAATAGCATACACATCCTTGCGAGTGTGTATCAGACAAAAGAGGGGTTTATATCTTAAGAAGGGTAGGGCTGTAAACTGCACCGAACAATCTTCAAGACGGCTATTTCAGTTCAAAATTACATAAAGTGTAAAACACTTTTCTTTATTCTCTCCGACCCCGACCCAAACGACTAAAAACGAAAACTGAAGAGATCACACATGTTTAAGCATTCGTAAGTAACAACACTTTTGAATCCTTTATGAAACTAAACCGCACGTGTGGAAGTCAGTCTCGGCCGTATATTTTACTTGTACGATTTTCAGACCAATACTCGGAACAGGTTAAAGCAATTTACAACACCAGGAGCCACTCACGTGATTGTGGAATCTCTATTGTTCGTGTTTGCCGTAACTGCCAGTCCGTTCAATGAATCAGCCTCAAAATTCCGTAGGTGAAATACATGTTCTAGCGCAACATCTGCTAGGTAAGAATGGATTTTAAAAGGCTTTCGGAAGCATGAACTGCCAATCGGTCTTACGGTCTTACGCCTTACCTCGGTCTTAATCTCGGCTTACGCGTCCTGGTGTTGTTTGCTGCGGCTAACGCTGCCCGGCTCGACGAATACTGGAACACCGGGTGATCTTTTTTGCAGGTGATTGCAGGTGACGATAATTTTATTTCACTGGTCGATTCCGAAAAAGTATGAGACCTAAGCCCTGTTGAAAATTAAGAAGACTCCTTACGTCTCCCCGAGCAGGGGACTTCGTGAGAAGGACGTTAGAGATGATGTTAGCTTTTCCGGTCGCGGGCTGAACAGTCTTTCCATCCCAGCTGGGCTACCTGCGGGCTGCTATTCTGGCGATAGGGCAGTTGGGTCTTCCAGGCAATCCATATACCCTCAGAGGGCCTCTGAGACCCTTGTTATGGCCTACATCAGAGGCCGTCATCATGCCTTGGTCCCCTCCCCGAAGTGGGCCCTCAGACCGGGGCAGTTGGCCTTGGATGGACACAAGAACGTATTTCGATTGGAATTTGATCGATTCACCGACGCAGAAAGTTTCTTTACCAGCGCAGAGGGTTTAATGAATTGGTACAAAACCCCATTTCAGCTTATTGGGTTCCTGGATGTAACGGGCAAAGAGCGCTGAAGTCCTGCCTGACATGAAGCCTTTCCACTGTCTCATTGCGGACCCATTCATTTGTCATTTATCACGTCTACATTCTATATCAGAGGGCACCGACCAACGTAAGAGGCCCTCTGACATTCGGGGTCCCTTTCCCGTCCCCGTTCCAGAAATGTGTCTCTGCCAACTCGCGACCCTTTCCGACACAGGAACCCCTGTTGTGTGTCGTGGGCCACTGGCCGATACGGGAGCCCCTCATTGTTTTAGACATCCCGACAAACGCAAGTGTGTGTGTGTGTGTGTGTGTGTGTGTGTGTGTGTGTGTGTGTGTGTGTGTGTGTGTGTGTGTGTGTGTGTGTGTGTGTGTGTGTGTGTGAGAGAGAGAGAGAGAGAGAGAGAGAGAGAGAGAGAGAGAGAGAGAGAGAGCCAGAGCCAGAGCCACATCGCTAAAAAGTATATGCTGGGTTTTTGGTCGCCCTTGCATACATGAGCGAGTGCACAATGAACGTGGAATTGACTGGGTATTTGACTTGCCTGGGCATCAACTGAATGTTCAGTGCATTTCAAAACTTGAATTGAAATGGTTTGGGCCAAGATTCTGCATGCATGCTCTCAATAAGCGAGCACGCTCTCTATGGATGTCAAATCAGCGGTAGAAGTAAGCATCACGACTTTGGCCAGGCGCGGTCTGGGCGCAGAGGAAGTGATCGCACGACGTTCTCGTGGAGAATCGTGTGCCGGCTAGCCATGCCGTGGCTCGGTCCGAGCCTGGTCCAGCCCGTGGCTCGGTCCGGGCCTGGTCCGGTCCGTAGCCCGGACCGAGCCTGGTCCAGTCTGCGGCCCGGTCTGAGCCTGGTCCACCCCGTGGGTCGGGCCGAGCCTGGTCCGGTCCGTGGCCCGGACAGAGCCTGGTCCAGTCCGCGGCTCGGTCCTGGCCTGGTCCAGTCCGTGGCTCGGTCCGGGCCTGGTCCGGTCCGTGGCCCGGACAGAGCCTGGTCTAGTCCGCGGCTCGGTCCGGGCCCGGTCCGGTCCGTGGCCCGGACAGAGCCTGGTCCAGTCCGCGGCTCGGTCCGGGCCTGGTCCAGTCCGCGGCTCGGTCCGGGCCTGGTCCAGTCCGCGGCTCGGACCGAGCCTGGTCCAGCCCATCACTGACGCGGCGTCTCCGTTCCAGATGTGTCCGCCTTACTCGGAGGGCCTGGAGATGATGGACCACCTGAGTGGCGCCACGGCCACGTCCATGCCGGGCCTCGGCGGCATGGCCGACAACTCGCACCACCCGGCGCCGCTGCACCCGCCCGTCTACTCGCACCCCATCAACACCATGATGACGCACCACCAGGTGGGCCTGCACGATGCCGACACGGATCCGCGCGAGCTCGAGGCCTTCTCGGAGCGCTTCAAGCAGCGGCGCATCAAGCTGGGCGTGACGCAGGCGGACGTGGGCCGCGCGCTGGCCAACCTCAAGCTGCCCGGTGTCGGCGCGCTCTCCCAGTCGACCATCTGCCGCTTCGAGTCGCTCACGCTCAGCCACAACAACATGATCGCGCTGAAGCCGGTGCTGCAAGCCTGGCTGGAGGAGGCCGAGGCACAGGCGCGTAACAAGCGGCGCGACCCCGAGGCACCGTCCGTACTGCCCAGCGCCGAGAAGAAGCGGAAGAGGACGTCGATCGCGGCGCCCGAGAAGCGCTCGCTGGAGGCCTACTTCAGCGTGCAGCCGCGCCCCTCCGGCGAGAAGATCGCCGCTATCGCCGAGAAGCTCGACCTCAAGAAGAACGTGGTGCGCGTGTGGTTCTGCAACCAGCGCCAGAAGCAGAAGCGCATGAAGTTCGCCGCGCAGCACCACTGACAAACAATGAAAGCCGAGCCGGACTCGCTTGGCTTTCAAGGATACGCCTGAGGACTGCAGTCGACCGGGGCTGGCACGCCTGAGGACTGCAGCCGACCGGGGCTGGCACGCCTGAGGACTGCAGCCGACCGGCGCTGGCACGCCTGAGGACTTCAGCCGGCCGGGGCTGGCACGCCTGAGGACTGTAGCCGACCGGGACTGGCACGCCCGAGAACCGCAGCGAACCGGAGCGACCTAGGCGGAGGGCGCGGTCGCCGCGGTGCCCGGCCGGCGCCCAATCCGATCCGAGACGGGCGCCCGAAGCCGCCGGCGGGCGGAACGACGTCTTTTATATCTGTGAACTGTGCAATAGTCGGCTCCGCCGAGCGCTAGTCAGTCGGCGGCCGGTCGTTGGCACGCAGGGACGCCACATCGCACGTGCAGGCCAGAGCGGGCGCCCGCCACCGGCGGTCTGTCTGCCGTTCGCGACTGAGACGGCGATCTGGCTGACCGCTCCACCCGGTGGGGAAGGATGAGCGGTAGGCAGGAGGCGAATCGGGCGAAAGGCTTGTGTTTCAGCACGTCTAGTGGCTCAAGCGTGTGTCTTTTTCAGCTGATTTCCGCTAACCACGTATCTGTTTCCCTATAAATTCTGTCGTCTATCGAACCACGTCACCGTCCCTCACAGTCTGTCGTACCGATCGCACTTCCTGCCCCTGAAGGTTTGTAAAGCGTAAATAACCAAAGCAGCTGACGCGTCTTTAAAACTCAATAACTCAACGCGTAATAGCACGAGTGACATCATTGCTCAATGGTTATTACGTCATGAACTTAAGTTTAATGCCTAGAGCAGTAAACGTTTATAATCGCGTGAACCCGCGATAGCTTGATGTGGCAACTTCATTGGCAATGCTAAAAGTGCACCCGTTCCCTGTATAGATCGGGAATTTTTCATATGTTTTACATGCTACTTTGCATGTTCATATCCACTGTATATTTAAACTAACATTTTGACAATTGGTGGGTGGTGCTCTAAAGCAATATACTGTCGGTATTGTGGCAAAAACCGATTATGGTTTGCCCGGTGCAGGCAGGCACTGAATGTCTTTCTCCTTTTATTTTTATGAGAAACTACGTAATGCTTGTTCTAAATTGATAATCACGCATAAAAAACGAAAGCATGGCAGATTGATCAAAATTCTGTTCCATGAAAAGAAATCATTCCTGAGTTTACCTTACCTAGAACCAGCTTGAGTGAATTAAGCTTATGTTGGCTGTCGGTAGGGATCACGCTGGATTGTGCATACAACCATGATGTTTCCAAAATACTCAGCTGAATACGGCGGGATTGAGACCAGGTGAAACAAACATGGACATTATTTAATATGTGGCAATGGTGTACCAAAAGTGTACCCGTGTTCACATGATTGCTACAAGCATGTGTTTTTCCTTGGCCTGAGCGTGCTTCTTTGCCCCAGCTTGCATGCAACACCCGTGTGTACCTGAATTATTGCTAGTCATATATACGTGACCTTCCAGACACATATCACTCGATGCGTTTGCACGTGGCAGACGTTAAAATGGGACGTTTGGATGAGATAGTGTTTGTCTGCTCGTGTTCATCGCAAATAGCAACTGGTCGATATCTAAATGTGATATTTGATTGTCTTCGTTGACTCTATAAACTGTATTGCATATTTGAGTTTCAAATAATCGGTACAATTATGCTTTGCTTTTTTGTCTTATGGCAATACCATGGCTGACCTTTTCAGGTGGAATGGGTGCCATAAGATGGAAATATTTGTCCGCCTGACGACTTTGTCTTAAAATAGATCGTGAGGCACCCATACTTACTGCGCTACAGCACCCTGGTCACTCGTATTCAGGGCGCTATAGTAGCCTGGCTACTCGCATTCACTGCGCTGCAGTAGCCTGGTTACTTGTATTCACTGCGCTGCAGTAGCCTGGTTACCGGATAGCGGTTCGTCGACGCAGATGCATCTTCATTGGTCCGCGAACAAACCTGTCCCATAAAATACCCAAGGAGGAGGTTAAGCATTGCCGTTCATACGATTCTGCGGCACTTCCCGCAAATAGCATACATAGCTCATCCAGACGCACACACGTGCACACACACACAGACACACTCACGCCCATGCCAGCATTCCATCAGCCCGAGTTGGCAGCTGAGGGTGCGAGGCCCCGTGTCGCGCGCCAGGGTGTCCGGAACTTCTGCTGCGACCCTTTGGCGCCCAGCCCACGCTCTGGTCAGCGGGCCAGCCAGGTGTGCCGAGCGCACGGCGCCCACGGAGCCCTGGCGCTCGGTCAGGCGACAGCTTCAACGAATCAAAGCGCCACTGTGCTAGATACCAGTCCAGCCCCCTCCTCACATGTGCTAGATACCAGTCCAGCCGTCTCCTCACGCGCAATAGGGCCCGGTGCCGCGTGCTCCGCGTTAATCAAAGACGAGCGGCGCCACGTCTTCGGGGCTGCCCGTTCACACTCGAGTAAGTTGATATAGACCTTGAACGATCGAGTGACTGCCAGCATGTGGCAGCTTGCCTTTGGAGTGCGTATGCTCGTGGGAAACGATGATCTCGTGTTGGGTATGGCGTTTGTTTATGCATTGGCGGTTGTACGCTAGGGAAGGCCACTTGCACTTTCGTCGCTATTTGACTTGTTACGTGTCGATTGTACATTGCGAATGTGTGCGCCAGACGCAAGTGTCAGCGCGTTACTATCCGTAGACTATCGTCCAGAGTCCAGATATTTCTACCATGGCAAGTCGCTTTGAAACAAGTGTCCGTCAGTGAACTACTGTGCATCCTTTTCATGCTGCGTCTTGCGGTCATCTACCTTCTATGCGTTGAGTGAT
>NW_023596297.1:7543466-7578233 GCF_011947565.3 Pollicipes pollicipes | reverse complement strand
CACCCTCAGCTGCCAACTCGGGCTGATGGAATGCTGGCATGGGCGTGAGTGTGTCTGTGTGTGTGTGCACGTGTGTGCGTCTGGATGAGCTATGTATGCTATTTGCGGGAAGTGCCGCAGAATTGTATGAACGGCAATGCTTAACCTCTTCCTTGGGTATTTTATGGGACAGGTTTGTTCGCGGACCAATGAAGATGCATCTGCGTCGACGAACCGCTATCCGGTAACCAGGCTACTGCAGCGCAGTGAATACAAGTAACCAGGCTACTGCAGCGCAGTGAATGCGAGTAGCCAGGCTACGCGCATTAGCGCCCTGAATACGAGTGACCAAGGTGCTGTAGCGCAGTAAGTATGGGTGCTCACGATCTATTTTAAGACAAAGTCGTCAGGCGGACGAATATTTCCATCTTATGGCACCCATCCCACCTGAAAAGGTCAGCCATGGTATTGCCATAAGACAAAAAAGCAAAGCATAATTGTACCGATTATTTGAAACTCAAATATGCAATACAGTTTATAGAGTCAACGAAGACAATCAAATATCACATTTAGATATCGACCAGTTGCTATTTGCGATGAACACGAGCAGACAAACACTATCTCATCCAAACGTCCCATTTTAACGTCTGCCACGTGCAAACGCATCGAGTGATATGTGTCTGGAAGGTCACGTATATATGACTAGCAATAATTCAGGTACACACGGGTGTTGCATGCAAGCTGGGGCAAAGAAGCACGCTCAGGCCAAGGAAAAACACATGCTTGTAGCAATCATGTGAACACGGGTACCCTTTTGGTACACCATTGCCACATATTAAATAATGTCCATGTTTGTTTCACCTGGTCTCAATCCCGCCGTATTCAGCTGAGTATTTTGGAAACATCATGGTTGTATGTACAATCCAGCATGATCCCTACCGACAGCCAACATAAGCTTAATTCACTCAAGCTGGTTCTAGGTAAGGTAAACTCAGGAATTATTTCTTTTCATGGAACAGAATTTTAATCAATCTACCATGCTTTCGTTTTTTATGCGTGATTATCAATTTAGAACAAGCATTACGTAGTTTCTCATAAAAATAAAAGGAGAAAGACATTCAGTGCCTGCCTGCACCGGGCAAACCATAATCGGTTTTTGCCACAATACCGACAGTATATTGCTTTAGAGCACCACCCACCAATTGTCAAAATGTTAGTTTAAATATACAGTGGATATGAACATGCAAAGAAGCATGTAAAACATGACAAATTCCCGATCTATACAGGGAACGGGTGCACTTTTAGCATTGCCAATGAAGCTGCCACATCAAGCTATCGCGGGTTCACGCGATTTTAAACGTTTACTGCTCTAGGCATTAAACTTTAGTTCATGACGTAATAACCATTGAGCAATGATGTCACTCGTGCTATTACGCGTTGAGTTATTGAGTTTTAAAGACGCGTCAGCTGCTTTGGTTATTTACGCTTTACAAACCTTCAGGGGCAGGAAGTGCGATCGGTACGACAGACTGTGAGGGACGGTGACGTGGTTCGATAGACGACAGAATTTATAGGGAAACAGATACGTGGTTAGCGGAAATCAGCTGAAAAAGACACACGCTTGAGCCACTAGACGTGCTGAAACACAAGCCTTTCGCCCGATTCCCCTCCTGCCTACCGCTCATCCTTCCCCACCGGGTGGAGCGGTCAGCCAGATCGCCGTCTCAGTCGCGAACGGCAGACAGACCGCCGGTGGCGCGCGCCCGCTCTGGCCTGCACGTGCGATGTGGCGTCCCTGCGTGCCAACGACCGGCCGCCGACTGACTAGCGCTCGGCGGAGCCGACTATTGCACAGTTCACAGATATAAAAGACGTCGTTCCGCCCGCCGGCGGCTTCGGGCGCCCGTCTCGGATCGGATTGGGCGCCGGCCGGGCACCGCGGCGACCGCGCCCTCCGCCTAGGTCGCTTCGGTTCGCTGCGGTTCTCGGGCGTGCCAGTTCCGGTCGGCTACAGTCCTCAGGCGTGCCAGCCCCCGGCCGGCTGAAGTCACTCAGGCGTGCCAGCGCGGTCGGCTGCAGTCCTCAGGCGTTGCCAGCCCCGGTCGGCTGCAGTCCTCAGGCGTGCCAGCCCCGGTCGACTGCATGTCCTCAGGCGTATCCTTGAAAGCCAAGCGAGTCCGGCTCGGCTTTCATTGTTTGTCAGTGGTGCTGCGCGGCGAACTTCATGCGCTTCTGCTTCTGGCGCTGGTTGCAGAACCACACGCGCACCACGTTCTTCTTGAGGTCGAGCTTCTCGGCGATAGCGGCGATCTTCTCGCCGGAGGGGGCGCGGCTGCACGCTGAAGTAGGCCTCCAGCGAGCGCTTCTCGGGCGCCGCGATCGACGTCCTCTTCCGCTTCTTCTCGGCGCTGGGCAGTACGGACGGTGCCTCGGGGTCGCGCCGCTTGTTACGCGCCCTGTGCCTCGGCCTCCTCCAGCCAGGCTTGCAGCACCGGCTTCAGCGCGATCATGTTGTTGTGGCTGAGCGTGAGCGACTCGAAGCGGCAGATGGTCGACTGGGAGAGCGCGCCGACACCGGGCAGCTTGAGGTTGGCCAGCGCGCGGCCCACGTCCGCCTGCGTCACGCCCAACTTGATGCGCCGCTGCTTGAAGCGCTCCGAGAAGGCCTCGAGCTCGCGCGGATCCGTGTCGGCATCGTGCAGGCCCACCTGGTGGTGCGTCATCATGGTGTTGATGGGGTGCGAGTAGACGGGCGGGTGCAGCGGCGCCGGGTGGTGCGAGTTGTCGGCCATGCCGCCGAGGCCCGGCATGGACGTGGCCGTGGCGCCACTCAGGTGGTCCATCATCTCCAGGCCCTCCGAGTAAGGCGGACACATCTGGAACGGAGACGCCGCGTCAGTGATGGGCTGGACCAGGCTCAGTCCGAGCCGCGGACTGGACCAGGCCCGGACCGAGCCGCGGACTGGACCAGGCCCGGACCGAGCCGCGGACTGGACCAGGCTCTGTCCGGGCCACGGACCGGACCGGGCCCGGACCGAGCCGCGGACTAGACCAGGCTCTGTCCGGGCCACGGACCGGACCAGGCCCGGACCGAGCCACGGACTGGACCAGGCCAGGACCGAGCCGCGGACTGGACCAGGCTCTGTCCGGGCCACGGACCGGACCAGGCTCGGCCCGACCCACGGGGTGGACCAGGCTCAGACCGGGCCGCAGACTGGACCAGGCTCGGTCCGGGCTACGGACCGGACCAGGCCCGGACCGAGCCACGGGCTGGACCAGGCTCGGACCGAGCCACGGCATGGCTAGCCGGCACACGATTCTCCACGAGAACGTCGTGCGATCACTTCCTCTGCGCCCAGACCGCGCCTGGCCAAAGTCGTGATGCTTACTTCTACCGCTGATTTGACATCCATAGAGAGCGTGCTCGCTTATTGAGAGCATGCATGCAGAATCTTGGACCAAACCATTTCAATTCAAGTTTTGAAATGCACTGAACATTCAGTTGATGCCCAGGCAAGTCAAATACCCAGTCAATTCCACGTTCTTTGTTCACTCTCTCTTGTATGCAAGGGCGACCAAAAACCCAGCATATTACTTTTTAGCGATGTGGCTCTGGCTCTGGCTCTCTCTCTCTCTCCTCTCTCTCTCTCTCACACACACACACACACACACACACACACACACACACACACACACACACACACACACACCACACACACACACACACACACACACACACACACACACACACACACACACACACACACACACACACACACACACACACACACACACACACACACACACACACACACACACACACACACACACACACACACACACACACACACACACACACACACACACACACACACACACACACACATACACACACACACACACACACACACACACACACACACACACACACACACACACACACACCACACACACACACACACAACACACACACACACACACACACACACAACACACACACACACACCACACACACACACACACACACACACACCACACTTGCGTTTGTCGGGATGTCTAAAACAATGAGGGGCTCCCGTATCGGCCAGTGGCCCGCGACACACAACAGGGGTTCCTGTGTCGGAAAGGGTCGCGAGTTGGCAGAGACACATTTCTGGAACGGGGACGGGAAAGGGACCCCGAATGTCAGAGGGCCTCTTACGTTGGTCGGTGCCCTCTGATATAGAATGTAGACGTGATAAATGACAAATGAATGGGTCCGCAATGGGACAGTGGAAAGGCTTCATGTCAGGCAAGACTTCAGCGCTCTTTGCCCGTTACATCCAGGAACCCAATAAGCTGAAATGGGGTTCTGTACCAATTCATTAAACCCTCTGCGCTGGTAAAGAAACTTTCTGCGTAGGTGAATCGATCAAATTCCAATCGAAATACGTTCTTGCGTCCATCCAAGGCCAACTGCCCCGGTCTGAGGGCCCACTTCGGGGAGGGGACCAAGGCATGATGACGGCCTCTGATGTAGGCCATAACAAGGGCCTCAGAGGCCCTCTGAGGGTATATGGATTGACTGGAAGACCCAACTGCCCTATCGCCAGAATAGCAGCCCGCAGGTAGCCCAGCTGGGATGGAAAGACTGTTCAGCCCGCGACTGGAAAAGCTAACATCATCTCTAACGTCCTACTCATGAAGTCCCCTGCTCGGGGAGACGTAAGGAGTCTTCTTAATTTTCAACAGGGCTTAGGTCTCATACTTTTTCGGAATCGACCAGTGAAATAAAATAATCGTCACCTGCAATCACCTGCAAAAAAGATCACCCGGTGTTCCAGTATTCGTCGAGCCGGGCAGCGTTAGCCGCAGCAAACAACACCAGGCGGCGGACGCGTAAGCCGAGATTAAGACCGAGGTAAGGCGTAAGACCGTAAGACCGATTGGCAGTTCATGCTTCCGAAAGCCTTTTAAAATCCATTCTTAACTAGCAGATGTTGCGCTAGAACATGTATTTCACCTACGCAATTTTGAGGCTGATTCATTGAACGGACTGGCAGTTACGGCAAACACGAACAATAGAGATTCCACAATCACGTGAGTGGCTCCTGGTGTTGTAAATTGCTTTAACCTGTTCCGAGTATTAGTCTGAAAATCGTACAAGTGAAATATACGGCCGAGACTGACTTCCACACGTACGGCTTAGTTTCATAGAGGATTCAAAAGTGCTGTTACTTACGAATGCTTAAACATTCGTGATCTCTTCCGTTTCCGTTTTTGGTCGTTTGAGTCGGGGTCGGAGAAAGCTAAGGGGCGTGTTTTACATTTTATGGAATTTTGAACTGAAATAGCCGTCTTGAAGACTGTTCAGTGCAGTTTACAGCCCTGCCCCTCTTAAGATATAAACCCCTCTTTTGTCTGATACACACACCCGCAAGGATGTGCATGCTATTTCGGGGAGGCAATTTCAATGTCACCTAGGCATCCATGACGTCATAATAACGTCATTCAAATTTTGTCATTACATTAGCCAAGTGGGGATGAAGGCCATAAAAAGTCCAACTGTCGAATCGTTCATATCTGGCGTCCATGAGCACGATTTCTTGATATAACGACCGTCAACTGGCTGTCAATCACTGTTGTGGAAGGTACGATGACGTAATCAAGCAGTGATGTACTAAAGAGCACACGTACAAAAGAGATAAATTATGTTGATCAGAGCGGCTCTTTCCGCCTAAAAGTGTAACAATAGTTACACGTAAGCTGATGTCATCATATCTGTTGCTTGCTTTAGTATCATCAAATGCGGAATATTTTTCTAAGTCAACCAAGCCGTGGCTAAAGCGACTCAAATATCGATGCAAACGAGGCGCATAGTCGCATGCTCACAGCTTTGATACGCCCTAAATGAGACGCAAATATTGGTAAGTGAACGGCCAACAGAATAAGCGGCATATTTAGACTGTTCTGAAATGTATAGAACCGATATCCTCCCAGACCTTTGCTGCCGGAATCAGCTCCATTGAAATAGATTTCGGAATCGACCCATATTTCGTTGAGCCAACATCCGAATAAATCCGGCATCGGAGTCGACGAAAATTACGCCACGCCACTCGAAATTACAGTCAAAATTAACCCCACGCCTTGTGAGTGAGAGATATAATCGATTTGGCTGAAGCGGAAGCATACACTATACCTCTTCTAGCCCGTCTTTTGCACACGGTGGAACTGGGGAAAGGCTACATTAAACGAATCTGATAGTGCATCAGCCAACGAAAACCAATGTCAGGCATAGTACGAGCAAAGCGAGGCAAATGGACACATTTTTCGGTGGGTCTCTTGATGGATCGATGGGTCTCTGGGTCTCCACCCACTGTCTGCATTTCGGAACATCACTGAAACACCACCAACACTTACAACAGCTCCCAGAAAGCATCATGTCCTACAGAAACCAGCCGCCAAAAATTCTCGACTGAATGGTGGGCACGGAGGCCTGAAAATTGCGGTTGGGGTTTGGGGAAAGAGACCTGCCCGGATCAGGTGAATTAGCAACAGGTTTGAAGCTCATGGCGAATATTTTTAGTTCGCTAAATATTTTTGATTGCTTACTCTATTCTTGTACTCACTGGGGGCTGGGTGGAACACGCTACTTCCAATTTTGAAAAGTGTTATCTTGTCCCATTTTGTCAATAAAAGATGTGTTTTCACGCTTCCACTACAATTTTCAGGTCAGGTCATTTTCAGGTCATTCGTGAGTTCTGGGTCATTTTCAGGTGAGGTCGCTCACTCCGGGTTCCGACCTTCCCGACCATGATTTACACCTTCCCCAAATTCAGTGACCTATTAACGGACATGGCCTGGATGCACTCTTTCCATCTGTGCTAGCAATGCCGACCTGGAGAAGCAGGACCAGTGGTGTGGGTGGGGTAAGATGTGACCAAGAAGCAAACGCACGATGAGACCTTGAGGGAAATGACGATTGAAAGCGATTGAGCGTTTTGCTGAGTCTTCAGATAACAAATCAGCACTAATGCGGCACTACCGTCCACATATCGTTTCTGCACTGGACCCATGCACCCACGATAGCAGCAAACAAATTATCAGCACACCTCAGTTAGGAAAAAATCATCTATAACTTCGTCTTATGACGCGGTATGATATAAATGGATTAACAAACCTGCCGCTACCCCACTTTCCGCAAGTTCCTTGCGAGTCTGAGGCGACCTTGCGAACCTGAGGCGACCAGCATTTGTCAACACATGAACAAATCGTGTATAAAAACTAGCAAATGGCTTGAGGTGATGGTGTCAGCTTTCTTGCAAGAGGATACATCAATAATGAGGAGAAAGGAAATGTATGCCTTTACTGCCAGGCTTCGCATACCAGAAAGGAAGCCATATTAGTCCATTGAGCCCAAGGGCAGGCGGAGCGACCTGCCATTCAAACGCTTGTGAATAATAAACCACTCAAAAGCTACCCCAACACGCCGCCGTTGTCATAAACGAGGCCTAACGCCCGCACCGCGTGGTGGGACGCGAGTAAAGCTCACGAATATGTGCCTGCCAATGAAGTGCGGTAGCGGAAACCTGGGAGGGCCGATGGCGATCGAAACATCGCGTGTCCACAGCAGATGCGTGTAGCTGAACCGACAGATCTGTGAGAAGGCAGCCCATATGTGGGCTGGCTGCGCTTAAAAAAGCGGACTGGCTTATAAATACGGTCAAAAGTCAGCTAACAGGGTTAAGTGTGCCACATTTGAGGCTATTTGTCGTTAGGGCGATCAAGCTCGAAGTGAGAGATTATCATCACACCCACAAAACACTATCCATTGGGCATGTAGGTGCACAGCCCAAACTACCATCGCTCTAACAGGTCGGACATGAAGCCGAGGCCCACAACTGTGCTGGAAAGGGAGGAACTGAGCAACGGGTGCGTATGGTGCACCCAACCAGTGACATAACGGACAGCTCACCTTCTACAAGATCGCTTCCCTTTAAAATAGGCGCGGAATGGATGAAGCATTCAGAAAAACTTCTGTATTCGGAGTAGAACATAACTTGAACAATGAACAGCCATATCAACCGGATATTACCAGCTTTATGAATCATTTCGAAAAACCGATAAAGGAAGCTGACAACGCGATGCAGCTATGATACGTAGACAACACACTCCATACTCTTTTTATCACACTTAAATCGCCTAAGTCTTTCAAAACTAAAATCGATGACGGCTCATCCAGACGTGAAAATATAGCCTGTCTCAGTCACTCACTTCCCAGAGGAAAAACACCAGCAGGTTCGCCTGCAACCAAGTGGCCTTCCGTCTCGCACTGTGCCAAGACGTGGCAGTGCAATGTTTGCAGTTCTCGGATATGTCATCAGCGCTGACCAGACGACCGCAAAGCTACGACTATCGACGCCGGAGTTTGCCCGGCTCACTGCTTGCTCCGCTCTCCACAGCGGCCGACCCGGAGCTGAGGCGAGCACGTGTAAATATTCGGAGCCGTGTCGGCGCCGCCAGCTGTCGGCGCTGCCGCCGGCACCGCTCCACATGTCGCGTCGTATTCCGCGCCGTTCGACGCGTCGTTCGGCCGAATGACAGGCGCTCGGGCGTCGTTACCGGACATTAATTCCCGGAGAGCCGTGCGTGCGCCGCGGCGCCGTCGGGTGGGGCGGCGTCGGGCCGGCCTGCGCCGCACCGTTCGGGCGAGCGCGCCGCGGTGTGCACGTGGCGTGCAACGGCGAAATGGCCGGCTGAAAGGAGCCCCTCGAGGATGATAAATGCGCACGGATGGACCCGCGGAGTTGAGGAGGCGGAGGTGGACCGGACCGCATCGTGATTCGGTGTACCCGGGGGCGTGGGCGTAGGAACTGGGTGAGTGAGGGTGGGGGGGGGGGGGGAAGGTCAGAAGAGTTATTAATTACTACTTACTAATTACCGTCACCAATCACCGACTAGGTGTGCTCTTGTGTACGAACACTAAAACTGTCGATGCATGGACAAGTTAACTATTGAATAGAAGGAATATGACCACAACCGTGAGGCACCTAGTGCTCAGGAAGAGACGATCACTGGCGCATTACGACAATCGCCTGGAGTATGCGTGATAGGAACATCACCCAGCTGTTCAATACATTTTCCTCGTTTGGGATGGGCGGGTGCAGGATTCACGGTTGGTAGAGGAGGGTAGCCTGCATTTAGACTCGGAATTTGCCTGATTTATAGATGAGATGTGGGGGACTCATGCACCTGCCCACTGTTACCTCATCGATGCCAGGGTCAGAGGGCGACCGGAAAATCGATGGCCTACCGACAGTGAAGTCACGAGCCAGCACTAAACTGTGCAAACCAAAAATGCCACCAACCACACAACGCACGTCCACCACGAAACCCATCTGCTCAGAGCCAATCCACATCAACCAAGCAACCAGCAGTGACCAACCGCCGCCGCAGCGCGGCCGTCTGCGCCAGCCACCGGGCCCCGTGTCTGCGCGAGCTTACCCAGCGGTCGCGCGGGGGCTCGCCCACCTGCTGCGGCTTGGCGGAGGGGACGGGCGCGGCGCGCGGCGCGCCCATGTACATCATATCCCACATCTGGTGAGGCCGCGCGCCCGGCGGCGTGTGCGGCGAGCTCATGGCCGGGTGCGGGTGGCCGTACACCATGTCCGGCCGCAGCTGCGGCAGGCTGGAGGGCGGCGGCGCGCCGTGACGGCCCATGTCGGCCAGCGCCTCGGCGCGGCTCAGTAGGTTGTCGTCCAGCCCGCCGAACAGGTTGCCCTGGCGACGGAGAATGGGTTCGGAGTCAGGGCGCTGGTGTGGAGGAGCGGCTCACACGGCTGACGGCACAGAGGAGCGGCTCACACGGCTGACGGCACAGAGGAGCGGCTCACACGGCTGACGGCACAGAGGAGCGGCTCACACGGCTGACGGCACAGAGGAGCGGCTCACACGGCTGACGGCGCAGAGGAGCGGCTCACACGGCTGACGGCACAGAGGAGCGGCTCACACGGCTGACGGCACAGAGGAGCGGCGCACACGGCTGACGGTACAGAGGAGCGGCTCACACGGCTGACGGCACAGAGGAGCGACTCACACGGCTGACGGCACAGAGGAGCGGCTCACACGGCTGACGGCACAGAGGAGCGGCTCACACTGCCGACGGCACAGAGGAGCGGCTCACACTGCTGACGGCACAGAAGAGCGGCTCACACGGCTGACGGCACAGAGGAGCGGCTCACACTGCTGACGGCACAGAGGAGCGGCTCACACGGCTGACGGCACAGAGGAGCGGCTCACACGGCTGACGGCACAGAGGAGCGGCTCACACGGCTGACGGCACAGAGGAGCGGCTCACACGGCTAACGGCACAGAAGAACAACCCAGATGACCGATGATACTGAGGTACACGTGTTAGAAAATACACATTGCTGACGCCACACAGACGCGCGAGTCGCACTGCTGTTGACACGAGGAGCAGCTTACATTGCTGCCGTGACACAGAGGAGCGGCCCCGTCACTGGCGACGCAGGGGACTGGCTTACCAAACAATGAGAAGGCGTTTACTTCATTGTAAGCTCAATTCAATTCGGCTCAATTCGTTCAATTAAGGGTTCAGTGAAATTACATGCTAAGTCGTTTGAAATCAGTTTTTTTCTGAACAAATCCGTCATTGCTATTTTAAGTGCAGTGTACAGTGTTGTTGAATTGTTACAAAATTAGTGCGCCATCTATAGCACTTACCGCGCTGCCAGAGGCATAGTTTCACTAAATGAGTTGGGGTGGGGGGGGGGGGGGGAGCGCTGAACAATGAAAAATGAGTCATCCTATCCCAAATATATCATCATAAGACCAAATATACCAATCAGGTTTATCCTCACGTTTAGGCCACGTTCTTCCAAAGCTGGGAAACCTTGCACACTTCGCAACGAGACGCCTTAAGCCCTAACCCTTCTCACGATGAATTCTCGATCATTTTACACGTTGCTGGTCAACAGCAGAACGCTACTTCATTACCTGCTAATAGTATCCAGTTCTTTTGAGCAGAATATGCCAGTTGGTCTCTTGAAATTAATATTGTGTACTTCTACGTTATTCAGAAATTTTACGTGCATGCTGTGTATGGGCTTGTTATGCAAACTACCGGTCAGAGCTAGCTTGCCTTGACATGCTGTTCATGCACTTGCCACATCCAGCTGCTTTGTTTGTTCTATAGAGCAATGACAGGATTGGACCCAAAACAAATTACCCTTAAAATGGCAAAATGGTCCCACACCGTCCAAACCCACTTAAGACATGTGCCGCTTCACCAATAACTCTCCTTTTACTGTAATATTTGCCTAACGTTTTGGCTAAAAACGAGGCTCAGTAAACGCGAGGCACCCATTGCGGGATTTCCATCCTTGCAAAATTTCCATTACTCATCATTCAGTCCATATTCCATTGTATGCAAAACTTTATCATGTCAGCGTTTTGCTCCAGAGAGTTACGGCTGAAGACAAAGGGCAACACTAGCAACATTCCTCCATCTGGAGGAAATAAAAACCTGGTTTATCGCAACGACCAGTAAACCCCAAATTAAGTAGAGATGCAGGTCGACTGACCTTTGAGACGTGATTATATGCTTGAAAGCCTAGCAAACAACCTTTTCATGCACAGCCTCTCCTGAGGTCAAAAATGTACGCACGAGGGTCGGGGGGGATGGGGGGAGGGGAGAGGGATTGGCAGGGCAGGTCCCACGGTACCATCGGTCTGACAGACAGTGGTACCATTAACAGTCGGCTCGGCCGTGCCATCGGGCCCACTCGCCCTTGCTCACCCCTCCACCGCCAACCCTTCCCACCTGAAGATGCTGAGCCGGAAAATGTCTTGTCTAAGATTGTCAACCTTCCCATAAAAACACTCTGCCAGCTCAATTAACAGTCGCTTGTTGGGAGAAGAATTTCCTGTTCACTGCGGAAAATCCCTTCAAAAGCTTTATGATACGCCCAATCCCTTAACCTTCAGGGAACGGATTGTTGGGACCTGACTACGGGAATAAAACGCCGTTTGGAGAGGGATGAAAGGTATATTGGAAAAGATAACATGTTATAGTTACCTCAACACATATCCCAAAACAGTTCAGGAAGCATTAAATTCGTCCAATGAGCTCCACGGTCTGATAAATTGGCACAGTCTGCATAGGGTGAATAGTCCTAGTGTCACAGTCAAACACGCACAAATGCCAGCAGAAGATGCCAGAAGAGTGCTGAACTTGGCCAGTGGAGCTAAACTCGACACAGTGCAGCTGAGTAATGTTTGTTTTGTATCAGTGAAGGTGACATCATTATGGCACATCAACAGCGTACATTTAGGGCTCGTGCTGTACCAGTTATTGCCGGATTAGGTTCTCGGCCAAGGCTATGGATATTTTGGGAGGCATAAGTGGGGTGCTGTGTGGGCCCTAAGATGCACCACGTAATCCAAAGCACCGGCGTGGTACAATAATAGAATGGCTTAGGCTGTGCTTTGTCCCCCTTTACGCTATTTGTAGTTAATTCCAAGTTTCGGGCATGACGAGGCAGACGTTTAAGAACTGCTTAGCCAGCACTTAGTTACCGCATACTCATGACAGTCAGCTTTAGGGTGCGTGTGTCAGTGCGGTGGTGCGTCTCTACAAATGAACACATGCACAGCCGCGGCTGCTCGGTGTGAATGCTCGCGCGCGTCACCAGGCCGGCCGGCGGGGTCTCCCCTCCCTCCCCCTGCCACTGACCGCTGACCGCTATTAACTATTCAGGAGGCGGCAGCTCGGTCGGGATGCGGCCCGACGGCGCCGCTGATTTAGTGGCCACGTCCCGCCGCCTGCGTCGCGTCCGCGTGACGTCACACGCTCACTTGACGGCCCAGCCATTCTTGGCGGCGCGTGCTGGCCCCGCCCCCATCGATCTCGGCCAATCACAGCGCTCGTCCGGCGGCCGCGGCATGTGACACATTGATCGCCGGGCTCTGTCGCCTAAGTGGCCGACAATGAGCACCGCTGACCGGCGGCGACCGCCGACCGCCCGCGCCCGCGGCGGGCCTCGGCCGGCTGCAATCCGGGGCTGGCCGCCGCGGCTTTGACTGCAGCGCCGGCCGCGGGGGCCGGCGCCGCAGCGAGGCGCGCGCTTTGTTGGACGCGCGTCGGCCGCCGACCGCTCACAATGACGGCAATCAGGTCTGACTGTGTGGGCTGCAAACGATGAGCGCGGCTCCACTATGAGCCCTTTAGTGCCACGCCACGGTCATCCAAGGCAGCGCATGGAGTGCACGCGGCGGTAGTATTTGTCCGCGGCGCCAGCGAGGGTTACGACACCGCCTGACGGTGGCCGGGCGGCGCCCGCCAGGCGGTATCATGTTGACAACGCAAATCAGGTGGTGGGTGGATGCGATGCAAAAGCGTTGGACGAAAAGTGAGGATGATACCTACATGACTTACATGCATGTATGTGGTTCTTATCATCTTTTCGCGTGTTGGTGGCATATTAATTTTAGGCGCTGCCCAAAATTAGCATGGCTAAGGCTACTCGGGTGCGTTAAATGTCAGCAGATTTTTGCGCCACGATGGGATTACCAAGTATCCACCGCCGCGGTCCTTGGGGTTCCGGACCACAGGCGCTTTGGCAGACTGAGCTACTAGACTGAACGTTACGTTGTTCCAGAAGCTAAATCGCGCCCAATGTAGGTATCTACTTACATAGCTGCCTAATGCATGTTGCTACCGTGTATCTGGCACCATGACCGCCTTTCAATGATCGCCGCTACTTTGGAGCGCTGAGCAGAGACTCGCAGCTGCTTCACTTCACCGGAAACAATCCAGCTTAACTCAACTCGACACTGAATTTTGCAACTCACGTAGACTACATCGTTTTGTTGTCTCACCGAAAGCTAAGACTCGTTACACATAGCGTGCCGCTGCCTCGAGGCCTCGAACACACCCGGGCTACATTTTCTTGATCTGTGCCTACGTTGGAGTCATCTTTGGAACAATGTGTCTTCTGAGTGGGTGCAGTCATCATGAACATGAACATCCATGAACATCCATGAACATCATGAACATGAATCCAACATGAACATCTCTGAAGACTTCAGTGCAGGTTGAATGCGGCTGGTTTACATGACAGGCATGCTATGTTTTAAAACATGAATTGCTACATGATGCTATCTCAATCAACATCTGTTCAGTGAAATCTAATCTTAACTGACGTAACTCAATGTCCATGTGCAACATAAGCCACTAACGAGCCGGCCGGCCGCACCTGCTGATGAGGTTCTGCTTACCGTGCATTTGCGACAGGCTCGACCCCCCATCTTTGAGCTGTTCTTTTCAGTACAATCAAAACATTTATGTAACACGGAATCTACCAAGAGCACGGTACAAGCCGGGCGGACCCATAGTCCACACTCAGTACTATCCTTCTCAAGACCTACATGACGGATTACTTTTTCCTATCTGCAAGTCTTACATAAAACCTTTGTCCGCTAGTTAGCTAGGTTATGGACACTCACGGGGGGTATGGTCTGGTACTGCAGTACACAGGAGCAGCGCCTGGACGGTTGAGGTAATAACCATCTATTTATAGACAAACTAATTATGTGATGCTATTCCGCGATCAGCCTGCTCGCAACCCATTATAATGGACTGGACTCATTATCTGGACTGCTGCCCGCTGGTGCTAATAATGTTGAAACAGAGACATTAGTGAATCCAGATTTAGGATTCGCGTAGTCCAGCATGCCTTGGTGCGCTCCCGTGTGTCGCAGGTTTTAATCCTCTTTTGTACATCACTCCCGCTCAAACTATGTTGGCACCTGTAGTTAGCCCGTCTTTCGTAAATCTCGACTGCATAGAACATCGCCGGACCGAAGTTAACACTGTTTCCTGCCCACTCTGAACCGGTAACCGTTAATGAAATCGACACCGTTTCGTCTCTCTGAACCGGAAACTGCTACCGAAGTCGGCACTGTTCCGTCCCTCCGGACCGGAAACTGTTACTGCAGCCGGCACTGTTCCGTCCCTCCGGACCGGTAGCTGTTACCGAAGTCAGCCCTGTTCCTTGTCCTTCCGGACCGGTTTCATTCCCAACAATACACCATTCCAAACAATACACAAATTTAGCTGAAAAACACACTTAACGAAAGTAAGCTTCCTAAGTCTTAAGATGTTGTGTTTTCGGCAATGTCAATCCTTGTGTTGAAGATACCCGACCATCAATAAATCAGGAGAACCTAGTTAAACGAGAATATCAAGCAATCATTGAAACATACTATGAGAGACGCTGGACAAGAAACGCAGCCCGCGGCACACGTGAACATGAGCACGGCTGAAAACAGCGCTAATTTTCATAATATATCCTAATAAATACCTTATTGCATCGCCTAGCTAGGTCTTCCCGGTTTCATAGATAGCTGATAATGGTTCCCATAAAGCCTCATAATGCTGAACCAGTATCATGTTGGAGTGGTAGGGCGCTATCCCAACACCAACATGAACAGAAAATTGTTTAAGAAGACCCTTTAAGAAGAAACCAATTTAGTTGATACCTATCGCAGCGCAGTAGTCATCAGTCCATCCTTCAGTCCTCATTTGCTAAGGGTGAAACTAACTAGGTGTTAGGCTCACCATAACCTTTGCCATTCCTCCGAACCTGCGCGATGAACGCAATGGTCACGCAAATGACACGCTCAACAAAGGATGGGGCATTCAAAAACATTCCCTTCGTTCGGATGTCTCTTGCACAGACTGAAGTGATCGCCGCGATGGTAAGGTATTGAGGCTTGGTCACATTTTGTATGACGGCCTTTTTACTAGATGACAGTGTCCAATAAACGGGTAGAAAAAAGCGTTTGACAAACGTACTGTGCCTGCACTCTGGTAAAGTTTCAACAATGTCTATTTGTAATGGCTGAGTGCTGTCTTCAGGCTGCTGCTGGTTTTTTAAGCGGAGTTGAAGACAATCCCCTATTAAGGTAAACAATGCTCTTCTTGTGTCAACCCGCAAGCTAATGAAAAGTAGGCTACTCTATTAAGCCTAATTAATGGCCTGGCGAGGAGAGCCATCCAACATAACTCACTTGCAATGGACAACCGCTTCCACCAAAACGACCTCACAATGCATGCATTTTGGCTGTTTGCAAATAACCTCGCCACTTCAACGCACTTGAACAGCTACGCCATCGCGGCACAAGTCAGCGCGGCACAAATATTGGTTCAGAAATATCTGTTCTAACTTTGTCTGCTTAGCCAGCGAGGCGCCTCGAGACTGCTCAAGCTCCGCGCCGAGACGCGCGCTGGATAGTGAACATAAAGAGTTACGAAGCTTAATGTTCTCGGGTCGCTGGATGGGTCCTAGCGGTCCGTGTCTCTGCTTTAAAACGTCAACAGCGCCACTTAGGCGCTTCGGCAGCAGGGGTAGGGGTGGGGGTGGGGGCTAACAAGCCCTTACCTTCCAAAATTCGTGACAACAGGCGTCGGCGGGAAATCGATTAAAGGCCATATCGTATGATGACAGGCAGGATGAGAGGGAGGGGATCAAAGAGTAATCAATGTTGTTGGGCCATGTCTATCCATGGGTAATCCAATGATCTGTTTGATTATGTTTGGTAGGTTGAAAATGAAGTGTTGAATAGCTGTTCGTTATGAGTTTTTATGGAGTGACTAATATGAGGTAGTTAAAGATTAAGTACGCTGCATTTTCAACATGCATAGTCTATTTAAACTTAAGCTTCGCCCAAGAGACGAGTAATTTTTTCACCTTCGCTCCTCGAGGGTTACCCTCAGAGCCCCCCCCCCCCCGCCGCCCACACACATTCTTTTCCCTTAGAATTCGGGGTTTGGTGTTCGAAGGAAACGGCGGACCTGTGGCCTGTGGTGAGCCCACACCCGTGGTCACACCTGTGACATACGTGCCCTGTGTATGTCACGTCGGATCGCAGTGGCGAAGGCTTTTGTTGCATTAGTCCGTCCCGCTGTATCAAGAACTTCATATGCCACATCAATTAAACTATCAGCGTTGGCCTGCCATGACCTTCCAAAGCTCTAAGATAGGTCAGAAAGATATATGTGTGCCCTCAATATTTAAATCGGGTGGCACTGAAAACATTACACATGAACTCGAAGTTCAAAACCGTCAGAATAATAACTCACTGTAGAGCAGTAAAGATAAGAAAAGCAGTCTGGAAAACCTCTTGTGAGAGTATTTCCGGCGGGATATAAGCGTGCGGTGCCTATTTTGTGCAAAATGTCACCGACACCGACATGAACTCGAAACAGTGGTACCCCCGTGTCCAAAACCGTTCAGAAGTTATTCAGACAAAATCTCAGGGTGCCTTTGAGGACCTCCCTCTACGCTGGGGGCAAACATTTTATCTGGTTTGAAAACCATCAGCGAAAACGATGAGATTAATCGTGCAGACATTATATTTATACCAAAAAGATATTATATTCCTACCAAATTTATACCAAGGAAAAGTCTTTGACATGACACAGGCCCAAACATCTTTACATGTCTGCTCTAGGCAAACCTCATGAATCGTAGAAGAAATTTCGCAGATATGTTCATTAGTAGCGTCTAAATAGTTTTTAAGTGATGCCTAATGTTACTTGCCCACCAGGGGCAGTCTCATTTTGCATATCAAGTTTCAGACACCCCCAGTTTGCTCCCACCATTTGTTGATCTAAGTTCGGTGATGTTTCCTCGAAGTTCAGGGCTTGTTACAATTTTGGGCTGTTTGTGAAGCATATATGTATATATATATATATATATATATATATATATATATATATATATCTATATATATATATATGCTTTAGTATATACACATGCTTTAATAGAGCTCTAAAATACAACTTTGGTTATATATATATATATATATATATATATATATATATAAAGCCAAAGTTGCAAGCACCGTAACGCGTCCTACAAACGAACGGATGACGACCGTGAGGTAACTCACTGGGCATTCCTTAGGCGTGTTTATACATTTAGCAGCATCGGTAGCTATACGATGCATTCTAGTCACAAAAGATGTGTTCCTTGCACCCCCATCGATGTCAAGAAATGGCAAACGCAGTTCGTATAATTTTGCTACACTTCAATTACATGGAGAACATGGTTCTCCAGCCAGGATATATGTTCTGGGTGGAGAACCAATCCTCAGCAGCTGGTCCAGCACGCACTACGAACTTGAACGGTGCAAGTTATTACGCACTAAAAAGGGATGCTCCATATTTATATGTGGATTTGAACTATGATTCTTTAGGATTCTTGAAGACCATGTGGTGCTGTTCACAATTCTGCTCTTCTTAAGGCATAAGCCATCTAGTTTCTGAGCTACACGCCCGAGAAAATGGGGAAAGGTATGTTGGCGTCAGCATTCCAGGGCCACCTTGCCATTCATAAGGTCACAACGTCATTTCACTCGTGCCATTCCACACGCCATGCAGCGATCAAGGCCAAGAAAACAGGATTGTCGAGGCGGTCATATTTGGCGTTCATGAGCGCGATTTCCAGATATAACGGCCATCAATTGACTTTCAATCGATGTTTGCAAAGACGCAATCAAACCATGACGCTTTGAAGAGCATCTTCACTAAACAGAAAATTGTGCTGTCTAGAGCGCTTTTTCACTTAAAACACAAACTAATATTTATAAGTAAGCTTGTTTCATCATATCTGATGTTTCCTTTAATGTCTTTAAATGTGGAACATTCCCTTTAATAACGGCTATTCGAACAATACGAATGACCAAGAGGTTAGGTTCCCTTTGAATCTGTGAAACCTGAAACCAACTGACAAGATACCGGCCGATAATATTTTTTATCGAAGCTCGAAATTCGAACAACCGAGTAAACGCGCAGAAACTGACTAAATAAGACAGTAGTGATACCCTTATTCATCGGAGAAAATCCAAGAGAATGAAAATATAGATGCGTCGATATTTCGGCAACGCGTCTATGTCTCCATTCTTCTGGTTTTCATCCGAGGAATAAGGCTATTAATGTTGTCTTACCAACGTGCATAAAGTTCCTCGCAAATCCTTTTAGCAGCTTACAAAATTGACTAATTGTTCCTTTGCTCTTGCATATGATAATGCTTGCATTACTGAAATAATACTGCCTAGGTACACAAACACACACACACACACACACACACACACACACACACACACACACACACATACATATATATATATATATATATATATATATATATATATATATATATATATATAGGTCACTCAGGCCCTCTAAGAGACTTTGTATGTCGTCGTGAGAGTATTTTGTCATTACGCCAACATGGTCGGGGTTGCTGCAAAGCCTACAACCTTTCTCTGCTTAAGTCAACTTCCAAGTTACGTTAATACACTTCAGTGCCCGTTTTGGTTTTGGACAGGCTGCTTTTAGCAGTAGTCTGATGACGCCCTGGTTTTCTATTAAGTGTAGTTTTCCGCCACGTCTAATACGTTCTGAATTGTCATGGACTTTTGCCAGATGATCATCTCATCGGTTCTATATGAAGGACACATCTGGTGACGGACTATAATCATGTAATTTAACGGTATAGCTTCCTGGCGTTAAGGTAATTTTTTGGGTCTCCGTGTGAATTTTCCGTCACTCCATCGTGTTTTTCCGATATGGTCTTATGTCAGTGATTTGCTATTTCATTGTTGACCTCGATCGATAGATCTATGTCTATGTCGTTATATATATATATATATATATATATATATATATATATATATATATATATAAGGTATAAATTGTCCCTATCCCTCTCCTTTTTTATCTCTCTTTCTCTTTCTGCGTTTATCTGTTTAAGTCATGATCTACGTGGAAAAAAACAACTTGCACACAATACGCTGATCTAATATCTGTACTTAAATATCAACTCCTTGCAAACAAATTCGTCTCCCTTCAAAAATATGTTAATGACTCGAGTTATAATGCGCCACAAACTACACATGGCCGCTTCTAACAAACGATGACTCCGTGTCGCAGGATTTCTCTTGCGAGCGGACCGGTAGTGTAGGAATTACAGGGAACCTTTAAATGTTAATTTATCAAGAACGTTAGGTGAGCGATTAGTAACAAGATGGTCTTCAGGTAAATACGGGATTCTGAAACAAATTAGCATGTTTGTATACAGGTAGATGTCCGTCATAGATGCGTGCTTTAATGTTCTTCGTCGTTAATACTGACATTATCACTCTATCTAAATCAATATTCCAGAGCTCTTGGGCGGGGGTTTTGGTGTTTTGGTGTTTTAAATGAGCGTATAGCTGTCAGCAAAATATCAGGCTTTAAAAGCAGTTTGATAGAAAGTGAGTGATGATGTTCACTTTTCATCATTTGCTGCTGTTTCCAGAATAACCCGTGTAGTCACGAAAGCATGACGGCTAAATTTCTCAAATATCTGAGTGACCATCATGTCCACAAAATTCCATTCAGCTGGAAGATACACATTTCAACTGGTCATGACTGATGACCTATTTTCGAAAGCATGTCGGCCGTTTTTTCCGTTCAAATACTCGACGTCATCCGTTTGCTGTATAGCATGCGCTCTAGTGTACTGTCCGCAATCGACTTGTTTAATTATATCACAAAAACGCATCCGCCTGTATACAATCCAACTTCGGGCCATCCAAAAGTCACGCTAAGTCATCTGTTCGAAACGAGGTTTTTTGAATAATGTTTGGTGTGATCTATCGTGATCTTGGTCGTCGTCTTATGAGCCGCGGTAATTCACATAAGATATCACAGCTTGGCACTTGCTCAGATCACGGTAATGTCGGACCAAACTTAAGATTTATGTACTGATAGGCTTCCAGGCTTGAGAGGCACTATCCTGAGGACATATGTGCTGTTGTACGATGCCTTCTTCTTGGTCAGCCAGATTGGCTATATATACGCTTTGCTCTTGGGAGGAAACTCGCGGGAGGAAATTCGACGAGCTTTAGTTCACATCCACTGATTGACGGCTATCGGCGCATGATGCACTACACCAAGTGCTATATGAGTACATGGTTTCAGGCGAATCGTCCGATGCCGCATTAGCTTAAGCTCAACCATGCTTTAGTTGAGAGAATTCTATGGAACATCCTCGCCCAGAGAAGGTGAGAACAACTCATTTCGGACCGTTAACAGTAACCATCGCTGGAAAGATGTCTATGCGAATGCAGACGGACGAAATCCAGCAAGATCTAGCACAACCACTTTGCGATAACGCGTAGTAAAACCCCGCAGAGCGGAGCCGGACGGATGCAATTTTCATTGGCGCGTCAGGCGAAACGGCGGAATGTTTTGCCCTTCACAAGTTGGGCCGCCATCGAGTTGGGGCGACGGAACAAAAACCACTGGACAGCTTAGGGCCCACCAAATTGCGAGTTGCACCGGTATCCGACTTGACCCAGTCGGTTCAATCAGTGATCATCTTCGTCAGGTCAACAAAAACGTTAGCAGAACGTATAGGCTTTCTGTGGAACACAAATGCACTTTCAGGACATTTAGGCACAACAGGCTGTTCAAAGTCAGATTCGTTGCACCTCGCGAACTAGGGTCATTATGAGATCAAGGCTATTATGTGTCACTCATCTTGTTTTACGCTGGAAAGATTCATAATCTATCCAAAGTGACATGTGCTTGGGGCTGTCGTTTTACACAGCGCGCGTTAAGTACATAGCTATTGCCATAAAACAGCAAAAGAACGGTGCGCAACGTGATAAGGTTTGACAAGCCTTCAGAGGATTGTGCTCGCCATAAAATAAGGTGAGTTGTATTTGCTTTACAGCAATAGAAAAGCTGTGATACCAAACGCAAGGTTGTAACTTGGACAAGCTGCGTACACCCGACACATTAACAGCTTTGCGCTTCGTTTTAACCGTAGTTATCATGAATTATGCGTGTGTGTGTTAGTAATGAATGAGCTATATCGCAATATATATATATATATATATATATATATATATATATATGTATATACATATATATACATGTATATACATACGTATATATATATATATATATATATATATATATATATATATATAGATATATCTCTCTCTCTCAATTATTACCAGGTGCAAACACCCAGGCAAAGTATAACGACAGCGTGAATCAGGAGGGCACACTATGACCCTCCACACATTCAATTCAAAACCGATTATTTGGGCGAGCCTCAACATGTTGAGGAGGCCTTACCAGAGGTCATTAACATTTTGTGACCCGAGGCCAAATTACTATTCAAACGATGTGCTATGCTCTTATAACGTTACTGCTGTTACTGCTGTATTGCAATGGAACGAATGCTAAAATCCAGTCTGTGAAGAGCTTCAGGCACTTACTGCGCAGCCCTACGTCCGTAATACTCACTGCAAGGCAACATACGCTTAGGCCAGCCTCACTAACAATGGGGTGATATCCATCACATGGCGACCGTAGTAGCATTCACGCACAGCTTCCGGCACCACCCAGCACACGGCTCAGCCCCGGCCGTCCTCAACGCCGGTTGAACGCTGGCGAAGCTTCATCGCCGGCGACCGGCCGTTTAACTAAGTGCCCCGGACAATAATGACCTTATTTTATTACTGCTGGCCTTACTGACCTCATAATTATATTACTGACCTTGTTATTACTTACGTTACTGCCGCTGTTGTTATGCTGTTATTACTCAAACGATGCGCTATGCCAGCCACACGCCATGCTGTTATCAACCACCTTAAATTTCACAGTGCTATCTTTCGCAATTTGTTTCTGTGGTCTAAGAGACGGCACTTGGAGAAGATAACGCCGCTCCTGCGGGGACCATGTTCACATGCATGTGGCAAGCAAGTGTTGAAAGCGTGAAACATCAGTGCCCAGTGAAACTTCTGGTAATCCACACAGAATACACTCGTGGTCTCCATCGGCCGCCTATTTACAAATGATGATGAGTCGTGTCTTACAACATATGTATCACTCAAATTTCAGCGGCCCGCTATAACATCGGATTCTTTGTTCGCAAAACTTGGTTCAGCTTGGACGTGTCACGTTATCAGATGACGAACAGACGCCGCAAAAAGGCCACTTTACACTCGGGTCTACTGCGATGCATGAAATGCTGGAATGCAGTTTTAATTCGGCCCACTCACCGTCCCGGCAAGATAACGCTGCGCCTGCCGTTTTCGCGCCATCTTTCGTGCGGCTGACGGATGTGGCGCGACTTTCATTTCCACGAACGGCTGGCTCCAGTCTCCGACAGCCGACCGCGACTTTAATGGACGGGCGCGGCAAATGAGACGCATACTCCGCTGCCGCCGCCACCGCCATAAACGGTTTCATAAGGTCATTATTGTCCGGGGCACTTAATTAAACAGCCGGTCGCCAGCGATGAACTTCGCCAGCGTTCGACCGGCGTTGAGGACGGCCGGGGCTGAGCCGTGTGCTGGGTGGTGCCGGAAGCTGTGCGTGAATGTTGCACTGGCTGCCATGTGATGGATATTACCCCATTGTTAGTGAGGCTGGCCCCAGCGCATGTTGCCTTGCAGTGAATGCTACGGACGTCGGGCTGCGCAGTAAGTGCCTGAAGCTCTTCACAGACCGGATTTTAAGCATTCGTTCCAATGCAATGTGGGAAGGCTGACGCCCCCCCCCCCCCCAATCTATGGTTTTCACAATTTGGAATTCAGTCCTTTGCGAAATAGTGATGCAGAAATATCAGCCAGAAAAATCATAACCAATGTGCTTCAAGCCGACGCCGCTCAGGGTATTTCGCCAACCGTGATCGCCCCGGATGGAAAACACCTCCGCCGCCCTGGGATCGAACATTCGGATCGGAGAAATGCTAACGTAAACCGATACCCCTGGCCATTTTTGTTCAACAACCGTTAAGGGTATTTCTGCGACACGTCTCGTGACGTCACAGGCCACGTCAAATACCCTAAGAGCCTTTATTATTGCTAAAAAATGCTTGCCGACCAGCACCCGCATACGGGTGAGGGTACTATGGTATGACGGAGGAGCCTTACAGCTGGTCCAAAGCGAGGAAGTATGGCCTTTTACGTCAGTCATGTCATCACGCTAACACATATTGAATGGCACTGCCAAATATGTCCGGTCAATTCAGGTCAAGGTACCGGATGTAAATGCATTCCTCTTTTAAATCACAAGCCCATCCCCTGATTATACTTTTCCGGTCAACAGCCATTGATTCAGAGGTCAGGTGTTTGAGAATCTTGGGGCTGTATCTTCCATGCATTACTACCCACTTTTCATATTATTGCAACAGTGCTTTTATCGGTAGATTGCATCAACGTGCAGGAGTCAAGTCTTTTGTTCAGTCGTCAGTTTTCAGTCACGAATTGATCTGGCGGACATTGGGGTGTCTTACGAATTAAATAAACTGACAGATGACGGAACAATACACAAACTGAAATCAATTAGACCATAGAACTTTTACTAAAGCACATAGCTGAACCCGATGCCATCTTAAAAATCACTAAGCAGAATGGTCTGATATCCGTCAAAGCTGCGTCAGCTGTGTAACTTCGGCACGGACGACTTCGCCCCCGACTCCCTCGAGCAGCACGTGCCACGAACTGAAAGCCAGCCCCAAGCTTGAGGTGCCGCTCGGGCGCCCACCACACTGGGACGCGCCATCCACCGCCGCGTGTCTGCGGGTACCTGGTGTCGTGCCTCAGATCAACACAGCCGAGACTCGGCCGTGTCCGGGTGGCATACAGCGGCCCGCTGCGACTGCTCGGCGGCACACAGGGGCCCGCTGCGGCGGCTCAGCAGCACACAGCGGCAACAAACACAGCGGCCCGCTGCGGCTGCTCAGTGCGGCCGCGAGGACGCCTGCATATAGAGCAGCGCGCCCTTCAGCCAGACACGGAGGCTGGTCTGTGGGACAGATACCTCCGATGTCAGCTGACGGGTGGGGGAGTTACCGAATGGTTCATCTACCCGGCGGTAGAGGTCTGCCGAAGGAACTGGCGGCAAGTACGGCCGTCGCACCCTTCACCTTTGTTTGCTGGTCACCGAGCCGGCAGAGGCGCTGGTGTCGACACCACTGTCAGATTCCAGTGCGGTCTCCAGCGGCTCCTGGCGGACCACCAACGCGGACCTGGGTCCAGACCCGGTTTCGCGGACGTGACCCATCCGTAGCCGAGCGGACGTCGCACCGGCCCGCGCTCCTGGGTGTTCGATTAGGCATTGCTCGTCATGATTCCAACTGGCTCCATCCTAAAGAATATTGCCTTGATTTCGCATCGTAAGGTCTCTGTAACATTCCACGCTTGTTCCATGGCTTGTGCACTTAACATTCCAGTGCATTCCATGGCTTGTTCACGCACTGCGATTACTCATCGCTACGCTTTTCCAAGCTCAGATTTCATGGGTTTGAAGAACATTCTTGTTATATTCATTTGGTATATTTGTACAAGATAAAAGCCTGAAGTGTAAGTGCAATATGCCTGTGGTGCAACAGTCTCCAGGTTAAGGGTGTAGTTTCCTAGTCAGATGTGGGGGGGGGGGCTGCTTCCAACACCAGGACATTTTTTTGAAGAAAATGAGGCTAATCCCGGGAGAAATTCGTTTGTTGGCGTAGTTTTGGAAACAAATCGTGATTTTTTACTGTCCAGCCTTCCAACTTATGTTGCGAAACTACGTCCCCGCTCCAAGTGTAAAGGCCCAGGTGCAGTTTGTACACCGCATAGCCATGACTAGGCAAGCTTTGGAGGAATAGTGTCATGAATGATAAAACAGAGGCAAAAAATCAAGTTGCGTTACTCCAATGCTCCTAAAAATGTAGGTAACCGCATGCATAATGTAACACAGTACTGCCAACCAAAGGATGTTTGGTACCATGGTCAGAAATCGTGCGCACATCTTTCATTGTGCAGCCGTCTCTTGGCTATTAGCTTAATTCATTTTGTCTTGCCGTGCCCGAAAAAAAAACACAGCGAGAGCAAATCAACAAACTGTTCGGTTTCAGTTCCCATACATTGGTTCCCAATCCCTTTCCCCGGTGATATCTTTGATTCATTCCGGTTGTTATCCGTAGCAAAAGAAGGCAGCAATCAATAACCCGCTTTTTCCGACCCATGTACAAAATGGGAGGAGTGGCTAAAACCTCGTCTTCGCCATTGTACAATTCTATTAAGTCGTGTCGAATAATTGTCCCACATGACAGCAATAGGGCGTAATAGTTAGGGCTTAGCTCTTTCGCCTCCTAGGTGGGGGGGGGGGGGGGGGGGGGGGTTGTATCCTGGTTACGTCCTGGCAACTGAACGCCAATATGGTCACAACAGTCGCTAGTAATCCATAAAAGGGATCGTGGCGACGTGCGTTGTGTTCTTAAAAACCATCTCATTATGGCCGTTCAGATAAATTTGCGTTAAAGCATTGCACGAGCCGGAAACTTGTCAAATCAACAAAAGCTAGACCATCCTATACTTTTGCGTTTATCCTTTACGTATGTATAAGTAGAGTATAAGCATCAATAGTTTTGTTATTATGGTTCAAAGCTTGTCTATGAGCGAGCTCAGGTTTAGGTAGCCGTCAGCCATTGCTGCAAGACATGTAACGGGTTTTTAACATGCATTATTCTTCTAAGTCATCGTGTACATATCATGCTACATCTTTATAGACCGCTCGCATTTAACTGCCAGTTAATGAGCTATTTCATTATGGTTGATTTTGATTACACCATTAACTGACTTTGGGGCCTTGCCGACCCCTCTCATCAGGCGTGTATTTATGAGCATAAACAAAAAGCAGCACTGTCACGTCTCCTGCATGTCTCCCTGTGATGCATACTTACAATGCCGTGAAGAAAGTAGGGACGCTTTAATAAACAATCGATAGTAAGCGGCAAAACACCGACCCTTGGGGAACGGCAGTCTTGCTGGGAAGGGGGGGAGGGGTGAGTTGGGGGAGCGGTGGCTGACTTATTTTTTAAGAATCCAAACATCCTGGCATCAGGCGACTGTAATAGGGAACGAATACTCCTAGCTCAGATAGCGGTGAAACATTTATGACTTAGTGGACTATATTGGCTAAGGTAGACGCTCTGCTTTGTCAGAGGTTAGGTGCCGTTCGAAGACCACCATTGATGTGACCTTTGGTGGTCAACTGTTTGGATCAACGACGTTTCAGTCTTCGATCAGCATTTATCAGAATTCGATGGGGCCAGGAAAAGCTCCATTTCTGGGGAAATATAGCCCGAGAAAAACATGAGCCAGCATTGCAATCAACTGCAGAAAGCTTGGGCATGTAAAAGGTTCATTGAATTATTTAATAATGTTTCTTAATGCCGACATTTTCTTCCAGAATGCGTAGTAAGAAGGGATGTGGGGAATATGTTTGAACACATAACTTTAGGAAGCTAGTTTGTAATGGCTTTATGTAGTAGCCTCAAAGCGATAACTCTACATTCATCACAACAGTGATAACCACAATTATTGCTGGATTGCTGCATCAGGTCGAAATCAGCCTTGTCACCAGTCGCTCACGGGGCATTGTGATCAAAGCTAAGTTTTAGAGCTGAACACTAGACCAATGATTCAAAACCTCACGGTTTACAGAATTTCCTTCACACTTCACAGCTTCCGTACAGTTTTTTGTTTTGTTTAGCGTGTTCAGTAAACGTTGCACATAAGCAGCGCGACGTTCGCGATATGGTCCGTGGCATTGCTGCCACTGCGGTGTCATGGCCAGCTACAGATATGCGTAAATCAAGAGCCCATTACCAGCAGCCGGTCGGTCACCAGTCTTGTGTGAGCGGTCAAAGCCACACACCAGGTTGATCTTACCGTACACCATGAATGGTTCTGATGTTCAACAAAATATGCGGAATCGCTGCGGTGTCTCTTCAATAAAACAAATCATTTTTACAGGGCTATATTTGGGTGCCCCAGGGACAAACAGAAGACTAGAAGTTATGCCGAGACAGCCATGGAGTCAGCGAACCGTTTTAACACGCGATGCTCCTCGGGCGGGTGTCATTTCTCAGATCTGAGAGGTTCCGCACCGTTATTCAACATCTCAGTTTGCCGTGCGCACCGGTGTGAGCTGTGAGAACTAGCTACGGACTGGGTCTTTGTTACACTGTCACACCTGGACCGCCAGGCTCATCGAGGAAACCTCTCGGCCATCCACTCACCAGCAGGCGCCGATGTTTACCATTGTATTCATGGTCACAGGAGTTATACTCTAAAGGCAGCAGCCCTTACCCTGGTCACTGCTGTAGAACGCTTGTGAGTGAATGCAATGGACAGTGGACAATGGGAATAAGAATTATGAAAGCAAGCGTTGAAAATGAGAAGCTAAATGCAAATAATGAAGTGTTTTAGTTTCTCTGAATTTCCGGTCAGGTTCTCGTAGGCCGTAAAAAGTGTTCTGGTCATCCAGTCACGAAAAACATATTTGTAGTTGTTTCAGGATACACCATGTTCATAAAACATACAAAGAAGGCATACTTTGTTACAAAAGATTGTTCGTAATACGGACTGGACAAAACTGTAAACCTTAAAACCAGGGGCACAGTCAGGACTTCTAAACGTAGGAGGGAGAGGTGGAGCTCGGTGGGTACGCATCACACTAATCTTGACGGTCTGTGGCTAGTCATCTATGGTGAAAAACGAAAAGATCCGGACCTTATGGGAAAATCAGCCCCCTGGCTGCACCGCTGCTTAAAACCTGGATAACCAATTCCTAATCCAAACGCCTTTTCAAAAGGGAAGTCGATGCGTGGTTCTCAAGTCATAAGTGCACTCCGGCCTTGCAATCCAGCGACTTAGTCCTGACCATCCACGTTGGCCACATATGCGTTTGCAATGTTCGATCCGCCATCCGACATGAGGACAATTTTAATTACTGACCATACCATGCCTATAACTGAAGCAATATGCGACAGTTATGTGCCGTCTTCTTGCTGCTTGGAACAACGCCAGCTTAAATGTATTTTGTATCTAAAAGCCTACCATTACCCGTATACCACACAACATTGGAGTTGAAAGCACATTGGAAGAAAGTGGCCGTAATGGCTTGCAAAGCAGCGTTGCGTTCACCATGAGCCTGCTGCAGTTTTAATGGTTCTTAATGTTCCTAAAGCGGCGTGGACCTCGTAACCGACACTCCGAGTACACTTAAACAAGAAACCGAGTGCACGCTGCCCGACTTCCGTGAAAACCCCGAACAAATTGAGTCGCTCTTCGCCATAGGCGAAAATATCGTGCCTTCGCGGCGAGGCTCGAAGTGTTGACAGATGGAGTGATTTATACTGGAAGATTATTCAAACTTCCGGGTTAATAGATACTCAAAGCCCGTTTAACCATTGGGTCCAGGTTCGAATGGCGGGGAATTATGCATGAGCTGTGATCGTTACATTAGTGCGATTGACTGACAGGGAGTAATTGGCAGAGACACGCATGGCGACAGAGGTGGAGTGGTCCAAACGCGCCTCCTAATGCTGCTAGCGACATGACTCGGATTTTCATGAGGTGCGGTTGCCCTGGAAACGAACACTTCAATTGGTTTGCATATTTGCCTTGGGACGCCGGTCAGCTCTCCACCACCAGGAAGCGTATGGGCGATGTCACTGAGCCAGCGACGATATTGAAACGGCTGTCTGCAGGCGCCCAACGACGCGTCACGCCGCCTATGAGAACATATTCCGGTCCACGTGTGCTGACAAGCAGCAGTGCCCAGGCGTCTACAAAAGCAGTGAGTCGGACCAGGACGTTTTCATGGACACCGCTCACCAAACAAGTTGTCGCATCGACACAGGCACAGATGGCTCCAATCGTGTTCAGCTGGTCTAGCAAAAAAATTTATCTCAGTAACGGTGGCTTCCCCTTCGTACAGCATCAACGGAATGATACTGATCCGTATCGCATTTTGCTAGCCGTAGCCTAAAGACAGCTAAAAATGCCCGGCTCTGCATTCTAACGGCACACAAAACCACTGAACATAAAACAACATGAAAGCAAGTCGCGTCCCGCGGTCGGTCAGCTAGACCCCCCCCCCCCCCACACACACACACACTCTTCCCAAGCAATTGACTCACTCGCCAAGTCAGTAAAAGCACATTCATGCAGGCTGAAAAGGGCACAGTGTGGTCTGGAGGATGCGAAATCATCCGGTTCTAAACCGGCCACCAAGCAGACGAAGCAAGCTTGTTGCTTCCGGGGCTGTCTTATGAGGTTCAGAGGTGTTTGGGGTTGTATGCCATGCCCTTGCAGCACTAGCAGTAAGTTTCTCCTCCTGCGTGATCCATCAGGGTTCACCGGATGTCTAAATTCCACTCGGTATATTTACGGATGGCATGCCATGCCACGTGTATCACCCAGAGCTGGCATCTTGTAAAAAATCCTGCCTGGAAGCCGATAATATTTTGCACTTAAATTTCTGCACTAGGTACAGTCATTGTTCTGATACAGTGAAGACCGGAACCTTCCTCGCAGTGCCGTCTTCTTGTCATCAACGTTTTTGAAAATGGAGCCGGCTCAGCTTTTTCCCAAAGTATTCCTGTTATTTTCATTATGAACGAGGCCGCGGGTGGACAGTATTTTGCTTGCACTATGAGAACATTTTTAATTTGAAATGCCGGGCTCAGTCCCGGCCGTCACGTTTTCTACAGGCTAATGAAACCCGTAACTGCGAGTTCGCAAAGCCTCAATGCAGGTTCACGGAATTTCCAGCAACACGAATTGTCTGGACAGTCGACTTTTTCAAACAACGTGAAATATCACCATAATTTCGTTTCCCACCGATTCAACATGAGGAAAATAAAATATTGAAATTTGGAGATAGATGTATACCGCGGATCGAAAACAGCTCCAGATCACGACGATACGGCGTCGTTGCAACGTAAGACTAACCAATACTGACAGGAAAAAACAAACCTCATAGATACAAATGAGGAGGCGCATGCGGACAGGCACACGCTCACATGCGCAAACCATGAATATGTCCGTTATAGTGTAATTTAAAGTGCTTTTATCAGATCTTAAAAGCTAGGAGAGATCCACCACACACACCACACACACACACACACACACACATATATATATATATATATATATATATATATATATATATATATATATATATATATATGTATATATTGACCTGCGCAGACTTGAGACCCGAAACTATTCGTCGCGTAAAAGCACTCCTCCCTGTTTCCCACAGGGTCAAACCGTCTAAAGTGGGTTACATAATTTCACCCCAAGACGCTCAGAGGATAGCGGCATTGCGACACAAATTATTGGAGCATTCAGGGTCAAGATCAGGTCGTAGCCATACCAAGCTCCCGGAGTGTGCGCCATTGTTCCAACAAAAAGGCAAACGTGTGCTGGAAACGTGACCCATTTTTCCCCGGAATGCGGCAATTATAGCAACAAATTGCTACGCTGTACAAATTGTTGCGGATCGCAACGCAAACAGGGGTTACAGTAATTTTCTGTGAAACCATTATGCCTCAAATACCAGAGTCGCACGAGACGAGGTTGGGGCGCACCCCAGGTTCCAGAGGTGCACGGGCACCCAGTGCACCCACCTGGCTACAGGTCTGGTCAAGATCCACTCTAGCCAGCCTTAGACTGTCTGAGGCGGCAAGGCATGGGCCTGATGTCACCCAGGGTGACCACACCGGCTCCTCCGCGGAGGAGGACACAGCTGGCCTCCTGCCACGGTGCTATCGGCTGTGACTGTGTGCTTGTGGTCCTGCCAGGCCCATTGAAAACCAATGAACCGGGGCAGCGCAAAATGTGGCAGAGGAGCCGCGTGCGAACCAATGTGGTGGGAGAGGCATACGCGCACAAACAGACACAGCATGCGCCGAAGTGGACGGTTAAACTAACACCCAAATGACACGGTGCTTTCAGAATTTTATGATCAAGCAATACCGCTGGATGGCCAATAATTAGGTTCAAATTCACAGCCACAATGGACGCAGATACGCGTGATTAATATTCTGCGTGGACGGTTGACAGGTGCATTCGAAGCGATTGGGGTGGTGTGCTTGAGTACGTCTTTATCAAGGTTCGGAAAATCGTATATTCTCCATCTTCCCCCTCTTGTTAATGAAAGTCAGCTCAATACGCCATTGCCCGCGATGTCCGATGTAATCTCACACAAATGACTCCTTGGCGTCAATGAAATACAGACATTACGCATATCGCAGTGACCGCTGTCGCCCCGCCAGCGCGTGGCTAACCCACGTTATCGAACGCCCCGGAGCCCGCAGAACTGGAGTCGGGGAAGTCCGCCACATCGGCATTGCGATGAGGGCTCAGCCGGCGCATAACACGCTTCAGCGAGCCGAAAATATAACTGTTGGAGGCAATCAAATATGCAAACCAGACACACAGGGATTAGCTGTTTATAGATCAGAATTTGTCGGAAAAATCGTGGCTTTAATGCCGACAGCCCGCTTTACCCATGATGCATATAACATTGAAGCTTATAATTTTCTGAGCGGCCAAAAAAAAACGTTACATGCGTACCACATTTTGAAATGGACACCCGGGCTCAAAGAAGCACCATTGGCAACACGTTAAACCACCGATTATTCTTGGCTTTACCCTGTGTTAACCTTGTTTAAGCTCACTGCCAGGCAATAAATGTCAAAATAATTCGGGCACCAAGCGCCACAGGTGTTTTACAAAATAACAATGGACCCATGCTTTTAGATCTGGGATCTTTGTTTCTAGATCTAGATCTATGTGATGTGTTTATATAATTTAATGCAAGCTAGTTTTTAGCACGGTACGCTAATAATAGTTTGTGTAACATGTTCCAGTGTCCGCTTAAAATATATGATGGGGCCTCAAAAGAAGGCGTGTCAGATAGTGTATTTAAACTTACTTGTCTTTGCAACCGCCTACTCTGGATTTGGATGGGAGAAATCCGGGCCTCAGTGCTTGTCTCATTTGAATCTTTTCTCTTTTCATATGACAGTGGAGAGATTCATCGACATAATTATTTAACATCGCTACGAAAACAAAACACAGTCTGACTGGGTTCGAGGCAAACCGTCACAACCAGGAAAACAGAGATTGATGAAGCAGTCCATGAAACAGAACTATCGCCTTTGATTAGCATAGCATCATATAGTTTGCGCGTATCGGAGACCATTTCAAAATCCAAAGCCCTGTAGCCGTGCGAACTCATTTCAACGTTCGTTATGTATCCAGTAAGCTTGACGGTAAGTAACTTCACGGTAAACTCGCATTTAAGTTGAGCATAAACGATGCATACATGTCTCACCTCATTTTGCATGTAAGCGATCAATAGTGGATGCATATCCGTGCCATTCACCGCAGCTTTGGACATGGTTATTTCGAGCTTTTGGCTGTTTGAGGTTTCTGTCTTTACAGGGAAATATGTCCGAAGGTCGTAAAAAGGAAAAAGGACACTTACATTCGATCTCATAATGTTAAGTTTTCTGCGTTTTACGTTGTCAATGGTGCGAATTGCCCGTGTCAGATTAATGGCACGCTAAGCAACTATCGATCTTAATTAGAAAAAAAGACAGTGAAAATAAAAGAATAGACGGCCCGTGGGTGTAACAATAACGAAACGAAGGAATAGCATGTGCATCGTTGGGTTATAAAACACACGTCAAGCGACGTCCGTAAGAAAAACGAACACCTTTGAAAATGGTGATTCGCGGTGCTCATATTGAGGTAAAAACACTGCTTGTGTCTAGAGAGCGTAACTTCGGTTGCTGTTTTTCACAGTACTCGTTTTTTATGTTTATTGTAAAATCTGCGAGTGCAGATCATTGCTACCTAGCCATGTCGCAAGTTAAATTTTTCAGCCAAATGAAACTATTATGTCAATCTATTTAGTTCCCACTCTGTCAAGTGCGAACGAATTTCTCACCTTGCCTTTCCTATATTTGTAGGCCATGTTTGCCAGGGTTACTTTTCATTGCATGACATATGTAGAACCACATCGGTAATTTGAACTAATGCAGTTCTGGTGACATATGTCATATCTAAAAACAAGTGTGGTAAACTTCTCTGAAACTCCTGGGTCGCGAAAGCCTGGCATGTTTGACTCATGGCACAGCACGTAGTCCGTGCGCTTGGGCCCAGACAAAGATGTCGGCGTGTCGGGTCAGAGAGTTGCGCTCCCAGACCTGAACCATGAGTATATGATATATGTGAGGGTGCCATAGCCCTGAGAAAGCTCAGTGCGTCATGTGATATCCTCGTCCGAGAAATGTTTCGTCTCTCCGGCAATTTATCTCCATCTATCTTTGATCAGCATCAGTTTAGCATTCGTTTCTGACCGTCCCTCTAGGAAGGTGGCGAAAGGACGGCAGCGGCACGAAGACAGCCAAACAAGGTTAGTGTAACCGCCCTGATCTATTGCATTTCTAACCGTGCTATCCTCCCTAGCCGTGTGACCTTTGCCCTTGATTCTTAGTGACAAAGTGGTCCTGGTTCCTGGACCTCACGAGGTCCTGGCCGCATACACTTGCCACTATCTTGAGTGATGAAAGCAGGAAAGGTCTTGAACTCCTGGTGTTCTGTATTGTTGGTTGGGATATCTTATTCTGACATAATCGGCCTTCAGTATACCACGAGGTAATGGTAAGGACTAATTTAGCCAGTACCCCCTGGCATCATGAAGGTCGATTTTCGTCAAAACAAGATCTCCCAACTCAGTTCGTCAACGTCTACTAACGTTTACCGCCATCCCTTTCACCCTTCCTCGCGTCCCTACGCTCCCAATCCTCCCTCCATCCATCGCCACGCCATCAGTACGGCTGCAGCCGGGTATTGATAATCAACCGA
>NW_023596297.1:7515291-7542466 GCF_011947565.3 Pollicipes pollicipes | reverse complement strand
AAATGCGCTACAAAATGGTCCTGGGGAATCCAATAAATCTCTGAACGATAACCGCTGTTGCGCACTGCAAAAGTTCCTGAACCAGGAACGCGTTAAATCTACGCAAGACTGCAATCTCGTGGATCATTTTGAGGTGGGCGCTCTTCGAGCTCATGAAGCAAAACCAAGGCGTCATTGAGACTACAGCTTACAGCTATCACGTTTTTGGAACTGGAAAGGGATCACAGTGACCCGGCAATGAACTGAGACGAAGATTAAGTACAGACAGGCGGGTCTGCAGGGGGTGGGAGGCGGACCCTACTAAGTGTTACTTACACTGATTGTGACGTGCAGCGTGTAACATTCGACGTGACTTGAATAAAAGTGACTTGATGTGCTTTAATGACTCATCACTGGCCGCCATTTAGCTGTGTTAATGCTAATGAGTTATTTTCTACTATTATATAATTATCAATAATAATATTTATATGTTATATTATACTGATATTATATAATTATATTATGATATGATTATTGTCGATGTTGAAACCGATTTAGCTCCCTGTGAAGCGATGAGCTAGGGATTGGTGTGACGGTAGTGGTGAGGTCGAGGTATGGTGTGACGGTGGTGGTGAGGTCGGGGATGATGTAACGAAAGTGATGAGCAGGAGGTGATGATCTGACGGGGATAGTGAGGATCAGCTGATGATCTTATGAAAACGATAGGGATCAAATGATGGTACGGCGGAAGAAGTTGGAGTCAGAAGATCGATTGTAGAGGCGAGGGAAATCAGGAGATGCTTTTGTGGAAACGCCTGAACATCTGGATACGGCAGGGCGTGAGCATGGGGTCGGAGCAAAGCCAAGCTAACTCCCTTCGTGCTTTTGGGGTTACAAACTCCACATGCATGATGCGATGGCCTGCACTGTCATTGTAGGCCCTGTGCCGAGCCTGCGGAGGAGCTGACTGGCACAGATTAAGCTGAAACGGTCTGAGGCCCCGCTGTCAGAACGTCGCAGCTGCAACGCCTGGAGAGCGGGCATGTCGGCATGTCCAGGCTCGTGAGACTCGTGCCAAATGTCATTAACCGCAAGCTTCGTTTAGAGATGGGCATTAGCTCGACAGCTTGTCTATCTTGTATTGCAAAAGATCATAAGAAGGTACTGGCAGCGTGGTGAAAACCAGTGGAAAGAAAATAGGAGTTTCCGCAGAAACCTAAGTTTTATTTGGATCCGAAAAAATCGTGGCCACTTCGATTAAAAATGATGCCTCCTGGTACCTGAAATCTCGAACGGAAAACACAACTGGTCCCACTGGGGTCCCGAAAGCACAACTGGTCCCACCTGGTCCCACTGGGGTCCCGAAAGCGGGGCCCGATCGTCTGCGCGGAGCGGCAGGAAGTCTTGAGCCGACAGCGGCCCGGTGCGTCTCATAGTAGGTGCAGTCCTGGACCAGCAGGGGCCTGACGTGTTTCAGGTCAAGTGCAGTCCTAGCCCGGCAGCGGCTCCCTGTTTCTCAGGACAGGTGCAGTCCTGAACGGACAGCGGTCCGTTGTGTTTCGGGACAGATACAGTCCTGAACCGATAGCGGCTCACCGTGGCTCAGGACAGGTGCAGTCATAAACTGATAGCGGCCCGCTGCGTCTCAGGGCAGGCGCAGTCCTGAACTGACAGCGGCCCGCTGTGTCTCAGGACACGTGCAGTCCTGAACCGACAGCGGCCCACTGTGCCTCAGGACAGGTGCAGTCCTGAACTGACAGCGGCCCGCTGTGTTTCAGGGCAGGCGCAGTCCTGAACTGACAGCGGCCCACTGTGTCTCAGGACGGGTGCAGTCCTGAACTGATAGCAGCCCGCTACGGCTCAGGACAGAAACCGCCTAATGCCGGAGAGGGAGCCTCGCGTCCCATCAGCGGTTCGCAGGTTAAAGGGCGAACCCCGGTCCTCGACCGACAGAGGGCGACGACCTGTCCGGAGGCATCAGACGCCTCCGGACAGGTCGTCGGACGCCGGCCCGTCGGCGACCGGACAGGTCCCGTCACGGTTGACACACTCGCGGGCAGAGACGGACGGCTGGACCGGTCCACCACGCCAGCCCAAACCGTCCCGGCCGTCACGCGGCGTCCGCGGCCGGCGGCGCGCGGCCGGCGCCGCGCTGGCGGTGCGGTTCGTGCCGACCAGGCCTGGTCGTGTCTAATGAGCCGCCGTTGCCGGATGCTGAATCCCGAACGAGCCGGGCGGTTAATAAATGAGCGCACTGTCACCCCCATCACTCGGCCGTCGCCGACCGGCGATGGCGGCACATTGCTTCAATCTGATCAATTATACAGCGGCTGGAGATTCATGGCTTGCCAATTGACTCTGCGCCCGCGGCAATTCACCGACGGTGAAAGTTTTACGTTCAGGGACGCCCGGAAACCGAGGGTGCTGAAAAATTCACGAAGAGCAGCTCCCAGCACTCTCATCTCAACACCACCACCTCGGAAAAGGTTAAAAATCCGCCCGCAGAATATCGCCAGAACGGGTCGCAGACATGATGAAATGTGGACTTCGAGAGGCGTCGAGCCTGGCCAGGTTATTTCGTGGCAGAGCTGATGTGTTGTGGATTTGATCCGCTCAGATCGTTTTCATGCAATCCACGTTTTGTGCTCATCTGATTCACTATTTTTCGAATCAGGCCTCGTTTGATGTAGGGTATGTCTTTGTGGAATCCATTTGAGGTGGCAACTTTGATTTACAACGGCACTCAGACATAACTTACGCTGATAGTTGGCTTTGATTTTAAATAGTATTGTGTATATAAAACAGAATAGAAACGCATACATGGGCAAAACCGTAAATGCCAAACGCATGATGAGGACTGCTTGTGTGAACTCTATGAATTGAATACATCTTTGTTGCCTTAAAGGTATAATTGTATTGATTTATTTTGGCATATTGCTCCCTTTGGGAGAGACGGCCAAACAATGTTCCACTGATCTTTCCTTCTGCAAACAAGGCGACAACCACACATCTGTTGGGATATAAGTGTGAAGTGGGTCTATCAAGTATCATTATATAGCCGTGCTTAATTATATTAGTAAGTAATAGCCATCGTAGGGACCCCGCTTCTTTCAAACTACACAGTAGCTCGTATGTGTTGGCCAGCAAAACTTACGGTTTCGGGAAAATCGGTGAGCCCAAACCGTTCAACAACACCTGCGACGAAAATCACAAAAGTGGAGCATGCCATGTTAGGCCGTAACCCTTACTGTCACGATAATGCCTCTGCATTAAATTTTCTCCGTACCGTTTCCCAAGAACGAGTAACCAGGAGTGTCCCTCCCTCTATTCCAGCGACGCAATAAACTCTACGTTAACACCAGAAAACATAAAATCAAGTCGCGGCACTCCCAGTTAGGGAAAGGAAATTAAACACAAAGAAACAGGCGAAGAGGTGGTACAGATCCGGCAGGAATTGTGTTATGCAATAGGAAAGGAAAAATCATGCATGAGAAGGGTTGAGGTAGTCATAGCTAAAGTCAGCTGATGACAGCCCGCTAGAGCAAACCAATAGGCTGCTACCACTCATTCACGGTGTTAGTAAGGGTTGCATAGGAACACAGGTCGGGGGGGGGGGGGGGGGGAAAATTAGCTGGTCAATTTCATGCTGGGTTTTGAGCTGAATGTCCATTGAGTCCACCAGCTAAGTGGAACTTGTTGATTGGAGAACATCCGGAACCAGCGCCACGAATTTAGGTGCAGGTGAATGAATTTTACTTTATCAGAACGTGATTATAGAGCATGAAGGAGGTTAAGTATGCAGTGAGTTGCATGCGTGTAGGGCAAAAATTGTAATATCTTCAAATATGTTGGTTGCATTAACACGTATTCACGAAATGATCGCGAATGATGTTCTTAAGGATGGTTTTTAGTGCAGAGATATCGGTTATTCTTGGAAAATATTAAATCATAGCATCGTTCCACAGCTTAGGGTGAAGGCAAGATGTTGTAAAGAGCCTATAATTACTATCAGAAAAAGGGTGGTCTTAATGTTTTAGTCGCCTCATATCTATTCCATTTGATTCGTAGAGCTAGTATATTGAATCGAATGGTGCAGGAAGCTGTGAAGTTAACAAATTTTGCATCACACTGAACATTCACGATTTAGCGATATCCAATAATTTCAAAATTTTGTACCGCTTAAAGATTCACTCGGAGCTTTGCGGGGAGTGCACATTTTCTTTGAGATGCACAGCCCTTTCTTGCAAAATTGCTGACCAATTTGGTTGAGAAGCATAATTTACGCCTCAAATCAAGCAGTAGTAATTTAAATAAGGAAGAATTAAAGTGCTGTGGAGTGGATGCGACGTCGTTTCATCAATGAGGTGCCTAATCCTACTCATCATTTCAATATTTCTACTAAATATATACTTAATACTCCCCGCCCCTTCCCTAAGAAAAGCTGCTGGCTACTTCCACCGATTGCTTAGCCGCCTCTGCTCACGCGGTCCACCAGCGGGTTAAATATCGCGGCCCGTGGCGCTTCGGGTTCACTCCCGGCTGTAAAGATGGCGCTCGTGAGACTTGCGCAGCTGCTCCAGCTGGTCAGCACCTTCCAGTTGAGTTAATTTGACACGGATTATCACACCCGTGTAATGAACAACAGCATGCCGATGCTGCCCACTCCCTGGACGTGTTATGCCTTACGGCGGTGGTGTAGCCTGGGGACCGTGTCCTGTTGACTCGATTACATCGCGACAAAAGGAGGTGGATGGGCGTCTCTGTGTCATAAAGTAGAATGCGGCTGCAATCAGAAATGTTGGATGTGCTTATTCATGTCGTATTCTTGCGTCCTTGTGTCCATATTTATATCTCAGACCGGGACCATAATGCAGCCAGCCCTTGGAGACAAAGGCGTCCGAATATCTCACAGCAGTATTACACTCGTCCTATCTCTGTCCTCGGTCTCGTAGGTTCAACACCGCTGGTACCGGCGAAAAGGTCTCCAACGCCGCGAAACTCAACCAAACTTGCCAGCATTAAAGCGCAAGATGTCCTGAAACCAATGTTTTCTTAATGTCTGGAAAAGTACGACCTAGCCCCTACTAAATCAGGTGATGAGCATCGCTCCGGAATAGGTGGCATTGCTCTTAATGGCGATCGTTCTTTTTAAGACCATATTTTTTTCAAAATAATACCCACACATTGCAGGTGCGATAGCATGCCTTTTTGCACCAGGTGCGAGGTGCATACACAAAACAATAGTTTACTTGGGTTGCCGATACATTTATTGTAGTTCCTCGTAACAGTTTTATACATCCTGATATAGCATGCTATTTGCATTGCACAAACTAAACGCATCAGTTTATTTTTTTCGCCATTCTAAACTATGGAACATCGGTGTAAAACATCCTGATACATCACATTTCCTTTGCACGAACTGAATACATCACTTTAACCTTCTCGCCGTGGTACGACAGCACTGCTGCGAATGATTCCTGCGTGGTATTTCCTAAAGGAATATGGTGTCACCAATGGAATCATTCTTCGTACTACCGTCCCCGCCTGGCGTGTAAGTATGGACACAACGTCTCGACCAGTTAACTCTCCAATCGTCGTTTGGTGTTATGAAGCCCTGGGATGGGTTGGGTGACGTTTGGCGGCCAGCCGTGTATGTGTCACAACCCGAACGCTCTCCTTAGAATTGCTGGGATTCGAATCAGCGTCTTTTTATTGCGAGTCCAATGCTCTATCAACTGAGCTCACGGAGGAGAACAAGGGACAAAAGGACGAAGCCCAACATCATCCAGCTCTTCTCAGTACTCCATAAAACCTGGCGATGGCCGACGAGTTACCTGACCGAAACATTGTGTACATGCTAGCACACCAGACAAGAACGAATAATAGGACGTACGAATAATAAAAATACTCCGATAGAATTACAAATTATGAAAATAGGACCTACGAATAATTATTCCATCCGTGATGCTAATACCTTGCCTCAGTCCTTCCGTAAAGCTGACTAGATTGATTTATGTCACTTGTAAGTGGTAAACTGTTATCTTTCCTCACATTTACATTACCCTCATGAGCAGCAAAAAACATGCTTTACGCAATGCTGGAAAGTGGGTGTTTGGCCACCTTGATCATTTTGATCATCTATCGTAGTACCTGGGGCAGTGCTACGGTATTGCACATGGACATATCTCTTCTCCTTGCCTAATTATCGTAGATGTGAGGAATAGACATAGAAAGAGGAGTATACCAAAATGTGTTAATCTAGTAATCATTGAGAAACATAGATGATGACGATTATTTGACAAACTCAGTGCACCACATGGCTTTAACTGAAGGCCGTTTCGCCGCGAACCTCGCTCGCTGTGCACGTAAATGAGCTCACAAGCGCATGATGTTAGTAGGCTCATGAAAGCGCCAAAGTATCAGCAAGGGCCGACTTGACTGCCACAAAATCTATCCACGTGCCACGTGACTTACACCACCGTCTTCTCGGCTGCCTGCTCCGCTGGCGCGATGCCGCACGTCGCGCTCTTCAACAGGCCCTGGCTCAGCCCGTCGATCCACAGCAAGGCCACCCACCGCGGCAGCGAGAAGCTGCTGTAGCGCCACGCCTCCATTGCCGCCTGCAGCTGCACGCGCATCTGGAACTCGGCCAGCGCCGCCTTCTTCCCGCCGACGTGGTTGGCGTAGATCGTCCAGGCGGGGCGCAGCTGTTCGACCGCAACGCGGTAGCAGGCGGGCGTGGCTCGCGATACCGCGGCCGCCACGTCAGCTAGCGCCGCCGGCGCCGACGCCGACGGCGGCCGCAGCAGCGCCGACACGTCGGCGTCGACGAGGTCGACGAGCTGCGCGGCCGAGCCCAGCGGCTGGTCGGCGCCGTGGCGCAGCAGCACGAGCACCGTCAGCCGGAACACGTCGCGCTCAGTGAGCGGGCCGAGCGGCGCGTGCCGCGCCAGACGCGCCAGCAGCGCCGGCGTCGCCTGCGCCATCAGGGCGCAGTTGGCCGCGTGCTTCTGGCAGAAGCGTCCCGTGCGCCAGTCGTTCTCGCCGACGGCGACGGCGGCGACGGCCGTCACCAGCGCGGCGAGCAGCGCAGTCAGGCACAGCAGCGTGCGAGCGGTCGGCATGGCGGCGAGAGCGGCGCGGCGGAGCTGGGAGCGGCGCGGCTGACGCCAGACCGCCGTGTGACGGCCGGCGGTCGGCACGGGCGGGTGACGGCCCCGGTCGGATGACGCTTGTGTCAGCCGCTCGCCGCTCTGTGTCACCCGCAGCCGCTCTGACTGCAAAGCGTGAGGCCGTTTCGGGCGGGCTTCGCTGTCAATTGCCAGCGAGCCCTGAAAGTCGCCTGACTCAGCGCAGCTCACACAGCTGTGACCCACATTGTTCAGGGGTGAACTACGTCATGACATCTAATCGGTACGATGCATGCTTTCAAGCCAGCATTTGGTCACTAAGTAAGCCTGCTAGAAAGGGCAACTGCTCACGGCCGGCGACCGTCCGGAGCCACAGACCCAGGCACAGGGCCGGCCATTGTCGCAGGTCAGTGTCAGAAAGGCAGTCGTGGTAGCTGCTCTCAAGACAGCGCGGGTGAATAGCGCCAGCGTATCAGGGGTCGGTATTGGCCTTCACCGGTGGCACTGTGGATCCACCTATGAGCGGCCTATGCTTTTTCTTGCTATACATAACCCATATATTATGTTCTATAACCCGTGTTATATCTATTGTAATAACACGGTATTGCTCGAAACGCACAGATGATGTATATATACATATGTGTGTATGTGTGTGATAGCATATGATATATAATATATGATGTATATCATATGATTGCATATAATATATGATATATATGATATGACATCATTATATATATATATATATATATATATATATATATATCATAGGCCTCCAGCAGAGTGTACTTTTCTATTCAGTCCGGGATTTTTCATCCTCGAACTTGGGCCCTCTCCCATACACTCTGAGAAGAAAGTGGGCCTAATCTGGGGAGAAACCCGCTTGCTGGCATGTTTTGGGGTTAAGTTAAACTAGTCCCTCATTGCTCGCCCCCCCCCCCCCCCGAACTCATTGGGCAAAACTACGCCCTGGAGTCTAGTTTTAATTCCCTATGGTCCGTACCAGGGAAATTCGTTTTAGAAGTAAAGAAAACAGGTTGGAACTCGTGCATTACGTATCGAAGCGAGCTAGTCGCATTTGTTATGATCACCAACGTCTTAGTAGAACGCATGCCCGGAGGAGGGGGATGAGGACATTGACACCTTAATGTCCGCTCCGAGGGACCTGTCAGAATGGTGTTCCTCCTGAAGGAACGGAATCGTCCACGGCTGCCTTGGCTCCCAATGCCACTGGAGATTATGCATGGTTTGACAGTGATGCCAAGATCATGATGTCTGAAATGTCAGGTTACTGTAGACATAGATCAAGTATCTTATAGTAAAACCAAGGTCAGCGGGCGACCGCATAAATAACCCCGTAATCACAGTCGAAGATGTTCTATACGAAACACGACATTGATACTTAAACGCGCGTTGATATCCGCGGGCAAGCTCTCAACAGTTAACCGAGTAGCACATGGAATGTCGCGTTAAGGCATGTTGTAACACAAATGCTGACATTCAAGTTTAGACAAGGTCAAATTGAGCCCTAGTCAATGAGACACTCCACACTAGATGTAGTTGCGGAGCACTCAAACTGTATACAAATTTCAAATGCCCGTAGGCAGTCATGCATCACCGTCCAGCACATGAAAGTTGCAGGTGGTGAACTATGAACACTTATATCCGACATGTTCACTCACCGCATATCGCATAGGTCTATCGCACTTCAAGTAATCGCATACACTGTGACACTCTTTTAGAACCCTGTATCTCTGGTGTTCCAGACGCGTAGCGGTTAACGCTGACGCGTTAACCAATACTTTATCGCCACCTCAAACCAGGCTCCAACGTTTGTTACGTCCGATATTTTAGGAACATACACGAAATATCGACAGCTGCACATGTAGTGCAGAAGGGGACATTACAGCAATATTCATCGCTCACGTGCTTACAACGGACGGGACGGTAAGTATGGGCATTTAATGTCTAAAGATCGCGCAATACGGCTTGACGAATCGACTCCGCAATGTACATGACTTTCGTCCAGTATCCATTGTTGCAGTCTTTATTTTCGCTTTTCTCTGGCCGGTTGCTTAGCGTTATACTGCGACCAGAGCTTTTACACATTGGGTAGGCGTGTGTCCGCTGAAGAAGTCATCCCACATGGATTACACTTCCACTGCTATGATCTTAAACAGCGGTAGGAGTGTGATCTTACCACATCGAGTAAGAGCGCTCACGCACTTTTGCGTGCTCTTAACTGGACTCTACGGTCCACGCGCAATGTTACTCTGCTACGCTGCGTACGCCATTGTTTTTGTTCTGTACATGAAGCTACGGTGAATGAGCCGCCAAAAACCCTAATTGCTTGTGGGGAAAGTAATCAACAGGAACCACCGAAATCGCGCTGCGACTCTACAAAATAGGGCTTGTTGTTGGCGTGAGGGGTTGTGGCGCTAATGCGCTTCGAAGTGACCGAAATGACGATTGCCTGCGTTTAGGTGTGCCCTCCCTCAGAACTGTTATGTGTGAAATGCTGCGATACTGCCACCCTATTCCCTTGATAGCTTCCCTTTCGCAAGCCATCGATCTTTGACTGACAGATATGCAGAGTGATTCTCGACTAGGCCTGTGCTTGAGACTTCACCTAACTTCTCTTGGAGGAATCGATTCCGAGCTCGAATGAAAGGGACATGGCCAAATCCCAGTATCATTACAGCTACTACTAAATCTACTAGTAAATCCTAGTATCATACAGCTACTACTAAAAAACATGAACCGAATCAAAGGGAAGTTTACTCATATCTCACTCCAGCGTTGTATGAAAATAGCAAAACAAGAGCATGAAAGTAAATTTTTGCCTAAACCTATACGTCTATTCATATATGAATTCACATATGTACATACATGCATGCATGCATATATACAACTACACGAATGCGCATATTTGCATACGACTATACTCTAAAGGGGGCGCTATCGCGTTCGAGGTTAAAATGATTGGTTGAGCAACGCACACCTACTGCCATGCATCTTTATAAGAGCACGGGAATACACTTTGCTGTGTGCTGATGTTTAACAAGACATGGTCTATGTGCATAATCATACGACAACTTGAAGGCGTGGACAAGCCCAGGGTAAAAGACGAGGCATTCTGGCTTCGAGTAATGATCTTTTTGGGGCATTGCCACATTTAATCTTTCTTTATTGTGGGCCTATTCTTATGAGGACCGGCTGCGCAGATGCAACACAAGTTTCCATGCTACGGTTAACGTTATCACACACTACCTGGGTAACGCACTGTGTGCACTATAAGTCTTAAAATCCGTATCATGCCCATGTCAACGTCACAGATACTGCAGTTCAGTTAGTTTACGAGTCAGATATTCTCCAAGCGGAGTCAAACCATTAATGATTCGGGCGCAAACGACTCGTATCAGTTCCAAAGATGAGCTGGCTGAATAACCAATGGTAAGAGCTCTGAATCTGATTCCGGCTGTGGTGGGGCCGATTCCAGAAATGGATTAGATTACGCTGGAGGTAACCGCGAGTTTCTCCTCGATACGGGTGCTAGGACGCACCGTGCGCACCGCCGTCATTGTGTTGTCCCAGGAGCGCACGCAGGATCCCACGATAGCGGAGGCACAACTTACACATTCTCTCTGAAAAGCGAGTTTGGCGCGTCTCAGACGTGTGCAATTTCTTTAATCGTAAAGTGACATCGCATGTTCTGGATCTTCTTAATTTTGCGTGTCTTCCTGCGATTCTTGACTGTCGACGGCTCACTGCGTACATATTAAAACGCGACACACATTTGGTAGCGGGGAGGGGGCGCGTGCCCCGGGGGCTACTTTGTGCGTGCACCCGCGTGTTATGCACGGTATGCACGTCACTGCAGTGGTATATCGTTCAGCGGGTCGATGCCCTCACGGGGATTTTACTGTTATTCTGCGTTAGTCGCTCGGCTGAACGGCTATTTGCGCGACTATATAACGAATATGTTTGGAACGGGTTCAAACCATGGCCTTGAGCTGAAAGCGCTTGGTAAGCAGGGCAGTTACGCGTATCATGAACCCCCATCCAGGTAGGCCGACGCATCCGTTCACCCAGCAGGCTTATACACCGATCATAAACCTTCCACCAGACATTGACTGTGGAAGATCTGCGTGTTAGCCTATGCTACGAAAAGGCCCGCCAAGGCCTCATAATAACGTCAGACCGACCCCCTTTGGCTGGTTGACGACTGATGCCTCCAAATCCATCGGGGCAAACAATGCGGCCGCTCTGGGACTGATTCTGTGACGCTGAATCGAAAGCCCAGAATTTTTTTCCCCAGCCTACAAATACGGCACAAACAGGATTATCCTTAAAAAAACGGACAATCATATATCAAGATGTCTATATTTACAAGTACAACGCTTTCCTTGATAATGTTATGGAGGCGTAATGGCCGAGTTTTTAGCGCCTTAGGCTTTCACGTGGGGGTTAGGGTCCCAACCCCCATTACTCAATGGCCCCTGGGTGTTGACACGACCAACGCTGTCACTGGCGCTTCATAACAGGGTCGTTTTCTCTTTAGAAAAAATGCGTAAAGTTGCAGAAAGTTGCATGGCATCAGTCGTTTCAAGCTCTGGGCATTTTCACTGAACTATATGTTTTGTGTCCGATATGGACTTGTGAGAATGTGTTCGTTTTCAATATGTTTGTGTCTATACGTCTTTTTTAGTTTGTTTGCATTTTTAAACATGTTTGCGATTATATATACAGATGCCCAGCGTCCCTTGCATCCTACAAGTGTATTTGAAGCCGCCAAATGGCATCGAAGCAGATGACTGAGGACTGCCGAAAAGCAATGAAAAATATAATGAGTATAGCCTACATAATTATAATGAAAATCATCTACATTTCATAATCTATCAAGATAATCCACTATGCGCAGAGATCTATCAAAAATTGTTCTTTTGTAGGTGGACACAAACTTTAAGCATAATCTAATAAATTCGTATATTGCTTGTGTACCGGAATACATTCCAAGGCAGAAGTACACCACCGAAGGCCGACACTTTCCAAAAGTTGGGTTGTAACATGCATATGGAATTTTTGCGGACATTTCTTTCCATGCGTAGCCCTTCGTTCGGGGGTCTCAAAAGTGCACAAAGGGACATCCTAGTTACAAACATCCACGTAATTGGATACTGTATATTAATATATAGCGAATATACGACTCACATGATCGACCACTATGTGCATCCTTGAAATCCTAACCATTCTTTCATTTGGATAACTAATGCTTCACCAAAGTCTGATGCTTCACATGCGACTTCGGACATGCCAGAGCTTTGGTAACCGATCAGCAGCGTGACAAATGATGCACTTCAGCGCTTGTTTTGTTCTCACGGACGCAATTCTTCGGCAGTTGCTATTTATCGGTGGGTACGGGACGTGTTGGTCCGGCTCTGCCATCGGTGGTACCGCTGGTCGACTCCGCGCTGGCAGGTCCGGGTCGCCCTAACCCTCGAGCCCGATGAGTCAGCGCACCTGGTCTCTGTTACGTCATAGGGCAGAGGTGAGAATCGCAGGTCAGAGGGCTCTGGGTCCGGCGCCGCCAGCGGCTCACACCTGACTGACGGAGCCACAGACAAGGTCACAGCCATGGCTGGCGTCAGCCATGTGACCAAGGTGGTTCATAACGGTGTGTGTGTGCCAGGGTGTCCAATTTGAACACTCGCTGCCAAAGTTTAGGTCCATGTTCCACATTTGAAGATATTGGAGCAAAATCATAAGCTTACTCCACCATCGGATGTGATGGAATAAGCATCCTTTGGCATACGTGTATTATCTCAACTATCCATTAATATGTAATATTCTATTGAACTACCGACGTACGTTTAGGCGGAAAATACCGCTCTAGCAGACACATTTTCGCGGTTGGGTTAACATGCTCCTCAATGCCTCATTGTTTGATTTCGTCATCGCACCTCGCACAACATTGATTGAAAGTTAATTGGCGGTCCTAATATCTGGAAATCGTGCTCAAGGGTGCCAAATATGTCAATAATGAACATTTGCGAGCTATGTAGCGACAAAATTGCGAAAATGGAAACAACTGCAACAAGCCATACCAGTTAAACAAATTTTAAAGCTTCGTATTGGTCAGTACTCACGAACGCCTGCAGCGTGAACTCATGCAGAACACATGCAGAAACATTGACGTTTCGCTTTATAAGCATGTTGAGCCACAGACTGCTTCCAAACGTAGCCGCTTACATCAGGATAGTTTTTAGCAGGTGACATGAATATGCTGCAAGCTACACGATCAGTGCCGACGTCGCAGATCACTGCCGACACAGTGCTTACCCAATGTCCCTAGATCAGTGTACTTCACAGATTTTTCAGCCACGATTCACTCCACATACTCAAAGGTAAAAAAATACCAAATAACTAGGCTTTTACTAGTCGTAAGAATCGTGGCTGGCAGCAGCATCTTGCGACGAACGTGGTCAGTCTGCTACACGGCGGCTTAAATCGTCGTGCCATTGGAGACATATGGCTTCGAATGGTCGCCAAGCTGCTATGAATTAATTGCAGTGCAAGGCAGTATTCTGCCATTGGCTGCGTTCGTGTCGTGAACAGCTCACCGGCTTGAAGGAAGTAGCTAATTGTTATTTTTAACAATGTTATGTGGCTTTTCTAAAGATCTATCATGGAAGGCGTCCCTGGTAGTGGCGTTAGAAAGCTGGGTGCCGGTGGCGATGCCTGCTGAGTGTGGTCGGCATAGGTCTTGTACGCTGCCTGCCGCGTCGCACATTCAGTACATTGACCAGTTGACAGGCGTGAAATAACACGCTTTTTGCTGTCATTATATTGTAACGAAAGCTAAACTGAAGAGGCTAGAGGTGTTTAAAAATGCATTGTGCATCTGCTCATATCAGACTTGTATGGTTTTCGTGTTAGGTTTCTTTGACTGAGACTGTGCTAGGGCTGTATGACCGCGCAGCCGACGCCGTTAGTACCAGAGGCCGGTGGTTTCCCTGGCGCAGGAGTACTTCAGTTAGGAGCTAAAATTGCATGATCTTGTTCCAATTTGTGTTGTTGATTTCCGGTGCTTACAGGGTTCTGGTAACCAATAGATGTAGGGCCGCGGGGATACAGTTTGCAAAATACATAAGAGTAAAGGGGATGGGGGTGGGGGGTGGGGAGGGGGGAGGGGCTGAAGAATAACGCGATAGCCGAGATTGTCTGCGAAAGGCAATTCAAGCAGTTTTTCCCCAGGTTCGACCCATTTCCTTCTCAGAGTTGGGATCAGGGGCTCAGGTTCGCAACATAAGTGGGATGTGGGGAGGGGGGGGGGGGGGGGCGCGGAGGGATGGCTGAAAATGGTACATGAGGGAAGATGAAGAATGGAAATGGTAACTACAAATAACAAGTTACATTCGTGGATAGGAGGCACAATCCTGCTAACTGAATAGAAAGCTACACTCATGCAGGACTCGTTATGTTAAGTATGCCTTTATCTGATAATTGCATTAGATTTAGTCGCAACCATCGTTGTGTGTTTGATGAGTCGCTTAAGGTCATCCAGTTCGACACCTGCTCTAGAACGAAAGCCAAACTAACAGCAATGACATTGGAAGAGACCTAGACTATGGACACCTCAAAGTGTTTGCTTGATGCGAATCTGTCCCTGCCTAGCTACACGCACGCACACGCACACACATGCGGTGTATTTATGAAGGTCATTGGCCAACAGTCAGCTGCATTCCAGTGTGGATTCGGTAATCGCCCTGCTGCATGTCACGCAGTTGTGAATATCAGTCTATTAGGTATATAATCAGAATTCATTCAAGGAGCCAAACAACGACATTGGGCTCAAACTGCTGCTGAAGGTGGCCGAATTGTTTATGTGTAGTTGATGCCGTCTGGGAGTCCTGCAAGGCCTATCATGCTGTTGTTGTGCTGCATTTAATTCAATACCCAGTTAACGGTGATCTTGGAACTCTTGAAAACTTGGTAGCCAGTCAATTTTTATTTATGAATACCACGGGGATGCTGGAAGATTTTGAAGATTCGGGTCGCCCCTGGTAAGAGTATTTACTTCACGCATCCCCTTCCTTTTGTATGTCAGGTTGATGTCAATGGGTATACGCGACTGAAAATTTTCATTGCATGATGAGCATGCCAAAGATGCTGTTTGTTCTTGGCTCATTCATTAGCCCTCGCCCTGATTGGCCGTTTTTCATAACGTGGACTGATGAGGGGATCGATACGACCCCTTTTCCATTGTGTTTCGAGCCTACTGAAGATAGAGCCTCGTGGAAAGAAATCGGCAAGTTGTCTGAGCTAGACCTCGCTATCGGTAAAAAAATTATGCTGCTAGAGTATAGATCGAGTCAAATTTTCCTGAAAATCGAACTTTCCCAGCTTTACATGCTTTTATGTATGAGACATAACTCCGAGTGACACTAAACCTATGCAAGAGTGTTCGTTGTACAAGTTTGAATGTGATAGTGCGTAGTTCTTTGGTTTTGAGCACATATCTATATGCATGCTTCGTTATGTAACAGTGTTGGCCTGCCGCCCGCACCGCCCGTTGGATCACAGAGCAGTGCTCCTCAAACCATCGCAGAACTCAGAAACTAAGAGCGCCAGGGACGGGTTTTTTATCTCAAAAGACGCACAACAAATGCCTCAGAGGATGCTGAAAATTTTGGCAAGTCGACTGATTAACGAACGAAGTTGGCAGCCGATAGCACGAACGTACCGGACAGACATGCTGAGAAAACCCTAACGGGCACATCCCCTAAACAGGGCCGAGGGGGCTGGGCTGTTATTTTATGGGTTGATTGCCACTCAACTTAACACTACGTCAGTTGATAGACGAGTACAGCTTCAGTACCTTTATGAACTAATTCTCTGCTGAACTGATTTCAGGCCAACATGGCGGGTGAGGGACGCATGTATCAAGTCGGGAATATCTGTCTTAAAAAAGCTTTCGCCTGATGGAAGGCATACCAATAGCAGGCCTCGCACGACCACTCCGCAGTTTCATAAGCTACTCGCTATGCCATCCACTTAGTTTCACCTACCAGGGCGTAAATATTCCTGCACAGCTACGTACCACTCTCCCAACAGGGGCGCAGGAACCTGTTACCAGCACCATATCACAGTCTTTCTACGAGGATTGTTCATCCGTCAGCTTTAAGGTTTACACAAACGGACTAACATCAGCTTGCATTGTTCTTTGCATCACGCAAAAAGAACACCTATACGAAGCTTGTGTACGCCAAATCGGCGAAGACATCAGGCAGACGTGACTGTACGTAACATTCAGGATAACGGCTTCACCAGAACACAGTCAAGCAATTACGGTGACATCCATTTTTAACAACACAGAGGTTCTTCGGTGGTTCCCCGTCACACAGTATCGAACGATCTACTACGGATCAACAGACGACGCGCGCCACCAGACATGACGCTCATGTTGGAGCCACGTTCCCTCGCGAAACAGTGCTGAGGACCAAACGCGCCGCAGAAACACTCACAAACCGACCACCGCGATCGTCGGTCACAGCGCAGTCACACGCTCTCGTCATTGTAATGCCACCAACCTGCGGCTCGCCTTCGGATTTAAGACGCGCAAGCCGTTCCTAATCGACCGCTTTCACAAACTTCATTGTCAGGCAGGACCTCAGGTATCGGACGGACCTCCGCTGAGACGCTAGAGCACAGAACAAATCAGATCAGCTTCTTCAGGTGCGCGCTGCTAGCTTTTTGGCCAGAACACATACACTGGCACTGCAATCACCAGGATGCCTCCACGAAGCTCACCGTTGTAGCCACAGCTGCTCCCTCCACAATCAACCCGGAACTTGTTTCCCTCCTACTCCACGTGTGGTGCCTACTGCAACCGACATTGCCACCACTTGAAGTAGGGTCCCGGCAGCTCTTCTTGAAATAGTTAGTCGCACTTGAAAATACAGACTCATCTCTTTACAAATGTCACGAGGACACTGTTTATGCAGAAAATAGATCAATTTCGACTATGCCCTCTTCTTACATTAACATTAATTCCGTTCGCTTTAAGACTTCTCTTTAGCTGGGCGTATGCCCTCCAGCAAATCGTAAGCCAAGATGCGGTAGCTCGGAGTGCCTTGCAAAACGTACAAAAGAAGGAATGTTGTTCAATCTCTCTCTCTCTCTCTCTCTCTCTCTCTCTCTCTCTCTCTCGCTCTCTCTCTCTCTCTCTCTCTCTCTCTCTCTCTTCTCTCTCTCTCTCTTCTCTCTCCTCTCTCTCTCTCCTCTCTCTCTCTCTCTCTCTTCTCTCTCTTCTCTCTCTCTCTCTCTCTCTCGCTCTCTCTCTCTCTCTCCTCTCTCTCTCTCTCTCTCTCTCTCCTCTCTCTCTCCTCTCTCTCTCTCTCTCTCTCTCTCTCTCTCTCTCTCTCTCTCTCTCTCTCTCTTCTATCTCTCTCTCTCTTCTCTCTCTCTCTCTCTCTCTCTCTCTCTCTCTCTCTCGCGATCTTCTCTCTCTCTCTCTCTCTCTCTCTCTCTTCCTTCTTTATGCAATGATGAAATGTCTCCGATTGATAAAAGAAGACCCTGGGCTTGGTTGGTGTTTCAGCATAATGAGTCGAGAACCCTTATCCTGAACATAATCAACCTTCATGTACCAGGAGATACTGTTTAAACGACGCCATCAAGCCAGCATTCCCTACATCGACAAAATTCGACGTTTTATGCTGTGCTCATTTTCACGAGTGATCATGAGTCCATCATGAGTCCATAATGAGTCCAAATATTCAAGTTTCCGCTTTATATTTACCTTGAAGCACGCCATGAAACACGGTCAGGTGTTAAATGTCAGTTGGCGGACGGATCGCGTCGATCACTGCGGCACGTTCAGCTTTCATTAAGCTTTCGTCGCCAAGTTCTGTCGATGACCCGGATTTCGCAACCGATTGGAGCGGCCAGGTCTCACTCCTCAAACACTGCTAGGACGGTGGGGCCATGGCTCACTTCACAAACGCTGCTAGGATGGTGGGGCCAGGGCTCACCCCTCAAACACTGCTAGGATGGTCGGGCCAGGGCTCATTTCACAAACGCTGCTAGGATGGTCGGGTCAGGGCTCACTTCACAAACACTAACTAACAGTGCCCCAGGTGGCCAGAAACGGCTCACTGAACGTCCCGAGGGACTAAGTGGGGCCTACTGAGTGCCCAGAAGCGATAGTTGGCTACTTTCGAAGCTTCTGTTTGGCAAAGAATCTCTCTTGGCGTGTTTCTCAGTTTGTGCGATGATTTTTTATTTGCGTTGCGCGGGCCGGATCACTTTTGCAATAAGTTCTTGAGCATCTTGACATATATTCTTTGAACCCCCACATTTTTTGTTTTGGGGTCCGGGGTGCCGACCCCCGCCCCGACTCCCACAGAATCTCTCGCCATGTATGCAAGGCTTATAACGATTGTGCGCTTAGTGGCTGAGGTCTGCCATGAAACCATGGAGTTAATGGAATGGAAACAATATGTCGTATAGGGCTAAGTTTGATTTGATTTGGTTAAGTCCAATCTGCTCTCATTTTACGTACGCTTGGTGTGGCATCCAGGCATCAGGTTGTCAGATACACTTGGCCAAGTCTAATCCACAGGCATGGGCCTGCGCTACGTCGATTCCACTATTGCTATTTCTGAATCCTTTGAATCGGCGAGTCCGTACCCGATCCCAAGTCCTTTGTGAAGGCATGGGTTCGGCTGAGAAATCCCGCTGTCCACAAACCGCTTGACAGTCTGACCAAATTTGAACTGACGCCACGTAATTAGAGACAGCCATGAACATCTGCAACTAAAGGAGGGAGGGACGAAAGGAAGCACAGTTCGGTAGCTCGGTAAGCCAGAGAGAAACTGAAGCTTTTTGACATCGGCCAGTTTTGAAAGGAAACTCACCAATTTTCGAAATGGGGGGCGTCGCCATCGTCCGGTAATCGGAGAGGATGCAATAAGAACCTTTGAGAACTGAGAAGGTTTAAGGTGCATTCTTTACCTCAACACCACAGGCATTATGTCAAATACTCGCGATTATTGAGAAGAACGTGTACCGGCCCGTCTCATGTTGCTGCCCCCACGCACCGGATCTCTTCTTCAGAACAATTCAAACAATTTGCTTGAAAACTCAACCACCGCAACCAGTACAACCACTCAATTGACGAAAAGACACTACTAAGGATGCATTGGGTTTGACAGGGGGAGCCAGATGTTCCTGTCCAGTGGAGCGGGCAACTCGTTGATTACCTGTAGAACACCTGTCCTGCAGCAAGGCACTAGGCCATGCCGTGACCTAATGTGACGGCCGGGGAGCGGCCACTGTCTGCGCCGCATACCGCACCGCCGCCAACTGTTGCCAATGACGCGAGCCAACCGGTGTCGAGTTGGTTAATGAACTTGTTGCAAGATAGTCAATCAGGCTTCTCCACGTACTGGTAGCACAGGCAGCACAGGTGGTCGTACTGTGAGATGGAGGGTGGTAGCTCTGTATATCTTAGATGGAAGCTGCGCACTCGATCTTTTAGGACAGAACAAACGATCAGCGGCAATGCAGAAGCGAACAGAGGAATAGTCGTGTTAGAACGGCTGTGGCACAAGTACGTGTACTGACAGAGCGATGCATTTGTCCATGTGCACAGGACAGTTGGAGATGACGTTGCTCATGACATCGTGATTCATTAGGCTGGGAAGGTAGCGGACAACTACCAGCGTCTGCAACAAGAACCGCCGCGGTCTCCTCCCGGTGATTGACATCGACCCACGCACCCTCAGCGCGTCAGCACTCGTCTGGCGGTGCTCCCTGCACCTGGCCGGCACGATGCCCCCGCCGCCACCCGCCTGACGGCTCGCCGCCCACTTTGGCGGTGCCCCCTGCACCTGGCCGGCATGATGCCAGCGCCGCCACGCGGCCGGCCCGCACACTGCTGTGCTCGCACAGGCAGCGGCGCGAGCGCATTACTTCAGGTTCAGCACGTTTTTGAACACCGGGACATTTGAGCGCTGGCTCAAATTTACAAAGAACGCTTAAAAGCACAGCACAGGGCAGCTTAAAACGTCAGTGTTGACGCTATAACCAACGGTCGCCTGATAGCGCACCTTAACCAGTACCCCCTGGCATATTAAAGGTCGATAACTGTCGGCATAATAACACTGAGCTCGAGGTGGAATAGCCGCTACGTAGGCTGCGTGGATATGGCAGACTGCAGTCACAACTTCCGTGGTGTCACACCTTATGGCACGTTGCCTGGAAGGAGGCTGGTGTGGAGGTCGTATGCTTTTCGAGTGTCCTGGCTCTTTAACATAACAGATAGAGGCCCCCACCCTTACTTTGGATCAGGCTGTGATCCACTGACGCTGAGACGGTATTGTTAAAATGACAGCGCACCCTTACCTGGACGCGCTAAGCCAGACATTTACAAGTGACTGAGCAAAGTTCACCACACCGTTGTATTGCCAGACGATACACACATACGAGAAACAGTCATAAGATCTCCCAGTTGAACCCCGATCCGGTGTACGGCTCTTCAGTACCACTGTATGCAGACTGGGGAGGAACTGGTGGGGATAACAGGCAATTCAAAACAATACGCGCTTTACCGATCGTGTGTTATCCCATATGGAGCAAACACCGTTATTCCACCTAGCAGACCGACCATTCACTACAAAGAACCAAAACAACCAGGCGGAGCCACATCACAACAGAACGCCGCGCCGCATCCGACCGGCCGTGACTCCACTCCGCCGCACTAACAGCCGGCGGTCCTGGGCCCCACCCAGCGCTGGAGCCAGCCCAAGCCGGCCACCGAACACGCGACCGCCGCACTTCATGGGCCCGCGGCGCGCCCGATCAGCCGACTTGCAGGATCTCGCGGCGCGCGCTGGTCTGCAGGAGATCGGGCGCCGACAGCAGCGCCGCCAGCGTCTCCATGAAGGCGGCCGCCTCCTGCTCGGACACGGCCCGGGCGTCGTACGACAGCGTGCAGGTCATCAGGGTCTCAGTGCTGCCGCCCACACCTGCAACGTCGGCAGCGGCAGGTGATGGGCGCGGCTGTGGCTCAGTACAGTTGTCAGATCAGTCCATCTCACCTCATATGCGCCACTTTCGAGTACAAATACGGCCAATCTACTGCACAACGTGTCAGAGGTCGAGACTGCAACACCCTATCTCTGACACTTCCTCCGATGGGGTAATGAGGTGACCGGACCATGCCAGGTGGGTAAGCTCTGACGGACAACCACATCAAAACACAACGTTTAAAAACCCGTTGACTGTAAAACATTCTTACGAGCCATAAAACAAACTTATGTGCTGCACATAACGTCACAAGTATTCGTTTTTTCCGTGTTGAAGTTTCGGGCAGGTCCCAGAGGTCCGGCGGTGGTTCGGGAGTATCACGCCGTCAAGAGGCGGGGCCCGTACCCGGCTCTGGCCGGCCGCCGCCCACCGCCAGGATGCCGCACTGCGGCGGGTTGATGATGGCGCTGAACTCGTCCACGCCGAACATGCCCAGGTTGGATATCCTGCGAACGGCACAACGCATGTGAAGAGCGCCGGCATATGCTGGCCAGCACGGCGTAGAGCATCTGGAAACTGACAGGGAGACGGGGGAATCACCTTCGGGTGTTTTTCAACAAAAGCCCAAAAGCCCTTTAGCCCAACAGCAAAATAGCCTGAATAGAAATGCATACAGCTTTCGTGGCGTAGAGCGTCGATGAGCACAGAGATGGACTCGCGCCATGAATGTGCTACATAGTCATCACGTTGTTGCCTTACGTTCAGAGTAACGGAACGCTGGGAAACGAACGTTGGTTTGTTACGGAGTCAGGAATTTATAGCACTGACAAGTCAGCACTGAACTGGCAGATGTAGGTCACTGAACGAACAGATGAAGGATTCTGCAAACATACCACCACCAGCTGTAAGCTTTAAACAGCTGATACACCGTGTTTTGTAATGCAGAACAAATTGCAAACAATCGCGTTCCCAAGTTACGATATTCCCCGCGGTCTACTCGTCAGGATATGTGCAAAAATTCAGCAGGTGCCTACAGGCTACAGCGCAGGGCGCACGCGGTAGTGCAGAGTGCCGAGTCCCCTGCCCCGCCTCCCGCCGCTCCGCCTCCGGCCGACTCACGTGAACGTGCCGCCCTGGAACTCGTGCGGGCGTAGCTTGCCGTCGCGCGCGCGGCCGGCCAGCTCCTGCACGAGGCGTCCGATCTCCGCCACCGAGCGGCCGGCCGCGCCGCGCACGATCGGCGTGATGAGGCCGGCGTCCGTGGCCACTGCCACGGCCACGTCCACATCGGCCGCCCGCTCCAGCTGCCCGGCGACAAGGCGGTGACGGTCAGAGGTGGCCGGCGGGTCACTGGCACCTACGCGTCTGGGAAACCAGAGGTGTGGGTTCGATTCCCCGCGGTGCCCGCCCTCCCTGCCAGGGTGAGAGGCAGGTGACGCCGTATAGCCTCAGCAGCTGAGTGCGTCGTTAAGCCCCATGATACACACGCCACTGGTACTGGCGTCACTGGACTGGCGGGACGCTGGAGGGCGGGGCATCAGCTGACGGATAGGACGGTGCGGTGGGCTGGTAACACGGTCAACGGGAACTGACGACAGATGGTCGCTTTGTCATGACGACCGAACGGATCGCACTTCTTACGACTGAATGGCTTCGATTGCCGGTTGTGGCTACCGCGGTGTGACGTAGGCGGGGTCAACTTGAAACTAATGGGCATTAAATGCGCAATCAACTACAAAAACACCGTGCCGGCCAAATGACACACGCAGATAATGACCACCGGGCCAATGAACTGCACGGCACAGGCCACTGAACTGGCAGAAGCAATTCACTCGCAGCTGAAGGATTTTGCAGACACACTGCCACCAGCTGTCTGCAGGCGCCCGCGTGAGACAGGCCCCATGTCCTCCCTTTCTGAACCTTCTTCGCAGCCAGCCGTGGGCCGAGGCTTTTTTCAGCGCGCTAGCATGGACGCTGCCGGGCGGCCGCAGACTAACCAAGCACATCCAGCCCGCGTCCCTGCCGTGATCCCACACACCGGGCCGTTGCATTATCAGCCGGCCTGCTGGCTATCTCAAGGCCACTAGCCACGACGACAGAGATGTTCGTGCATCCGCAGGTCGCCCAACAGGGTGCATTGCGCCCCTCCGGACTTTTCGGAAACACAAGAGACGGCCGCAGCACAAGAGCTCCACCATTACGAAAGCCGAGCCCGTTCGGGACGGTGAAGCTCTGCGTGAGTAACTGAAGGAGTACCTGTTACGGCGCTGGCCTCGCCGATTTGCCACACACGGTTAAATAAACCGTAACCCCGTTCCTTGCAAGGTGCCACGAAGATCGAGCGGAGGTCAACTGGTCGAAGCCGGGCACGACCGCAAGGCGTCACTGGACAGCCATACACGGGCCACCAGGTTACTCACAGGGACATTTGTGAACCCCTGGACGCTGGATCAACATTCGCTTAACTGCCCATCAGGAAAAAGGCCAACAATCCCCATTGGCCTCCGCCATCCGAGCCAGCCAGCGACATGTTCCACCGACCTGCTCGCCGTTCCAGACACAGTTAACTTCGGGATGCAGCCGGAGAGCAAGCGCCACCGTCTTGATGATGTAGTCGTTGAGGGAGGCCTGGACGCCCTCAGTTTTCAGCTGCTTCCGCAAGCTGAGCAGGCGATCAATGCGAGCCTCGCACTGCATGTAGGCGTGCGGTATTTCCGTCTGCGAACAACGGACGACTGAAAACGGGTACGGAAACACAAATGATACCACGACAAATACGTCACACGGCGTTGGATCCAGACGAGGCCACCATGGCTAATTACATGTTTCAGCAACGACCCAAGTACATATTTGATGGGGTAGCCACAATGTCTTCTTATTGTAACGTGCATGGCAAGAAGCAGCTGTGCGAAGCCCTGAGCCCCTGACCATGATGCACTGACTGCAGTCGACAGGAGGCCAAACCCGTCCACAACGCTGCCCGATAGCGACATAACCATGGCGTTAGTCACTACCTTGGACTGCGTGAGACGCTTGGCGATGGTCTTGCGCATGCTGGTCAAGGGCAGGGTCAACATAGCCCTCGGCTGAGGCCTCCTGCTGCGGTGCCGGCGTCGGCGGGGCGGCGGGGCTCGTGGTGGAGGCCGGCGGCTGGCTGGCCCCATCTGGGCCGGGTACTGCCCGCGTGACAACGAGTCAGCGCCCCGCCTCTCCGGCTGTCATCCATGCAGTACGGTCTGCGACGGTGAATATCATCCCAGCCGCACCGAAATTCTCCACCGGTGCACAGGGGTAGCAGGTCGGTAACGAGCGGCGGCGGGAGCCGGATGGTAATGTTGCAAGACAGCAAGCATTTCTCTTTGTTTGGCAACCGGACAGTGTTTTACATGGATGGCTTTCGGTGCCGCGTGTTTGTGAAGCACGGCTTATGAAGAAACCCTCATCCATCATCCCGCATTTTGACGCCTGAACGTGTTCTCAGAACATTGTAAAGGCAGCATTACTGTCAAGCTTCATTGCAAACTGCGTGGTAACGAACCGGTTTTTTACAGTTACGGTGTCGGCAGGTATTTGCCCTTAACACACGATTGCGAAGGCGCCACTCCGTTCCCACCGAAGTATGTTGGAAGCACAGTCTCTGTACGGCGAATTTTTCACGCTAACTCATACGGTTCAAGTGTTAAAGGTCCGCTCTTCGGAGAGCTGTAAACCGAGTCCCATCAAGACCATTTTGATGAGCCCGGCACCAACAGACAAGATTGTTTAATTATCTTCCGCTAGTCATTGACCATGTTTTGTTTATAAAAATCCAAACTCTCACGGCGCACTGGGTCAGCTTTCATACACGGCACGCCATGAATGGGTCCCGACATTCGGGTACTTGTTTCCCACTCCCCTGTCGAGCGTGCTGAATTGTTTGATAGCAGGCAGCAGTCAATGCACGTTATCAGTGCAATGCAGTCGACAATCGCATTCAGGACTATCAAACAAAACATGGACATAACGTTCATTTAAACTTCAAATACATGCGCGATTGTAGCATCCGTGCCCCGCTACCTTCAGCTACAAGCTGCCAGTGTTCACTGGTATAATTAACGTTTTAGCCCTTAATTAAAAAAGAGAACAAACTGGTATGATCCAGTAGATTTGTCCCAATATATCGCCCATTGTGCACTTCGTTTTTCTTTGCTTTCATAACCAAATTGTACAAGTATGTCCATTTATAAATATATATATATATATATATATATATATATATATATATATATATATACAGCCAGTAGGTTGGCAACACTATACTAAATTACTAACAGACGTGTGTAACCGAAAGAGGGGCATCAGCTGTACATGGTATAGACCGGCACGCAAGCTGGACAGACTTAGGTAACCCGGGCGAAATACGGGCAACCAACCTGATGGTCCTCTCTTTTGTGAAAGTCACGTGTTCATCAGCCTATATCAACACTTAATTTACTCGCACCGTAGGTGTCACTGTTAACACATTCGCCGGTTGCTTATACATGTGGGTTTAGATTAATGTGATGCACAATGTCCCTCTCCGCCGAGCACACTCTTGGAATAGCCAATTCGATCTAGCGGTATTATGTATCTATCAGTATGCCAATCTGGTCCTGAAAATCACGCGCAAATATTACACTGAGCCGCGTCCACGCGCACATCTACACAGGGCTCCTTCATCGCAGGCCGAAAGAGATCGCTCTCCATCGGGTCCAGCAGCAGTCAGCCAACCTCACCTGCCTGGGGCGCCTGCGGACTCAACCGGTTTGGCGGTTGATGTAGGCGAGCACGTCGCCTTGACGATGTTGCCGGGGGACCAGAAGGGGTCACCTTGGCCGGCGGTCCACGTTGTAGAGTTCGAGCAGCGTGCAGCACGCCGCGGACCTCACCGTCCTGTGAGGAGAGGAAAGACATCGGAAGATCACGCCTTCGAGCAACTTACGGCCACAGTCAGATGCCTGACATACAGAGCACGCTAATACAATGGAAGCACTGCATCAAACGATCAAACATACACAACAATGTATCATTCACGACAAAATGACGACATGGCATGGTAGTGGTATGACAGTAGGCTTCACTGTGAAGTGGAGGTGTGCCTAATAGACCATGAAAATAGAAAAAAATAGTGGAGTAATACAAGATAAAACTACAATGGGTTAATATGTGCACATCCTTCCTGTGCATGATGTGACCTGTGCCTGCACATATCTTGATGCAATGTCAGCTAGATTTTAGCCTATGTAGTGGCATGAATATGCAGGAATTTGGTTGGCATGAAGCCCGGTTATTACGAAGGAACAGCTCCAGCGTGACGCATTCCAGAGTATTCTTTAGCTGCTTCGGGTGTAGGTTGTGGCGATGTAGAGACAGGTTTAGTGGAGTCATCCGATTCTGGAAAATAAGCAGAGTAAGCCAGTCAAGTGACAAATGTGACAGCTGTAACTAAGCGTTCAGCCACACATAAAATACATCAAACCTATATATATAATACTACACAGAAAGCCCTGGTAACAAATCCACACAATGATATCCAATGGGAAAGCTAACACATAATTCACGGATGTGAATGCTTAAATGTGCTTTTAAAAGGACACCTTATTAACAGATTCAATAATTTGGTTTCATTGTTGTGGTGTGAGCAGTAGATATGTGTGCAAAGCTACCATAATTTAATGCCTGATTGAAGTGTTCTTTAAGAAATACACTAGGCCTTACCCAAGCTTTCTGATGGCACCTCCACAGACTTCCAGTCCTCTCCTGGCTGGACCATTAGGGCAATCAATTTCCCAACAGAAATGTCTTTGCTGTCTTCTCCCATCTAAAACAAGCAGTTTATAGTCAATGCAGCTTACTGATTTTGCCTGCATCATGAAAAATGGCCAAAATATTAATGTTTTATCACAACATAAAGGACATTTATTGACATGACCTGAAGAACCCTCGTGGGATAAAGCCCATCAATGCATCAAAATTGAACTTGTAACTAAAATCAGAATTGGTTGGTATGTACCTTT